>NC_013044.1:697055-1045582 GCF_000090985.2 Micromonas commoda | reverse complement strand
GATTCTCGCGGAGATGAACGAGGTGCCGGACCCGCGGGACTGGGAGCGAAGCAGGAGGGTGATCGCGTGGTCCGTCGGGCTGACGCTCGCGGGGTCCGTACTCGGGACGGTGTACGCGGCGTCGATGGTGGCGAGCAGGTTGAGGCGGAGGTGACGCCGGGGAGGTGACTTTTTCGAGTTCTTTTTAGGGGCGGCGAGTAGACCGTCGTCTCGAGTGATCTACTCTCGCGAGTGTTGACATCGATGCATCGAGGGTCTTCGCCTCAGCGCCTCTTTTTCCGCAGCGCCTTGAGCTTGGCCTCGATCCGCTGCTTCGTCGTCGTCTCCCTCCTCCGCCGCTTGGCCGCCTCTTTGGCCGCCTCCTCCGCCTCCGTCGCCTCGGTCTCCTCCCGCTCCCGTTCCAGCCTCCGCCGAGTCCCCGCCAGCCCCGACGCCTCGTCCCTCCGTTCCGTGTACTCGTCCCCGAGCTCTCGCATCACGCTCTCGTTGTGCTCCCTCATCGCCGACGCGAGCATCCGCTTCGCGAGGTTCGCCGCCGAGGCGTTCCCGTCCCCACCGCCGCCGGACGGGGCTCGACCAGTCACCGCCCGACCGGTCCCCCGAAGCCCGGTCCCCCGGCCGCCGTCCCGATTACCGTTACCATCACCGGCGGCGGCGTTTCGTCGCGCCAAACCCTCGCGCCGCGCGCGCCTCCGACGGGCTCGCTCGATCAACGCGTCCACGTCGGACCCCCGCCCGCCGTCCCCGTCCGGGATTGCGCCGTCCGTCAAAGTCTCCGTCGGGAGCGGGGGCGCGTCGTCCAGAGCAATCGTCAACGTTTCCGGCTCCAGCCGTGCGCCGTTCCCTACCATCCGGCCATCACCGTTTACCCCTGTCGCCGCCACGGTCTCGACCCCGTCGTCGTCGTCGCCGCCGCCCGCCTCCCCGGCGGCGACGATTCCCAGCGCGACGCACCGGTCCACCGCCGCCCGCAGCGTCCTCTTCGACCTCGCCAACGCGTTCACCGCCGCCGCCTTCGACTCTGAGCTCAACGCGTCATTCACCGAACGGTCCGCACGACCCCCGGAGGGGGTCGAACGGTCCACGGGGATCGAATGGATCCCGGCGACGAGCGCGAGGGCTTCGGCGAGGCCGGGTAGGACGCGAACCGTCGCGGCTCTGCACAGCCGGCGAAGCTCGTCGACGACGACTCGGTTATCGTCGGTGACGGCGACGCGAACGTCCCCCGCCAGCTGTGCGCCGTGAACGTCCCCCGCCAGCTGTGCACCGTGAACGTCCCCCGCCAGCTGTGCACCGCGGGGCCCCCCGGGCGGCTCGTCGGGTTCGTCCGCGTCGACGTCTTCCCATCTTTCTTCGTCGTCTTTGTTGTCTCCGTCGGCCGCGTCCCGTTCGCGTTCATCGTCTTCGAAATCCGCGTACTCCGGCTTCGCGCCGAGGAGGATCGCGAGGCACTCCCCGATGGCCACCGCGTACTCCCCCGCGTCCCTGCGCAGCCCCGGCAGTCGTTCCCGTTCGCAACGTCGCCATCGACCGAGGCGCCGCGCGCGGTCCTCTTCGTCTCGTTTTTGCGCCTCCCTAGACTCTCTCTCCGCGATGGAAGCGGGCGCGGCGGGGCCGAGGACGTCGTCGACGAATCGGAGCGCCACGCCCAGCCTCGGGTAGTGCGCGCCGAAGCGTTCGTTCCATTCCTGGAGGGCGCTGCACGCGCGGGAGACGAGGCGGTCGGCGTCCTCGACGGGCCCCGGGATCGCCTCCGCGGGATCGGCGCCCGAATCATCGCGTCCGACGATGGCGCGACGGAGGAACGCGTCCAGGCGTTCCATGTGCGCGTCGCGGAAGTCCCTCGACCGGCGAAAGAGCTCGTCCACGATGACCACCGCGTGAAGCCTCGGGCCGCACTCCCTGTGGCGCAGGCATCGGTCCATGAGCGTATCGTGCGCGCGACGCAACGCGACCGCATCGGCGCGGACCTCGCGCTTCAGCGCGCGGAGCAGCTCGGGATCGGGGGCGGATCCCCCGGACTCGCAGGCGAGGGTCACGAGCTCGACGATCCGGGCGTGAGGGTCCGGGGGCGGCTTCGGCTGGCGCCCCCGGCCCGGCCGGCCCGCGAACATGCCACCCCCCCGCCTCTCCTTCCGCGCGCTCGCGCAGTTGCCGGGTCCCAGAAAAGTTTCGTCCTTCGTTAGGGATCGTCGAAGAGTTTTCGTGCGTCCGAGGCTTGGTCGCGGCGTCGCGGAGACCCACGAGAAGACTCGCGCCGCGCATCGACGGACGACCCGCCGCACATCGATGGAGCGCGCCGCGAAGATGTCGCCGCGCCTGGACGATCGCGCGCGACCGCCGATACGCCCGGGGTCCGACGACGATGCCGCCGGCGACGCACGCGAAAGGAGGGGTCGTCGCGAGGGAGGAAAGGGGCGCCGGGCGACGAACCTCGGAAGTCTCGCGGCCGTCGTCGCCGCCGCCGCTGCGGCGGCGTGCCTGGTGCCCCGCGGCGCGACGGCGCAGTTTCTCTCCGTCCCGGACACCTTCCTCTCCTCCACCGACCCGTCCGCGCCGTGCCCCGTGGACGTGGACGACCTCCGCCTCGACCCGGGCCTGGGGGAGGCGTGCGACCCCGGGGTTCAGGGCGACAACCTCTGCGACGCGTGCGTGTGCGACATGGCCCTGCGACTCGCCGAGGCTGGGTATCGCATCACCGGGCCGGACGCGGTGCCTTTCCAGGCGTGCGCGCTGCAGAACCTCCTCGCGCTCCAGCAGCGCGGCGGGCTCAGCATCGGCGGCATGATGGAGGTCAGCAGGCGCTGCAAGTCCGCCCCGGCGTGCATACGGGAGATATCGGACGACTTTTTCGCGAAACCCCCCGAAACCCCGAGCGGCGGCGGCGCGGCGGCGCCGACCGCGTCGATCCTCCTCGACGACGACGACGACGACTCGCACGACGACGCCCAAGCCGGGGCTCCAATCGACGTGGAGTGCGAGGGGCAGGGGTGCGTCCTCGCGGGCCTCGTCGCCGCCGCTCCTCGCGAGCCCGACTCTTCAGCCCGAAGTCACTCCCCGAACCTCGCGTCTCCGCCGCCGGACGTGTTCGCCGCGTCCATCGCCGTCCCCGTCGTCCTCGGCTGTTTCCTCATCTGGCTCGTCGCGTTCTGCGTCGGTCGCGAGCGGCGTCGCGCGAGACTCGCGGCGGCGTTCGGGCCGGTTCCGGTCGGGGGAGGCGCCGGTATCGGGGCTGGCGGCGTCGACACAGCTGGCGGCGCCGAGGCTAGGGTATCCGCCGGGATCGGTGAGGTCCGATTCGACGACGTCGTCGTCGTCGCCGGCGCCGGGGGACGCGGTAAGACCCCTTCTCGACGGCTTCTCGACGGCGTCTCCGGAACGTGCCGCCGCGGGGAGCTCCTCGGTCTGCTCGGCCCCAGCGGCGCCGGCAAGAGCACCCTCCTCAATGTCGTCGCCGGCCGAGTGGACCTCGTCCGCGGGATGCGCCAGACGGGCGGCGTCGTCGCTCTGGACGACGTTCCGACGCGGTCCAGGCGCCTGTCCCGGCAGGTCGCCTACGTACCCCAGCACGACACCCACCTGCCACCGTACCTCACCGTGTTCGAGACGGTGATGTACTCCGCGGAACTTCAGCTCCCGTGGTTCACGTCTACGAGCGATAAGCATGCCAAGGCGCTCGCCGTCCTTCACGAGCTTTCGCTCGCGTCCGTGGCGGATTCGCGAGTGGGCGCGGACGACGGCAACGCCGGGGGTGGGGGCACCGCCGTACGATCCACCGCTCGGCACACCGCGAAGGTCCTGGGGGAATACGCCGCGACGTCTCCAGTCGTCGGCGCGATGTGCAGACGCGCGTCGTCGGCCGGGTCCAGTCGCCGCGAGGACGAAAGTGTCGGACACATGTCGGACACAAACAACGTTGGAGAATGTCGGAAAACAACGTCGGACCACCCGGGTAAGGTCTTTCGGGGCACCGGTTGCGTCAGCGGCGGGGAGCGCCGCCGGGTGTCCGTCGCCATGGAGCTCGTCACCGGCCCGGACGTTTTGGTCCTCGACGAACCGACTTCCGGTTTGGACGCCCACGCCGCCGCGTCCATGGTCCGGACCCTGCGCCACCTCGCGACCAGGGGCACCGGGCGCGTGGTGATCTTCTCGGTGCACCAGCCGTCGCCTCGAGCGTTTCAGGCCATCGACAACGTGATCCTGCTGGGCCCCGGGGGGAAGCGGCTGTGGTCCGGGGCGCCGAGAGACGCGGATGAGTTTTTCACGCGAGCGGGTCTGCCGTGCCCGGAGGAGGACCTCGACGGGGGAATGGATATCGGGGCGCTCGAGAACATCGACACGTCCCGGGGGCTCGAGAACATCGACACGTCCGGGGGGCTCGAGAAGATCGATCCCGCGGGGGCGCCCGCGGGATCCTCGCGCGCTCTCGCCGCGGGGCTGTCGATCCCGCCCCCGTCATCCTCGTCCCCATCCTCCTCCTCCTCCCACCGGGTGGACGTGTCCGAGTGGATGCTCGAGGTGGCCGCTTGCCCCGCTCGGCGCGCCACCCTCGCCGCCGCCGCCGCCGCCGCCGCCGCGCCTTCGTCCATGTCCACCCCGAGCTACGCCAAGGTCCCGTCGGCCTCCGCGTCGGCGCCATCCTTGCCGACGCCGCCGTCCTCCGACCGACCCGAGCCCGCCACCGCTAAAACCCTCCGGCACCGGTCGTGGATCACCGAGACGCGGGTGCTGCTCGGGCGCGCGGGACGGACGATCGCCAGGGATCCGTCTCTCCTCGTCGCGCACCTCTTGGTGGCGTCGATGACGGCCGTGGTGCTCGGATGGCTCTACCTCGACTCCCCAAAGTCCCTCGCCGGGTTTCAAAACCGCGCCGGCGGCATCTTTTTCACCCTCGTCTTTTTCGGACTGGGGTCCACGTCAGCCGCGGATAGGCTCGCGGCGGAGTCGGCGACGCGCGCGAGGGAGATCCAGTCCGGATACCACGGCGCGGGGTCCTACGTGTTGAGCGCGTTGGTGACGGACGTGGCGTGCCTTCGAGCGCCCGCCGCCGCCGCGTACGCCCTCGTCTTCTACTTCCTCATGGGTCTCAAAGCGGAGGCTTCGGCGTTTTTCACGTTTCTCGGGGTGCTCGAGCTGTTCGTGGTGTGCACCGCGGCGATGTCGTCGCTCGTGTCCCTGTGCTTCGACGTCCCCGCCGTGGCCAACCTCATCGCGACCAGCCTCCAGCTGCTGGGCGCCATGTTCGGCGGCTTTCTTGTGTCGATTCAAAACGTCGCGCCCTACCTGCGGTGGATCCAGTGGCTCAGCGTGTATCGATACGCGTGGGGCGCGATGCTCGCGTCGGAGATGGACGGCCAGACGTTCCTCTTCGACGTGAACGACTTCGAGGGCGCCAGGGTCCAGATGCTAGTCGGGGGTCAGACCTACCTGAACACCTTCGCGCTCGACCCGAGGAACGTTCCGAGGGACGCCGCGGCGCTCGGCGGGATATTCGCCGCGCTGGCGCTCGCGTGTTGGGCGAGGCTTCACCTGAGGTTCGCCACGCAGCGGAGCTGAGACTCTTAGTAACGTAGCTGAGCTTTGCGTTTGTTTCCAACGTGCGTTTGCGTCGTCTGCGTCTGTGCTGTTCCGCGAGCAGGCCAGGACTAAAAGTTAACAACTGAAGCCTGGCCGATGATTTTCGGAAGCGACAAATTTCCCGCCCAGGAGGATCTGGCGGGCAGTCGCCGTAGCGCGCGTGCGGTCGGAGGGTTCCCGGGGCTCGTCGCATCCGAGGCTGCCGGGATGGCTGGAGATGGATCCGCGATGGTGGCGGGGCGCGCGCAGGCCGGACCCGAGGCGGGGATCGACCGCCTCGCGAAGGAGATCGAGGATCTGCGCGACCAGATTGCCGCGCACCACGATCCCTCCAAGCCGAAGCAGAAGCCGCAGGATTCCGCGCGTCAGCAAGGGGGAAGCTACCGCGGGATTCAGAAGAAGAGCGAGAACGCGTGGAGCGCGTCCATCTTCGTCACGTGCCTCGACAGGCAGTGGATGCTGGGAACCTTTCCCACCGCCGAGCTCGCGGCACAGATGTACGACGCCGCAGCGCACGTGGTCTTCGGAGACGACGCGTGCTACAACTTCCCCGACGCGCCCAACCGCGATCCGCCCCTCGCAACGGACGTCGCGCGGGAGCAGCTGAACAGACGCCCGGGAAAGCGCACGACGTGCGCGGAATGCGGGCAGGAGTGTCCCGTGAAGAACAAAAACTGCTTCGTGTGCAGGACCCCGCTGAAGGCGTTCAACGTGATGAAGGGGGTGCAGCGCAGGCTACTCCCCGGCGCGACGCGCCCGAAGTTCATGGCGGTCTTCTCCCTCGGGGGTAGGACGACGACGCTCGGGACGTACTGGACCGAGGAGGAGGCGGCGTATCACTACGACCGGGAGGCTCGAACCGTTCACCGAGACTGCGACGACCCGGCGAAGCAGCGGTGCAACTACCCATCCTTAGAGGCCGCCAAGGAGGCTGCGGACGCGGCGCTTCGGAAGCTGGAGGAGGAGAACGGCGGCCCGCTTCCGAAGATTCACCCCAAGACGAAGAAGAACAAGATCGTCAAGGGCGGCGTCGCGTGGAGGGTGGTGTCGAGCGGCGCGAAGCCCGAGGACGAAACGAAAAAGAAACGGAGGAGGGATCACTCGAAGGCGAAGGCGTCCAAGTCGGGGGGAAAGAAAGGAGGGGCGAAGAAGCGCAAGAGAGCCGGGGACAGGGACGGGGACGGGAGGCTGCGACGCGGGGTCCGGGCCGCCAAGGACGCGGTGAAGAGCGGCGGTTTGGACCTCTCGGTGGCGTTTGCGAGGAAAAAAATGGACGTCAAGTCGATGCTCTTCGGTCACCTCCTCGACGTCGACGGGACGCCCAGTTTGGGGCAGACGCCGGCGTAGAGAAACGAGAGCGAGAACGGAGAATGAGACGGGATATCGTAACAGCGGATGAAACATCACAGCACGTCTCATTCGGGTCACACCGGGAGCGCCGCGGCTTCTTTCGTCGGCGGCTCGGCGTCGCCAGCCTCCCCGTCGGTCGCGCCGCCGCCGCCGCCGCCGCTGCCCGCCATGAATGACCCAATCTTGCCCAACATCCCCCCGGGCTCGCCTATCCAGTTACCGTCAGCGTCGTACTCCGGCTCAATATCCTCGTCGTCCTCGTCGTCAACCACGACGACCGCCTCGGCTTCCAGCCCTATCCTCGCCTCGCGCGCCTCCTCCAGCTCTTTCTGCTTCGCCAACACCTCCGGGTCCCTCGCCGCGCGTTCCTCGTTCGCCCTGTCCATCAGCTCGCTGTTCAGCCCTATGAGCTTCTCGACCACCTCTCCGTGCTGACGGAGGTTGACGCTGAGGACGTGGTTAGCCTCCAGGAGCTTATCGCGCTCAGCCGTCAACGCCGCGAGCCTATCAGCGCCAAACGTTTCACCCGGTGACGCATCATCGTCCACAGCTGTGTCGCGGGTTCGATTCCCGCCGCCGCCGCCCGCCCCGGCGCCTGCCCCGGTCCCTCGCGAGACGTGCGCCGCCATCTCATCCCGCTCCCTCGTCACCGCCTGCAGCCGCTGCTGCAGGTCGCGGAGGTCCTGGGCCCTCCGTTGGGTCTCCTGCTGTTGGACCACGGCTTTGGTGCGTAGTTCCAGGAGCTCGCGCGTCGCGGCGGCTGCCGTCTCTGCCGCCGCCTCGGACCCGCGCGCGGATTCCTCCAGCGACGCCGCGCGCGCCTCCGCGGCGACCCGCGCGGTGGTCTCCCTCGCCAACGCCGCCTCCGCGCTCGCTTTGCCCGCGTCCACCGCTCCCACCGCGTCGGCGCAGGCGTACACTAACCTGACGACCGCGTCGGGATCCGGCGCGCCGGACGCCGGGTCCCGCAGGCGCTCCGAGGTGAGCTGCGTCAGCTCCTGGTGCGCCCAACCCGTGCGCTGGTCCCACATGCTCCGCTGCGCGTCCGGCAGGGACGTCGCCGCGGTCTGCAGTCGCCTGATGTGGGACGCGAGCGAGAGGATGAGCCGCGATGCGTCGGCTTCGGAAGCCGCGCCGAGCTCGAGGCTGCGGAGCGCCTTGGCATCCTCCTGCGCGGAGTTGTGTAGCTGCCTGCACTCCATCGCCGCTGCCCGCGGACGGTCCGCTCGGGGCGCGAGGCGCGCGGCGGAGGATTCGTGCGCGGCGGGGGAGGTGCCCGACCCTACGGCCACGGCTCGGCCACAGCTCGGCACCTCGATGTTCCCCCCGAAAACTCGACAGCGCGAACGGGAACTCGTCGCCACGTGGCATGCATTGGAGCGTCTCCAGTCGCGGAAGCGCGCGGGCGGCGACGTGGCGGGGTCGATGAGCGCGGTCGGGGCGTCCGCATCGTCGGGAGTATCGCACGAGCGACTCGCGTGGCGCGCGAGGGTCGCCGGCGTCGCGTCCACCTCCGCGCGGCGCGCCCTCGTTCGTCCACCAGGCGGGCCACGTCGTCGCACGAACAACGGCACTCGGACCCCCGTGGGGGAAGGAGCGTCGAGGCCCCGGACTCGTCGCCGCGAGGTCGACAGCGACACCCGCGGCGATAAGCTGTTCAACGCGTTCGAGAGCAACGTCAACGCGCTCCTTCGGCTCGTCAGGGACACGACAGGAGCCAGGGCGTCTCCCTCCTTCGTCCGCGGGCTCATCGAGAACACCCTCACGGACATAACGAGACGGCGAGTGTCGGTGGCCACGTTGAGGCTCTACCCCGACGGCGTCGTGATCGAGGGCCTGGCGATCGGCGAAAACCTCACCGTGGATAAGCTTCTGGTGCGAGCCAAGCTCCAACCCCTGCTGGACGTCATGGGGGAGTGGCAGACCGCCACGGAGGGCACACCCGCGCCGGAGATTTACATCGATTCGGTGCGATGCCGCGGCGTGCGTTGCGTGGACACGTACTTCGACGGCATACGCGACGCCTTCGACCTCTACGTCCACGCGCCGGGCGCCATCGTCATACAGTCCCTGAAGCTCTACGACCTATCCTTCGACATCGCCCCTCACGAGTCGTTCGAGGGCAGGGACGTCGCGCCCAACAGGAGGCTCCTTCGACTCGCAGCGTTGGCTCTGGGAACCGAAGATGCGCCGGTGGATTCCAGGGAGCCGGTGTCGTCGCTCGCGGGGTGCATGTCGAAGCTCCTGGAGCCGGGGCGGGCGGCGATCGAGGCTGGGGTGGACGTGCGCAGGGCGGAGGCTCGCGCCGCGGGACGGTCGTTCGACGAGGGCACGAGCTACGGCGACGCGAAGAGCGAACGTACGTACTACCCGGGGACGAAGATTTTGAAGACGATGACGGCTACTAAGCCGAGGCGGAAACCGGCGGAGAACAGGGACCCGTTCGCGGCGCTTCGCGGGTTCGTTCCCCCCGCGGTGATGGACACGGTGGATGCGAACCTGAGGCAGTACGCCCCGGAGGTCATAGCGGGTCTGAACGCGTCGCAGGCTGTGATCGAATCGATCGGCCCGATGGTCCTTACGGACGTCGCCGCGGTGGCTGCCAAGGGAGCGGAGCTGGCGCGCGCCGCGGACCTCGCCGGGATCACGCGCGTGGGGTCGTCCGGGGAGGTGCTCCTCGACGTGTCCGTGGTGTCCGCCCTGGTCGCGGCGGGTCTGACGGACAGGCGGTGGGTGGCGGACGGGGGTAAGCTCATGGTGAAGCTGGTGGAGTCCGGGGTGGGCGCGGTGCTGTTGGAGAAAGCCGAGCTGTTGAGGGTGCTCGCCGAGCGGAGGCTCATCACCCGGCTGCTCGACCTCGAGCTCATGGACGCGCTTCTCGATCGTCCGGAGATGACCAAGGAGATGTTCCGGAGCGGGGTGGTGAAAGGCGTGCTCACCAACGGCGTCCTCGAGGCGCTGCTGGCGGCTGGGAAGGAGGACGTCGTCTGCGGCTTGTTGCGGTCGGGGATGCTGGAGATTCTGATGGACACGGGCCTGCTGCCGCGAATGATGACGTACGAGAGGGATCCGGGGGAGAGTGTCGTGCCGCCGACCGGGTCCGTGGACCTCAGCGTGGACGAGGGCTGACGGCGACGCGCGCGAGGAGAGGGGTGTCAACTTTAAGGGACAAAATCGTGTCGACGTTATGATACTTTGGTTCTATGTCTACTACGTGTGCTATACGCTACGGCTAAGAGTTTTTAACGGTTTCGAGCCTCTCAGAACAAGCCTCGCAGCGGGTTGTTCGCGGACATGCCTCCGTCGTCGCCCGCGTCTCGCCCGCGTCTCTTCCGTTTGTTTCGGAGCAGCGGGTTCATATCCGCCGTCGGCTCCTCCTCCTTGAACAACCGCCCAATGTACGCCGCTATCCCCTTGTCCCTCCGCTCCTTGGCGACGTGCGCCGCCATCTGCTCCTTGGACATGACCGGTCCAACGTCAACGTCGATCGCGTCCTCGGCCTTTGCCTTGGGTTTCCCCCCCTTGGCGTCGGGATCGCCCACCACGTGCCCCGCGCCGGCTTCGTGTCCAACGCCCTTGCGGTCAGCCTTGGCCCACGCCCCGAGGGGCTCGACGGGGCCCTCTCGGTCCTTTCCCAGGCCGGTGCCCTCGGTCCATCCGGCTTTCTTGAGCATGCGGAACCCGACGTTATCGGCGCCGATCTTCGGCGCCGCCCTGGTGGGCTTGCCCCGGGCGCTACGAGGGACGAGGTTGGGGACTTTGTTAGTACCAGCTCGCCGTCGAGGCTGGACCGACACGCCGCGCCGCCCCTCGGCTCCGTCCCCGGAACCCCCGGAACCCCCGCCCCCGACCCCGGCCCCATCGACGGACGCGGACGTTGCGTATCCGGTCCCCGCGGCGTCGGGGACGATGGCACCCCCGGCCCGGAACACCGGGCCGGGCGGTCGTCGGTCCATGATGCCGAGAGAATTTGTGGCCGTTGTCTGTGTTCCGCGTCCTCCGACCTTGCTTTATTTTATCTCCAGATCCGGGGCCGCGGCCACTACGCGACGGCGCGACGACGCGACGACGCGACGACGCGAGATTCGAAACGCGGGGGGTTTGAGCGAGGAGAGAGGGTACGAAGATGAGCCGTGAGATCTGCAAGTACTACATGCACGGGGCGTGCAACAAGGGCGCCGCGTGCCGGTTCAGCCACGACATTCAAGCGCCCAAGTCGACGGTGTGCACCTACTACCTCGCGGGCAACTGCTCGTACGGGGATAAGTGCAGGTACGATCACGTGCGACCCGCGGGAATCCAGGGCCCACCCGCGGGCCTGAACCGACCGGCGCCGCCCATGACCGTGCCCCGCCCCAACGTGGGAGGCAACATCAGCGCGGGCGCGCGAGAGTTCGTCCCCCTGAACGCCATGATGGGAGGCATGAGCGTCGGAGGGGCCAGGCCCTATCACCCTTCCGCGCAGGCTCCCGCGTGGCAGCCGGCGCCCCCCGGGGGCGCGTACCCTCCACAGGGCGGCGGCGACGAGCAGGATGACTGGGGATACGAGGACGAGGACGGCAACTGGGTGTCCTTCAACGAGGGTTCCGGCAAGGAGGAGGTCGAGTTTCTCAAGAGCCAGCTGCCGAGCGAGGACGACTTTCTCGACGGCCTGGGCGCGGACACCGGGCCTCACCGCGAGGAACAGGACGGCGGCGGCGACGAGTGGGGTTACTACGACGACGCCGGTGAGTTAACGCGCCCCGTGCATCCCCAACCCCACCTCGAGCCCTGATCCGCCGGGCTTTTTTGCACAAGACGCTGACACCTTCCCTTTTTATCCCTAACCATCAATTGCGCAGGCAACTGGGTCGGATTCGGCGGAGAGGTTGATTCTTATCTGCACGCGCAGCAGGGAGGAGCATACGGCGGACAGGTCAGATGAGCGCCGTCTCGCGCCTAACCCAAACGACACTCGTCCGCGGCTGTTGTACCACTTGACACGATTCGTTTCAAAAACCATTATTTTTCTCCACCCGAAACTTCAACGTCAAAGAGGCCGTCGACTGGACGAGTTCCTTTCGGGGGCCTCCGTGACGTCTGGCTGGGGCAATAAGACGCGAGCGAGAACCACCCGTTCGTGCCCCCTAGCTAGAAGTGTACACCACACATTTGTAATCCATGAAACCCTTCTATGAGAGTGAAGTCTCACACCTTTTCCCCACGTGCGGCGCAGGCTAGCGACGGGACACTCAGTCAGGACACGGCTGCGCCCGACGCTTTCGCGCCGCCTCCCGTGTCCCAGGAAGAGGCCGAGAGGCTTCGGATCGAAGACGAGCGCACGGCGGCGTCGGCTAAGGTCGAGTGCGGGATTTGCCTCGAGATTGTCCACGAGAAGCCCAGGATTGGGGAGAGGAGATTCGGTCTCCTTTCCGGCTGCGACCACCCTTTTTGCCTCGGGTGCATACGCGACTGGCGCGACGGGGGCGTCGTGAGGGACGCCGCAGAGCAAACCTCCGGGGCGCTGGAACAGGCGAGGAAGTGTCCGCTGTGCCGAACGCAGTCGCATTTCACCATCCCATCCACGCACTGGCCAAGAAACGCGGAGGAAAAGGATGCAATCATCGGAGAATATCGAGCGAGAATGGATCGGATTCCGTGCAGAAACTTCGACTACGGGGACGGTCACTGCCCGTTCGGGAGCAGCTGCTTCTACGCGCACGTGTACCGGGACGGGACGAGGGAATCCCACGAGATTCGCAAGACGACGGATGCGGAGGGTAACCTAAAAATCGTGGGCGGTGCGAGGCTTTCGGATTGGCTCGACACGAAGCAGGGGCGGCGCGCTTTCAGGTGATGGAGACTGCGTTAGCGTGTTGAAAATGGACATTAAAAATGATATTGACAAAAAGAATGATGCGTGAGTAATACGCTCGCAGCAGTTTCACCCGCGTTATTTCGCAGCTGCTGCGCCAAAGCGTCCCCCCGAAGTTCGGGGCCGCCAGCGATGTGGAAATAAAAATATCGCTCGATGTGTTACGCTCAAGAAAATTTCTTACGGCTCGTAGCTGAGGATGGGCGAGAGCCACTTCTCCGCCGTCTTGAAGTCCTGGCCCTTGCGGTCCGCGTACTCCTTGACCTGATCCGCGGTGATCTTGCCGACGTTGAAGTACTGGGAGCACTTGCCCGCAAAGTAGAGGCCAGAGACGGAGGCGGAGGGAAGCATTGCAAACGATTCGGTGAGCTCCACCCCAATCTCCTCCTGCACCTTCATGAGATCCCACATCGTAGCCTTCTCGGTGTGATCGGGCTGGGACGGGTAACCCGGCGCGGGGCGGATGCCCTGGTACTTGACCTTGAGCAGGTCCTCGCAGTTGAATTTCTCATCCTTGGCGTATCCCCAGTGCTCCTTCCTCACCTTCTCGTGCATGAGCTCGGCGAAAGCCTCGGCAAGGCGATCCGCCAGCGCCTCCGCCATGATGTAGGAGTAGTCGTCGTTGGCAGCCTTGAACTCGGCGGTGAGCTCGTGGAGGCCGATACCCGCGGTGGCGACGAACATGCCGAGGTAATCCTTCACGCCGCTGTCCTTGGGAGCGATAAAGTCGGAGAGCGCCATGTAGGGCTCGTCCACGTCCTTCTCAGCCTGCTGGCGGAGGGTGTGGAAAGTGTGCGTCTTTGTCGTCCTGGACTCGTCCGCGTACACCTCGATGTCGTCGCCGACGGAGTTGGCGGGGTAGAAGCCGATGATGCCGTTGAGCTTCAGCCGCTTGTTGTCCATGATGGACTTGAGCATGCGCTGCGCCTCCTCGTAGAGCTTCTTCGCCTCGGCGCCCACGGTTTCGTCGTTGAAAATCTTGGGGTAGCCGCGGTTGGGGTAGCGCCCGCGGAGCTGCCAAACCTGAAAGAAGGGGTTCCAATCGATGTAGTCGATCACGTCCGCGATGGGCACGTCCACGAGAGCCTTCACGCCGGTGAACTGGGGAGTCACCGGGGTGTGCTCCTTGGACTTAAAGTCCACTGCGCACTTCGCCGCGGTATCGCGAGCCTGGCCGAGGGTGAGGTACTTGCGATCCTCGAGGCCCGCGTAAAACTCCTCGCGCATCTCCGCGTACGTCTCGTTGATGTCGTCGAGGTACTCGCCGCGCTTGTTCTGGTCCATGAGGGTCTGAGCCACGGGAACGGCGCGGGAAGCGTCGAGGACGTGGACCACGCCGCCAGAGTAGTTGGGCGCGAGCTTAACCGCGGTGTGCATCTTGGAGGTGGTGGCGCCGCCGATGAGGAGGGGAATCTTCATGCCCTCAGCCTCCATAGCCTTTGCCATGTCCACCATCTCGTCGAGAGACGGGGTGATGAGGCCGGAGAGGCCGCAGATGTCCGCGTTGTGCTCCTTGAGGGCATCGATGATCTTGTCCTTGGGGCACATGACGCCGATGTCGATAACCTTGAAGTTGTTGCAGCCAAGCACGACGGCGACAATGTTTTTGCCAATGTCGTGCACGTCACCCTTGACCGTGGCGATGAGGAACACGCCCGCGTTGGACGCCTCGCCGCTGCCGCCGTTGAGCCTCTTCTCCTCCTCCATGAAGGGAATCAGGTGGCCCACGGACTTCTTCATCACGCGGGCCGACTTGATGACCTGGGGCAGGAACATCTTACCGGCGCCGAAGAGGTCGCCGACGACGTTCATGCCGTCCATGAGGGGACCCTCGATGATCTCCAGCGGGGTCTTGTAGTCGCCATTGGTGCGGCACTCCTCGGTGTCGGCGATGCAGAACTCGTCGATGCCCTTGACGAGCGCGTGCTCGAGGCGCTTGCCGACGGTCTGGTTGCGCCACGCCTTGGCGTCATCCTTCTTGGCAGCGCCGGCGCCACCCTCGGCACCCTTCTTCCGGAGCGCGGTGGGCTTGGACTTGGGATCAAGGGTGGCGGCGAACTCGAGCATGCGCTCGGTAGCGTTGGTGCACCGGTTCAGGAGGACGTCCTCAACGTACTCAAGGAGCTCCTTGTCAATCTTCTCGTAGACGTCCTCCTCGACCTGAGCCGCGTTCACGATGCCCATGTCCATGCCAGCCTTGCAGGCGTGGTACAGGAACGCCGAGTGGAACGCGCGGCGCACGGGCTCGTTGCCGCGGAAGGAGAACGCGAGGTTCGACACGCCGCCAGAGATCTTGCATCCAGGGCACAGCCGCTTGATCTCGCGGGTGGCGTTGATGAAGTCGACACCGTAGTTGTTGTGCTCCTCCATGCCAGTGCCAATGGTGAGAATGTTGGGATCGAAGATGATGTCCTGGGGGTTGAAGCCCACCTTCTCCACCAGAAGCTTGTACGCACGGCAGCAGATGCGCACCTTCTCGGCCTCGGTTGCGGCCTGGCCCTCCTCGTCGAAGGCCATCACCACAACCGCGGCGCCGTGGCGCTTGACAATCTTCGCCTGGTTGAGGAACTCCTCCTCGCCACCCTTGAGGGAGATCGAGTTCATGATGCACTTGCCCTGGCTGCACTTCAGGCCAGCCTCCACGACGTGGAACTTGGATGAGTCAATCATGAAGGGCACCTTGGCAACATCGGGCTCGGACACCATCAAGTTGACAAACTTGGTCATAGCGGACTCACCGTCGATGAGGCCGTCATCCATGTTGACATCAATGACGTGGGCGCCGTTCTCCACTTGCTTGAGGGCGATCGCCAGCGCCTTCTCGTAGTTGCCGTCGACGATGGCCTTCTTGAAGATAGTGGAGCCAGCCACGTTGCAGCGCTCACCAAGGTTGATGAACGTCTTGCGGTAGTCCTTCTCGTTCGGTGCATAGTTGAAGGGCTCGAGGCCTGAGAGGCGCATGATGTCAGGGACATCGTGCCTCTCGCGGGGCTTGTAAGTCGCCACCATGTCCGCCAGGCACTTGATGTGCTCGTCGGTGGTGCCGCAGCAGCCACCGATAGCATTGATAAGTCCCTTCTCGGGGAAGACACGGCAGTCCTCAGCCATCTCAGCACCCTTCTGGTCGTAGCCACCCATGGCATTGGGCAGACCGGCGTTGGGGTAGCAGAACACCCAGCAGTCAGCGACACGGGACAGGTTCTCGATGTACGGGACCATGTCCTTGGCACCGAGCGCGCAGTTCAGACCGATCGCGATGGGCTTGGAGTGGCTCATGGAGTTCCAGAACGCCTCGTTGGTCTGGCCGGACAGGGTGCGGCCGGAGTTGTCGACAATGGTGCCGGACACAAACACAGGGATCTTCTGGCCCCACTTCTCGAAGTACATGTCGATGGCAAACATCGCAGCCTTCGCGTTGAGGGTGTCGAAGATGGTCTCCACGAGCAGCACGTCGACGCCACCGTCAATCAGAGCCTCAACCTGCTCGTAGTACGCCTCCACGATCTCGTCGTAGGTGCAACCGCGGAACGCAGGGTTCTCCACAGAGGGAGACACCGACAGGGTCTTGTTGGTGGGGCCGACCGCACCCGCCGCGAAGCGGGGCTTGGCGGGGTTCTTCTTCGTGAACTCCACGCAGCACTTCTTCGCGAGCTGGGCGGCGGTCTTGTTGAGCAGGTACACCTCCTCCTTCTTGTCGAGCTCGTAGTCAGCCTGCGAGATCATGGTAGAGTTGAAGGTGTTCGTCTCGATGATGTCCGCGCCCGCCGCGAGGTACGCGGTGTGGATCTCCTCGATCACGTCGGGGCGCGTGATCACGAGCACGTCGTTGTTGCCCTTGAGGTCGTGCGTGTGGTTCTTGTACCTCTCGCCGCGGAAGTCATCCTCGCTGAGCTTGTACTTCTGCACGGCGGTGCCCATGGCGCCGTCAATCACCATGATGCGCTCCTTCATGATCTTGTTGATCTGGTCGAAGGCGGCGGTGGGCTTGACGGGGTCGACCCACTTGGCGTACTTGGGCACGGGGGCTGTTCGAGGGAGACGCGAGGAGGTGGTTTGGGTCAGCAGGTCGCGGCGTACAAAATCGATCGGATTGAGCGAAACTGTGGCTGGGGGCGGCCGTCGGGGATCGAGACGCCGCCGGGCGACGACGGGGGTGGGAACGCGATATCGGGGAGGAAAACTCACGAAGGTTAGCCTTGGGCTGGACCTCGGGGTACATCTCCGCGTAGGAGGCGCCCTGGCCCGCGGCGACAGCCTTGGGCCTGGGCTTCTCCACCGGCTGGGCTCCGCGCTTGTTGAGGACGTAGGCCACCAACATCGCGCCGGGAAACACGAGCGGAGAGAGCACCACGCACACCGCCGCGAAGGCGATGAAGAGGGGCCATGCCAGGAGAATCGCCCCGGACGCCTGCCCGGGGTTCACAATGGCGAAGTTGTAGGCGTCGTGCCAGGTGTAACCGGCGATCGACGGCGCCATCGTGCGAGATCGCCGGCGCGGATGAGAGTCGGCGTCCTCCCGCTGGATTGAAAAACCCGGCTACTGCGTTCGCAGTGGCGTGGGCTTAGCGCTCGAGACCTCCGCAGTCAGCGAGCGTCGGGCCGAAAAGACGGTCCGGTCGAACGACACGCGAGTATCGACGACGTCTCCTGAACTCCAGGAGATCTGGGTATTATCGCCGGCGCGTCGAGACCCGTTCGACGGCTGGTGTAATGGCGCCGATGACGTACCCCATCGGCTTCAAACCGTCGTCGTGGTTCCGCGGGAGCGGCTGAGATCGCTCCTCGCGTCGGACTTTGATCCACTTCCGTTTGGGAAAACACCACACGGCACGTGGTTAGAGTCCCAATGCATTACTCGCGACCTGGTCTAACTAGCCGCATGTGTGAGGAAATCTAATTCGTGATTTCAAAATCCACTACAGTTAGTCTACGATTACCACCCCCTCGAAAACGCCGGCTTGGTCACCGTCTTCTGCCTCTGCTGCTTCTGAAACCTGTACTGCCTGGACCTGAATATCTCCGGCACGCTCTTTCCCGTCGCCTCCTGCTCCTGCTTGTAAGACGCGAGCACCTCCCTCACGTCCTTCACGTTCAGCCTCACGATGCTCTCGAGAAACGGCATCAGGTCCAGCAGCGTCGTGTCCGGCCCGTCGCCGCCCGCCGTGCGCCCCTCGCTGTCGACGATGTAAGGACTGATCTGCACCACGTTCTCCTGCTGCATCGACGTCTTCGGCCTGGCGGTTATGTAGAGGACCATCCCCACGTCCCTGTTGAGCTTCGTCAGGTCGCGAAGGTACTCGCCGTCCACGTACTGATTCGCCTCCCTCGCCAGGCGCCCGGCGAGGAACCTCTGCGGATCCAGCCGCTCTAAGATGGGGTCAACGTACATCGAGGTCTGATCGCTGAACACGATGACCTCGTAAAACTGCGCCATGTGCTTGATGAAGTCGCCCGCGCCGGGCCGTTTGAACGTCCTCCACCCGCGCTCCCTGCGCCAATCGCTCTTGATGAGGCACTCGTCCAGGTCCAGCACCAGGGTGTGCGGAATGTACACCGCGTTGGGGGGATGATCGGGGAGGAGCTTGTCGCTGACGGGGTCGAGGTACTGGTGCCTGAGGCCGTCGGCCCACTGGCGGAACTCCAGGAGATGTCCGAAGGCGTAGTCCAAGGCCTGCTTCAACGGGGTGTCCTTGAGCGCGCCCGGCACGTGCTCGCCCTTCTCCAACGCCTCCTCCAGCTGCTTCGTCGAGTGGGTGTAGTAGGACACCCCGATGGTCGCGCCGACGAGGCATCCCACGGCAGTTCCCATTGTCGATACGGTGTCGACGACGGTGGCCATGACGCCCTGCTCCTCCGCGCCGGCCTTGGACGCGGATTCTGTCGATAACCCTCGGCGCTGAAGGGATCGACGAGCGATCGCGGCCGCGGTGGCGGGCGCCGTTTCGCCGCCCATCGACGTTCCTCTCGAAAGCTGCGCGACGCGAGCGCCCGAGCCGAGCAGGGTCCCCGCCAGCGCCCGAGCCGCCACCCGCGTGAACATATCGCCCGAGTGTTTCTCGCTTCCGTGCGGATCGGCAAACCAGTCCTGAGGTCTCCCCGGTCGCGTCGCCGCTCGCAATGTCCGCAACCCCCCGATTTTAGGTTTCGGCTGGGTTGGGTTCAAACACCCGCCAGGAGCTGCCCTGACAGCTGTGGAGGGAAAATCGTTGTTGTTACACCTCGGAGCTGAACACACCCCGCCGCTCGCCGGTCCCGAGGAGTATCTGGCCACCACGGGCCACGCGCGGGTGGGCGAGGGTTTCAAGCAGTGGGCGCGGCGTAGCGTCCGTTCCTCGGAGCCACGGGCGGTGGCAAAGCCTGGGCGCCCGGATGGAGGAGATCTGAGCAGGGGTGCCCACAAAATCTAGAGCGACGAGATGGCCGAGGACTCGCTCAGGGACCTCCTCGAGAGGCTCACCGCGGTCGCCACCGGGGCTGCGAACGTCCACGATAAGCCCTCCACGATCGTAGAGGAGGTCAAGGACGTGTTGGACCACCTCGCGCGCGATGAGCTCCCGGCGGCGTCCGCCGTGCTACTCGCCATCGATCCCCCGGGCGCGCTGCATCACCTCGAGCTGGTGCGCGCGGAGGTGCACAAACCGAGCGGTGACGTCAACATGGGGCGCACCAGGCTGCTCGAATGCGTCTCCGCGTACATCGCGAGGATAGGGAGGGACGGCGCGGAGCCGTACGCGCGGGACGTGAAGCAGGCGTGCGAGAGGACGTTCAGGTCCGAGCGCGGATCGCAGAGGAGCGTCAAAGCCGCGGCGCTGCTCCCGATGGCTGAGCTCTTTCGACTCGGCTTGCCCCGCATGACCGACACGGAGACGCGCGCGATCGCGAGGGAACTCAGGGAGGACTACGAGAGGGACAGGCTCAACAGCGCGAGGGTGAAGGCCAACATCCTGCAGGCCATCGCAGCCTTACACGACAACACGCCGCGGCCGGGCCCGCTCACCGAGGAAGTCACCGCCGAGGAAGCGGCTTCAACCGCGAAGAAAGCGGATTTAAAACCCGCGCCGACGGCGAGGTGGCTGCTCGCGGCGGGCCTCGCCACGCTCAACGAGAAGGACGGCGCCACCCTGCTCGTAGCTGAGGGTTTAGACGGGATATCATCGGCGCTCGCCAGCGCGGATGACGCCGGCGAGGAACTCAAACCCGAGACGATAAAAAACGTGTGCGACGCGACGATCCAATCCCTCGCCGTTCCATCCTCCGGCCAGCGCACGGACAAGACGCAGGCGGCGCTCAGGCTGGTGGCGAGGCACGCGGACGTGCTGGCGCCGCCTCCGGGGTTCATGACCCGCGCGTCGGAGTGTTTCCAGGCGTTGGTCAGGTGCAGGTGCGCGAGCAACAAGGCTATTCGGACCCTCGCGGTGCCTGCTCTGGACGAGTTCCTGAGGGCGCTCTCCGACGCTCTCGGGGACGACTCCTCGGCGCCCGCGTTCGAGCGCGAGGCTGTGCTCTCGAGCTTGAGCGAGGAGGTCTATGAGCTCTTAGACTCCCCAAAGGCGAGGAACAAGGAGAAAACCGCGGCTGTGAGGGCGCTCGGGAAACTCGTGAGAGCCGCGTGGGCCATAGGGAGCCAGGCGGCGTCCGACCTCGACCTCCTCATGGGAAAGCTCACAAAGCTGATGATGGTGCACGATTTCGTCGACGGCGGGAACGACTTCGACCGCAGGTTCGAGGCTGTGGAACGACAGTGCGTGATGCTGAGCACCTACACCGACATCATCTCGCTTCAGCCTCCCGGGACGCCCGTGGAGGAATCGGCGCTGGACCTCCTGGTGGACATCGTCAAGTTCCTCTGGCGGCACTACCACACCGCGGGAGACAGGATGCAGCTGCAGCTCTTGGCCGCGACGGACGAGTTCTTCGCCGAGCTCCACAGGCGAGGCGGGGCGACGTTACTTCGCGGATTCGCGTCGAGGGTCACCAGGTCGCTGGTGGCGCTCACCCTCCGCGTCGCCCCGCCCGATCCCATAGACTCGGCTCTTTTCAGGGCGCCACCCGAGCCCCTCTGGCCGTGTTACGTGAGCCCGTGGACGCATTTGTTCGGAGGAGACGCGCTCGCCGTGCCCAACGCGCCGAGTTTGGAGAAGGCTGAGGCCAAGACCAGGCGGCGGAGCCGAGGGACCACGCCCGGCAAGGACGCCGCGGCCAATCGACGCCAGCGCTCGGTGTCCGTCAACACCGACGCCGGCGACACGCCAAACACGGAGGGCAGAGCCGCGAGCGTGTTCAGCCCGAGCCTTGACAGGATCGCGAGCGGGGCGGCGGGGGGGTCCGGAGCCGAGCCCCACCACGTGGTCATGTACGACTCGTTCATCGACGAGGTCTTACAGCTGTGCCAAACCCTCGACCTTGACGTGGTGCGCGCGACGAAGGGCATGGGCGAGGATCCGGGCAGCGAGAACGATTCGTCGCAGGGAAAGGAAAACAACGACGGGGAGGACGGGATGAGACAGGCGCTGGCGCTCGAACTGGGCGAGGGCGTCGCGGCTGCAAACGTGGGCGACATGCAGACGTTTCTGTGCCTCGTGGACCTCACCTGCGCAGTCGTGGGTTCGGTTCCGCACGATGCCATCGTCAGGTGGCTCGCGCCGCTGATGGAGCGGCTTTCGGCGCTGTCCGCGGCGAGGCCGCTGCTCTCGGGGTTTTATAAAATCGCCGGGGCGGCTCTCTGCGCGGCGGATCGAGCCGGCGCTTCGTTCCAAGACGCTCTGAACGAATCCTCCGTGGAGGGTTCGACCGCGTCCGCCTGCAGAGCCTTTCTGCTCGACGTGGTCGCCGCGCAACCGAGGCTGTCGGACGAGCTCAGAGCCTCCGCGCTTCAGCTCATACTCTCCTCTCCGCCGGGTTTGTTAACGCCGAGTGAGCTGGCGACGCCGCTGAGGGACGCGTTGCGCGTGGGTCTGCATCATCCCCCGCTCGCATCCGCCGCGCTGGACCTGCTAGAAACGCGCTGGACCGGTGCCGCACACGCGACCGAGGAGGAGAGGCGCGAGATGGACGCGCTCTTACCTTTGGTCGTCGGCGCGCTGAGACCGTACGTGGACAGGTCCGTCATCGCCTCCCACGGCGGGGGCACGGCTGGCGGCGACGCGGTATCGACGGATGGGGTGGAGACGGCCGCGGCGTTATACCGCGCCAAGCGTATCGCCGCTCGCCGCGCCAAAGCCGCGGACGAAGAGATGGAGAGGGGCGAGACCGGCGAGGGCGGCGGCGTCGACAACAGAGTCGCGAGGCTCCTCGGTAAAATTGGCGGCGCGGCGCACGCTCTCGTGGACGACGGCGAGGGTAAAAGCGCACACGACGATTCCGCCGCGCTCTGGGACCCGCGCGCGAGGGTCTCGCTCGATGTCACCGTGAGCGGCGGCGCGAACGGATCCGCGGTGAGGCTCACGGTGTGGCTCGACGCGATGCTTCCTAGGGCGGCGAGTCTGGCGCTGACGTCCCCGGACAGGCCCTCGAAAGTAGCCGCCGCCGAGTTTCTACATGCCGCGACTCTGCTGATGGTGGGCCACAACGCGCGCGCCGCCGCGCCCAGGGGGGGCGACTACGCGCGCGAGCCCACGAAGTTTCACCACGTGTACAGGCGCCTGTTCCCGGTGGTCATCGAACTCGCGGTTGATCCCGAGCCCGTCACCAGGACGCTTTTTTCGTCGCTGGCGTATCAGCTCGCGAGGTGGTTCACCCGCAACCAGGCGAGGGAGGCGGCGGAGACGGTCGCGTTGCTGGACGCCATCACCGAGGGCCTCGCGGGTGGTCCCACGTCCGACGCGGATAACGCCGCCGAGAGAGCCTCGGGGCCCACCGCGCAGAGGCGGGAGCTCTGCGCGAAGCTCGCCGCCGAGTGCCTTAGGTGGAGCGTGAAGCACCTGCCGGCGGCGGCGGCCGCGGGCGGCGGGTCGGGGTCCTCGGGCGGCGGCGGGGGCGGCGCCGCGGTCAACGTCAAGTCCATCCTCCGCCGGCTGTTCGCGTTTCAGACCCATCCGACCCCGGGGAAGAGGCTCGGCGCGTGCGTCGCGCTGCAGAGATGCCTCGCGGAGCTGCGACAGTACCCGCAACTGGTCGAGGCGCACGCCCTCGAAATATTGGAGACGGCGCTTCGATCGTTGCGTCTGTGCGAGAACGACCCGCCGAGGGCGGGCGCGGAGGAGGCGGGCGCGCTGCTCTGCCGCGCGGCGGTGCGCGCGTGCGCCAGGCACGCCGGCGCGCTATCTCGAGCGCCGACGGCTCAAAGCTCCGCTCAAAGGGGGGGCGCGTTTGAAACCTTACCCCGGCTGGTGGAGTGGATATTCGCGCGGGGAACCGCCCGGACGGAGACCCGCGCCAGGCTGGAGTCCCAGCTCGCGTTCGCCGCGCTCGTGCAGAGGCTCCCGGGGTACGTCTCCCCGGCGCGGTGGCTCGACGGCGTCCGGCATGCGATGGGCGGCGCCGCGTGGCCGTTTCGAGTAACCGTCCCGCAGCCGGAGCGCGAGGCGATGCTGGGAACGAAAACGGAGGACGTCGCGGGGGCGACGGCGTGGATGCGGAACGTCACCGCGGCGCTGCACTGGGCGCGGTGGGCGCTCGAGCGAGAGGTGGTCGACCTCGGGATCATCGTCCGTGGCGGAGCGGGCGGCGAGGAAGAAGGAGAAGGAGGAAACGAATTCACCGCGAAGAAGAAGCTTTCCATGCCGCCGACGCATCCCGTCGCGGCGGCGGCTCACTTTTTGCGTTGGGGCGTCCCGCAGCTCCCGGGAGACGGGGCGGACGAGACGATCGTTCGGGCCCCGTCGGCCCCTCGCGGCGCGCGGCTCAGGGACCTCGATCGCGCGAGGGTCAGGCTCGCGGTGCAGGTGATGGTCTTGGCGCAGCACGCCGTGGGGCGCGAGGGGGGCGACGCGCGGCTGGCTGAGCTACTGGACGCGCTCGAAGGCGGCGGGGGCGGCGGAGGCGGTGACTCACCGGGCGGTGACTCACCGGGCGGTGACTCACCGGGCGGCGGGGGCGGCGGGCTGACTCGGTTGCTGTGCCTCGCCACCTTGGCGCCCGAGACGCTCGGCGCGGACGTGACGGGCGGGCGACTCGACGACGTTAACCAGCTCGCGGGCGCGGCGGCCAGGATGCTCCAGCCGATGGTCGCGGAGGGCATCGCGAGGACGATCCCGCGGGTGGCCGCGACGCGAAGGGGCGCGAGGGAGTCGCTGTGGCGCCTGCTCTCGTCCAGGTCAGATCGATTCGATTTGGGCTCGGCGGATCTGCGCACGGCTCGCGGTTTAACCGCGGCCAGGCAGCTCTCCGCCGGGTACAGGGCCCTCGCCAACGTCAACCTACTCAGGCAGCTGCTCCCCACGGAGGGACCGGCGTCCAGGGGGAGGCTCGGGCGGCGGCTTCTCCTGGCCGCCGCTGATATTGGACCGGGCGCGACGCCAGGTCAGCGAGTCTCGGGTAAAGTTCTCGTCACCGTCGGCGTCCACCTGGGTGTCCCCGCAGATTTCCTCATCGCGATCGTGCTCGGGGACGAGATCCCCGACGACGATACGTCGCGGAACAGCCTAGAGGGGTCGCGTGCGACGTCGAGGGTCGGGGGGAGGAGCGCGAAGGACGCCGAGGAAGCGGCGGCGCGCGGCGAGGCTTTCCTTCAGAATTTTCCAAAGGATGTCGCCGGCGCGTGCCGATGGAACTTTGGAAAATACGCAAAGCCGCTGGTGGACAGGGTGGTGGACGGGGGCCCCGGTCGCACGGCGGCGCTCCGCATGCTGAGTTCCGCGCTGGAGGTGCCCGCGTCGACCACCGCGGCGGGTCTCACGGAGCAGAACATACTCGCGGCTCTGAAGCCCCACGCGGCGCGGCTCGCGAACCTCGCGGATTTTCACGAGGACGCGCTCGAGGATGTATCCACGCGCCGGCGCACGTTAGTTAACCTGACGCGTCGCGTTCTCGCGCTGGACGCCGCGGTGAGCACCCGCGTGATCTTCGGCGTGGACGGGGGCGACGTCCAGAAGACGCTCGCGGATGCCATCGGCCGCGTTATTTGCCCAAACCCGGATCCGGATTCGGACGGGGGAGAACTCGGCGCGGCGCAGAGGGAGGCGCTGTCGTTGCTGCCAGAGCTCATACGAGCCGGCGGCTACGCGCCCGTCCCCGCGATCGCCGCGGCTACGCGCCTCGCGTCGCTGCTTCGCGACGGCGGCGGCGCGGCTGCACCCGCGGGTAGCCCCGAGGCTGCCGCGTTCGCCGCCGTCAGAAGCGTCCTCCTCGACGCCTTCGGGAGAACCGGGGCGCCGGAGCTGCTCGCGGCGACCGCGGGCTTGGTCGCGTCCGACCCCGACGGGGGCGCCGACGCCTTCGCTCGTGCGCTGCGAACGAACGTCGACGAGAGGGAGCGGGGGGATGACACGTGGAATGCGGGGGATGACACGTGGCGTGACTCGAGGCTCGCCGCGGAGGCCTGGACCTTCGCGATGGACGGATCGAACGACCCAAACGAACGCGTCGTCGCGGGATGCTCGCTCCTGCCGGCGCTCCTTGCTGACGCGCCGGCGGCGGCGGCTTTGGACTTTTTCACCCAGCGCGCTCGGCAAATCGTCGACGTCATCTCCCCATCGAATCGGCTGGACGACGGAGGCGAAGGTATCCCTCCGCGGGGCGCCGTCGCGGGAGCTCGGGTCGCCTACGCGTCCTTGCTCAGCCTCTACGAGAAGCTCGGCAAGGATGACGTCGCGGCGGGACCGGGAAATTCGGTCGATAAGTTCAACGCTCATTGCGCCAAACACCTGGTCTCTGAGCTGGACGGGGCCGGGGTCACCGCGGTGGCCATCGCGGACGCGACCAACGCGTGGAACGCGTGGAAGGCCCGGCGCGATTACGAAGCGGCCCAGCCGAGGGCGATGGACGACGAGGACGGATCGGTCGATCCGGAGCCCGAGAGAATTTCCAAGGCTGACAACTCTCGGGCCCGTCTCGCCGCGTTTCGCGCGTACGCAGCGCTGGTGACGCGCACGCAGACCAAAGTCAAGTTCTATCAGGCGATGTTCGAGCCCAGGGGAGGCACGGAGGTGATGTCCAAGCGTTGGAACAGCCTCCTCGAACCGAGTTACCGGCCGAGGCTCGAGGTGGAGGCCAGGCTCGTATCCGCGAGAGCCGCGCGGCGGGAGAGAGCCTCGGCGTCAGCCAGGGGCGACGGCGCCGCGCCCGCGGACCCGACGCTGCCGTTCACGCTATCGGCCACGCTCGCCGCGGGGGACGCGACTCTCGGGGCTCCGCCCGCGAACCCCTCATCGCGCCCTGAAGACCCGGCCGCGAACGAAAATCGAAACGGGGAAAACGGGGAAAACAACGCACCCGATGAAAACGGCGAAG
Organism: Micromonas commoda; assembly: GCF_000090985.2. Lineage (NCBI taxonomy): Eukaryota > Viridiplantae > Chlorophyta > Mamiellophyceae > Mamiellales > Mamiellaceae > Micromonas > Micromonas commoda. The sequence goes on along the minus strand of NC_013044.1, from coordinate 1,019,412 downwards.
ACGACGAGGGTCCCCTCGACGAGCTCGAGACGCATCCGCTCGCGTCTTCGGTGTTCGCCGCGCTCGAACACCTCACCCGCGGCGGCGTCACCGACTTTGACGACGCGCACGAAACCCCGAAGCTGGTCGGATCTCTGCGGACGCTGCTGAGCGACCGGGCGGTGGGTCACGCGCCGAGGCTGTTGGTGGCAAAGGCGCTGCTCCGCCTGCACCGCAAGGAAATCGACGCTTTTCAACGCGCGACAATCGCCGCCGAGGAGGAGCGCTCGCGTCGAGCGCGGGACGGCCCGGACGACTCGCAGGAGATCGAGGTGCTCGCGGAACGATCGCCGGAGGAGCTCGAGGCTGAGAGGATCGAGCGGGCGAAACGCGAAGGCAACTTTTTCAACCTCGCCGACTCGCAGCCGCTGCCAGGGGGAAACGACGACGACGACGACGGCGCGACGCTGCCCTCGGAACCCGCCGCCGCCGACGACGCGGTCGACGACGATACTCCCTTCGTAAACCGATCCTTCCTCGAGCGACACGCTCGCGAGCTGTTGCCCGCGGTGCTGCGCGCGATGCTGGACGCGTCATCGGCGGAGAAGTGCGACGCGCTGCACGCCGCGCTTCGGGAGTCAGCCGTCGCCGCGCTTGAGTGCGCTCGCGCCTGGAAATTCGACGAAGCAAATGGAGAGACGGAGGAACTCTTGCGGGAGTTCACCGCGCACGTGGTTCGCGTCGCGCCCATCAAGGCGCCGTACGTGCTGCGTCAGAACATCTCGCTCGTGACGCAACTGACGGGAAGGCTGGTTCGCGCCTCCGTGCGACGCGCTCGGGGCCGAGGGATGGTTTCCAACGACGATTTGGACAAAATCGCCGCGGATGCGTTGAAGCCGACGCTGGACTCGGTGATTGAGCTCATAGACGTGGACCCAGCGTTGGGAAGCCGCGAGGAGGGCCGGACGATGCGCTCGTGCGGGGTTCAGATCGTGGGCGCCCTCGCCATGGCCGGGACGCTCGACCTCGGCGGTCACGTGCCGCGGGTGAGGCACGACGGCGGCGAAGGCGGCGGCGCCGGGTGGGAGGTTGACCCGGGTTGCAAATTTGCCTACATTTGCGCGGGGGTCGCGACGTGCCTCATGGAACCCGGCGCGTCTACAGGTCGACCGTTACACGCGGCCGCCGCTTCGCTCCTCGGCGTCGCTTTGCACCAGGGCGCGGAGCAGCGAAAGAGGGCCGAGAGCGTCGATAACGACGACCACGAAGCCAACGAATCAGACGCAAAGCCGACGGAACCGAAATGGCACTCGGTTCTCAAAAAACGACTCCGGAAGTTGTACGACATCGGACCGCAGGACGCCTTCATCACCGCGTGCGAGCGCATCGCGCGCAAACACCCGAAGTGGCTCCTAAAGGACTCATCCACCGCAATCACGCAGCTCAACACGCTGTTACCTAAGGTCCACGGCGAACCCAGATTCGTCGCGTTATCCGCGTTGGCAAAAGTCGCCGAGTGCGATAAAGACGCGAGCGCCGCCTTCGCCGAAGCGATGTTACCGACTTTACCGACGCTTCTCGCCGCGAGAGACCCACAGATCCACGTGTTGGCGCTCAGATCTCTCGCCGGAACGCTTCCAACGCTGGCGGAGGAGGCGGGACGGTGGCCAAACGGTCGGAAAATCGATCAAGTCGCGTGGCGCGTCGCGCTCGAACGCGCCGAGAAGGAGCTTTGGGGCTCGGCCGACTCGGGCGTTCGGGACGCGCACGCACAGCTGTGCGTCGCCGTCGCGTCGCACGTCCCCACCCTCGCCGACTCCCCGGCGGTGCGATCGCCGTTGCTCCGGGCGCTCGCCGACTGTGCCTCGGGCTCGGGGGAATCGCCAGAGTCGAACAGAGTTGGTGGTGAAGATTCAGCCGCATCCGCGGTGCTCAAACACTGGCACTCGCACCTTCCCGGGAGCTCACTCGCCGCCGCCACCGCGGCGGCGGTGCAGTCGCGGTCCACCGCCTTGGATTTCTCGGACGCGAACGCCGCCGCGGGAAACCTGGGGAGGCGGCTGTGCGCCGCGCTGCGAACGCTACCGACGGCGGCTGGCGACTCCGCCTCCGTCGCCGCCACCGCGGCGGGTTGGCTCGCCGCCGCGTGCCACGTGGTCCTCGCCGTGCCCCGGTCCGAGTCCGCGTACCGCACGCCGGTGTTCGACTCGGACCTGATGGACTGCGAGTTTCACGAGGCGTTCGTGGACACCGCGTGGCAGGGGGCTTCGCTCCCGATGGCGCCGCTGTTCAGCTCGCAGACTTCGCAGGGCGTCGACGGCTCGTTTGGGTCGCAGTTTTTGACGCAGGGAAGCGGGGACCAGCCATCGCTCGCAACCTCGCAGCGGGGCCCCACGAATCCCACGGTCGTCGTCGGAAGGGGGGGAAGGGTGCTCGCGACGCCCGTCGCGAGGGCGTCGATCGGCGCAACGTTCTCGACGCAGTTTGGCGCCGCGACGCTCACCTCGGGCGGGATTCGAAGAAACGACTTTGCGCCCGAATCGGAGCCGGATTTCAGCGCAACGCAGGCGGAACTGCCCCCGTGGCTCCGTCGGGCGACGTCGTCGACGCGGGGCGGCGTCGGAGGCGTCGGCGACACCGTCTTCGACGCGCCCTCCTTCGCCGCCGGAGGGACCCAATCCATCTCCCGGCGCGTGCTACGCGGATCCTCGCAGTCGTTTTCGCCGGGCGCGGGCGGCGGCGGCGGCGGGGGAAGTCAGACGCCCGTCGACGGGGGCAGAAGCGCCGTCATCGCCGCGGCCGAGCGTCGCAGGCGTCACGAGCGCGAGCGCGCCAAGGAACGAAGGCACGCCGTGAGACTCACGCGCGCGTACCGCGCGGGCGAGCTCCCCGACGTCAGGGCGGTGACCCCCGGTTCCCTCCTCGACCCCCTCGCCGCGCTCGCGCTTCGAGACCAGGCTTCGGCGTCTGCGCTGCTGCGCGCGCTCACCCAGGCCGCCCTCGCCGCGGACGACCGCGCCGCCGCCGCTTCCGCCGCCGCCGCCAATTCCGCCGCCCCCGTCGCGTCCACGTCCGGTACGTCCAACAAGCGCAAGTCCGCCGACGGGACCGACTCGAGGGGCAGCGGCGCTGGACCGCTTCGAAGGGACGTGAGGGCGGCGATGAGGGATCTGCTCCCGGCGTCCGGCGCGGATCAGACCCTGGCCAAGTGGGCGCTCGAGCAGGCCGCCTCCGATCCCGGCGCGTTGTTCGAAGCGGGGGACGTGTCCAGGGTGGCGTACATGGGCGGTGGGCTCATCGCCCACGGCATCGTTGCGCTTGAGGCCCGAGCGCTGCACTCCTCGGAAATCTCAACCGAGTTTAAGCCCCCCGCTTCAAAACGAGCGAAAACGGTCCGACGGTCCAACGCGCCGCGCGGGGATCCGCCCGACGGATCCACCGCCAGTCTGTGGAACGCGCTCGCCGGGCTGTACCGCGCGGCGGGGGACGAGCACGCCGCGCGGCTGTGCCTCAAGGGGTCGCTGAATGACGACCCGGTAACCGACGCGGCTTTGACTGCGCAGCTCGAGGGAGACGCGGGGGGAGCATCGGACATTTACCTCAACCTGCTCGAATCCGCCGGTTTAGAGGAAGCCGACGGGACTCCAACGGCGTCGCACGCGCGCAGCACGAACGCCGCCACCGCCCGACTGTGGGAGCGCGAGCGGCTGCGCTGCCTGCAGAGGCTCGGCAAGTGGCAGGAGGTCCTCGACGATTGCCACCACGTTTGCCCGAGTGTCGAGTGGGACGCGCGAACGCTGAGGCCCGTCGACGAAACGACCGAGGAACGAGCCGTCGCGGGCTCCGCGTTGGGCGGCGACGCGCTCAACGCGGCGGTGCGCGCGATGCTCCGTCTGGGCGAGGACGCGTGCAGCTACGACCACGCCACGGGCGTCGCGCATCCCCGGAAGCTAACCGACTTTTGCCGGCGGTGCGCCAAGGCGGCGGCTCCGGGCGGGTGGGTTTCGGAGGAGCTCGGCGTCGAACTCGCCGCGTCGGAGTTGAGGGACGGCGTCGAGGACGTCGCCCTCACGCGGATCGCCGCGCTTCGCCGGTGGTTCAGGCGTCGTTGGATCGGGTCGCACCCGGCGGCGTCGTTTGTTCGAAGGGCGCTGCTGCAGCCGCTGCAACCCGCGGCGGAGCTGGAGGAGGCGCTGGAGCTCACCCGTTTATGTCGCCGGATCTGCGCAAACGGCGTAAACGGCGCGAACGGCGGCGCGAACGACGGCCGTTACGACGACCGTTACGGCGGCGACGCGAGCGCGTTCGACATCGACGCGGGCGCCGGCGCGCTGGAGGCTTTGCTCGAGCGCTGGCGGGCGCGATGGCCGAGCGACGTTCTCGATCCCCCCGAGTCGTGGGAACGCGTGGTTGGCGTCAGGCGCATCGCGTTGGAAGCTTTCAACGGGCACGCCCCGCATTCGCTGGTTCGGGGTAAGACGGTTCGCGACCTTCTTGAGCGCGACAGGTGCGCGACGTTGCTGCGATCGAGCAAAGGGTTGATGCGCGCGGGCGAGTTGACGACCGCGATGGCGTGGTGCAACGAGGCGATGAACCTGGTGAAGGAGCGAAGCGCGCGACTGGGACCGCGCCTCGGGCCGCAGGCTGACGAGATGTGGATGTACACCAAGGCTCTGTGCAAGGTTAAGCTGGAGCAGTGCCGAGCGCCCGCGGGGTTCGAGGAGGACGGAACGCGCGCGTCCGTAGAGGGGCGCAACGCCCTCGAGCTCAACACGGTTCTCTCCTATCTCATGAAGAACTGGAGACGCGGGGAGGCGGCTAAGGACCTTCGCGAGTTTCCCGCGGAAGCCGCCGAGTGCGCCGCCATGGTCGGTCGGGTCGCCGCCGCGCTATCGCCCATCGTGGAACACCTCCACGACGATGTGGTTCCCGTCGGCGATGGACGCGCCTTGTCCAAGCTGGCGCTCGACAGCTTCGAAGAGGCGGTGGAGATTAGCAAATCGCGCAAAGGGACCGACGACAACGAGGCGAGGGGCGCGGCGAAGGCTTCCCTTCGCCTGGCGCTTTACTGCGACGAGCTGCTCAAATCTCCGGATGATTCGAAATCCTCCAATTTGGGATTGGAGCCGTCGTTGGTCCGTCACGCGTTATTGGCGCTCGCCGGGGGCGCGTCCGGTGTCCCGCGCGCGCGTCATCTCATACCCAGGGTGCTCGCCCTCGTGAGAGGAGGCTCCAGCGCCGTCGCGGCGGAGTTTGCGAAGTTCGCGCCAGACGTCCCGCCTTGGCTCTTCGTCGAGTGGGTGCCGCAGATGCTGAGCTCGCTGGAGGTCCCCGGCGCGGGCGGCGACGCGTTGGTCCCTTGCCTCGAGGCGCTCGCGTCTTCGTACCCCTCCGCCGTGCACCCCGACTTCCACCTGAGCCGAGCTCACTTCACGAACGTCGGCCTCGACAGGTCCGAGAGGCTCGCTCGCATGCTCCACTCGCCATCTCGGGACGCCTTCACGCGCGCGGTGACCTTACTGGACTTTCCGCACAAGCGACTGGAGTGGTGGCGCGGGCACCTCAAGATGCTGGCGCACGCGGGCACGTGCGATGAGATCCTATCAGCCGTGGCCGACGAGATGGTCAGGGACGTGGGCGACCCGGACGAACCCGGGCTCGGTAACCTAAACGCCCGATTCGCGCAGATGGCGAGAAGCCCTCTGACGAGAGCCATCGGCGGTTCGGACCGCGAGAAACGCCTCGCCAAGGGCAACCTCGCGAGGTGGCTGCCAAACTCCGTCGCGGAGGCTGAGCGCAAGATCGTCGACGGGTGGATGAAACAGTTCGGCAAGGCTCAGGAGTTGCCCAGGCAGCGCGTCACCCAGTTCTCGCGTTGGTTCGACTCGTTTGAAGCCCCCGTCGCCGGATCCGCGGGAGTTCCCGGGAGGAGGCACCTGAGTCCGACGTTTCGGATGGGCGTGGAGGTTCCGGGGCAGTACGACGCGCTGAGGGGCCCGCCGGACGTCGCCACGCACGCGCAGATCGTCGGCTTCGAGCCCGAGGTTGATCTCTTCCGCTCAAAGCAGTTTCCAAAAAAGCTCGTCGCGCGGGGAAGCGACGGCCGCGAGTACCCCTTCGTCGCCAAGGGTTCCGAGGACCTGCGACAGGACGACAGGATCGAACGCCTGTTCCGCGCCATGGACGCGCTGCTACTCGCCCACCCGGGGTCGAGGCACAGGGGTTTGACGGTGCGAACCTTCCACGTCGCTCCTCTGTCCGCCAGGTGCGGTTTGCTGGAATTCGTCGGGGGAACCACGCCGATGCTCGAAGCCGTGCGCGGCTCGACCAAGGACGGTAACAACTGCGTGAAGGAGCACCAGTTCTGGATCCGCGCGCAGGCCTCCGCCAAGGACAAAGACACCGGACAAGGGCAGGGACAAAAAGCGCAAAACGCGGGCGTCATCGATCCAACGACTGGCATGTACAGGCGTCGTGTCGGCCTCGTGGGCGCCAGGTACGGCGCGCAGCCGGCCAACGGCAACGCGGATTTCCTCGCGTCCATGGCGCGGTGCCCGAGGGACGACGCGGCGTTCATACTGTCGCACCTGGGGCGGATAACCGCGGACGCGGGGGCGGCGGCGATGGTTGGGGAGGGAGGCGGGTCCATTTGGGACGGTGGCGGTTCGAGTTCCGCCCGTCCAAACGACGGTTCGGATCCGATCCGTCCGGCGCCCGCGGCGAGAAGGGCGCTGGCGGCGGCTGCGGGTTCCCCCGACGCTTTTCTCGCGATGCGTCGAAGGTACGCGGCGACCCTCGCCGCTGCCAGCGTGTGCGGCTGGGTCGCCGGGGTGGGGGATAGGCACCTGCAGAACGTGTTGGTGGACCTCAGGGACGGGTCGCTGGTTCACATAGACTTTGGGTACGCGTTCGGCACGGCGACGGCGATTCTGCCCATCCCCGAGCTCACGCCGTTTCGGGCCACGCCGGCGATGCTCGGGCCGCTCGCGCCCCACGACGCGATCGAGACCCTTCGCGGCGACATGGCCAAGGCGATGCACGCGCTGCGCCGGGGGTCCGCGCTGTTACGCGGCGTCATGGACGTTTTCCTGAGGGAGCCGCTCATAGACTGGCAGCGGGAGGCGCGGTTGCAGTCGATGAAATCGGGCCGAGCCGCGGCGAAGGCGGAGTCATCGTCCATAGACGGCGGCGTCGGCGGCTCGTCATCCGCCGCGGACCTCGGTCATCATCTCGGGGTTCATCATCTCGGGGGCCAGGTCGCGATGGGTCTCAGCGGCGACGAGGCGAGGGTCGTGGAGCTGAAGGTGGCGCACGCCCACCACAAGCTCGAGCTCGGGAACCCGTGCCACGTCACCCTCGCGCAGTGCGCGCCCAAGCACGAGGGTCAGGCGCACTGGGCGGGGATGCGCGACCTCGTCTTCGGCGGCACGGCTGGCGACGTGAGGGCGCGCGCGGGTGCGGTCTGCGCGTCGGTCGAGGAGCAGGTCGAGTGCCTGTTGGCGCTCGCGACCGACCCGGGGGTGCTCGCGAGCGGCTGGTCCGGGTGGAGGCCTTGGCTGTGAGGATCCACCGTCGGAGAGACGCAATCGGCTGTCGGTTGTTGGGGAAAGTCTTCCCTAACCAATAGAAGGCACGTTTCATGTTATTAGTCTACTTCCAGTTATTAGTCACTTCTTGGACCCCCACATCTTCATCGCGCGGCCGATGACGGACTGCGACGGGTCCAGCTGGAGCTGCAGCTCCGTCGGCGTCACCTGGTACTTGTCGACGATTTGCTTGAACCTCGCGTCGCCTCTCACCGACTCCAAATCCGGGTCCCTCAGCAGCCGAACGTAATCCTCGTTGGCCTTGCCGAACCCGTACAGCTGCGCCGAGCAGTACCCGGCCTGCAGCAGAGCCTCCAGCGCCTCCAGGCCGCGGTCCACCGCTCCCAGCTTGGAGTGCGCCGACGTTAGGTTGTAGAAGATAGACTGCTTCTCGCCCAGCGAGAGCTCCGCGGGCTTGGACCTGTCGCGCTTCACGCCGCTCCCGCCGAGCTTCAGCGCGCCCTCCAGGGTCTTCACGGCGCCCGCGAAGTCCCCGGCGCCGTACTGCTCCTGCGCGTCCTCGATCGCGGCGGCCGCGTCGCTGATCTCCACCCATTCGGGCTCACCGGTGAGCTCGTTGGTCTTGGACCTTCCCACGTTGGCGATGACGGAGGCGCGGCGGGTCGGGCGGCGGGAAGACGCGTGGGCGCGCGCGACGATGGGTGCGCGCGCGTGGGCTTGGGCGGCGGCGGCGATGTGGTGCATAGTTCGTTTCCACTCGGTGCGTGTCGTCCGATGTGGCGACGAGGCGTTCCCGATGACATCCAGTCGCGAGGATAGAAATAAGAGTTATTGTCCGATATTTACGCCCCGATTCGGCAGTGCAGACTGGCAGGAATTACCTTCGGTAACTCAGAAACGGAGGTCTGATCAAGTCCGTATAAACCATCGCTCTGTTGTTGCCTCGCCGCTTGGGCCGGCGCAGATCAAAATTGTCCCTCGGCGCACTTTTTCAGTTTGAAATTTCTCACGAACCCTCTTCGCGGGTGGGCGGGCGCTGAAGGGCAGAGCCGCGCGCACGGACGAACGGTCCGCACGTTTACGCCCACATTTCACCCGTGCTCGCGATCCGAGCGCCGCCAGGGCTCCAGATCCGAACGGGCTCAGCGTCAAGCACGGTCCGGGCGCGTAACTAACCCCAGCCAAAAAGCATCCTAATCAGCCCTAAGCGGATAATCCCTCGAAACGACGTTCGGGGCGACGATGGCGAGCTCGATGGCGGTGGCGTCAGCCGGTTCCGCGTTCGCGTTCGCTCGCGCTCAGACGGGGGCCCATCGCCGACCCCGAGCGATCCCCCGCGCGAGGCCCGGCGCCCCGCGCCTCCTGCGGACGATGCGCCCGAGAGCGCCCAACAACGTCGAAGCGCCCGCCGCACTCGGCGATGACTCCTACCACAGCATCCCCCCGGAGCGCGTCGAGACAGCCGCGGAGGAGGCGATGAAGTACGCGGTGGACAAGTGGCTCGAGCTCGATCGCGTCCAGCAGGCGCAGGCGCAGCAGATCAGGGAGATGCAGGAGCGCGAGCTCGAGGAAGTTCGCCGCGCCGCCCGAGAGGCGGTGGAGAAGGTCTCGTCCACGTCCAACAAGATGAGGGAGGCGGAGGCTAGCGCGAAGCTCTGGGAATCCCGGGCCAGGGAGGTGCGCGCGGACCTCGAGTTCACCCAGCAGCAGCTCCAGGAGGTCCAGGCCGAGATGGAGCGCCAGGCGCGCGGCGGCGGCCAAAGCGGCGGGTACGGGTACGGCTCTACAGGACCCGACGTCCGCCAGCTGGAGCTCGAGCGCCAAGCTGCTGTGCAAAAGGCGGAGGAGGCGTTCCACCGTCTGCGCCAGGGCGAGGAACGCGCCAACGCGCAGCTCGCCGCCGCGAACGACGAGCTCGAGGTGATGAAGCGGATGGCGACGGAGGCGGCGCGGGACGGCGGCGCGCGGATCCGCCACCTCGAAGAGGGCGTCTCCGTGCTGCAATCGAGGGTTCACGAGAAGGAGACGGAGCTCAAGCGGGTGAGGGAGAACCTCAACCAGGAGATCGAGGGTTTGCGGTGCGACGTGGAGGACGCGAGGAAGGCGATCATCCAGCGCGATCAGCACCTCCGCTCCGCGATGCAGGAGCGCGACAACTCGTACCTCGAGTTGCAACAACGCGACGAGCAGCTCGAGGAGCGCACTCGAGAGAGGGACGAGGCTCGTCACACGGCGTGGGAGCGCGAGCAGACGATCAACGAACGCGAGAAGGAGAGGGACGAGGCGCGTCACACGGCGTGGGAGCGCGAGCAGACGATCAACCACGTGGAGAAGGAGAGGGACGAGGCGCGTCACACGGCGTGGGAGCGCGAGCAGACGATCAACCAGCGCCAGGCGGCCATCGAGGAGCGCACTCGCGAGCGGGACGAGGCGCGCGGCATCGTCCACGAGCGCGACGGGCAGGTGGAGCGTCTGACGAACGAGCGCGACGAGGCTCGAGGAATCGTCAAGGAACGGGACGGTGCGCTGGAGACGACGCGTAAGGAGCTCGGGGATGCGAACGCGGGCATCGCCGAGCGGGAGCGCGCTCTCGAGGAGCTCCGGGGCAAGATTGAGCACGAGCGATGGGAGCACGACAACAAGGTGAAGGAGCTCGAGGGCAGGATCGCGGAGAGGGAGGAGCGCATCGCTCAGGCTGAGGAACGCGCCAAGAACCTCGAGGGTCAGCTCGCCGACGTCAAGCGACAGCTCGACGAAGCCTGGGCCAAGGCTAACGAAAACGACAACCGGGCCAGGGATAACGAGAACCGCGCGAACGACACCGCGGATCGCCTGCGTCAGGCTGAGGAGATGCAGAAGCTCGCGGAAGACGCTCGACTCGTCGCCGCGGCCGCCGCGGCCGAATCCGCGGAGCGCCTGCGCCAGGCGGAGCAAGCCGCGGCGGTGCTCATGGAGGAGCGCAAAAACGCCGAGGCTAAGGCGCACAAGGCCATGGAGGCTGCGCTGCGCGAACGTACCCTTCGCGACGACCTCGCCAAGGCGGAGCTGGAGGCGAACAAGGTGGCGGCGGACGCCTGGTCGCAGCTCGGCGGCGTCACCAAGCTGCTCGAGCAGACGGTGGTTCAGGCCACGGGCGATCAGGCGGAGCTCGAGCGCGTCAAGGATCAGCTGGCGCAGGAGCGAGACAACGCCGCGCGCGCCGCGGATGAGGCGTCGCGCAACCTACGATCCGCCGAGGATCGCGCGAGGGAGTGGCGAGACGCCAGCGAAGCCAAAGCGACGGAGGTTGAGTCCATCCGCGAGGCGTTGAACGCGGCGCGGGAGGAGGCGTCTGACGCGGCTCGGGTCCGGGAGGAGCTCGAGACGGTGCGGCGTCAGGCGGAGGAGGCGGCCACCGCGGGACGCCAGCGAATCCGCGACGCCGAGGACAGCGCCGACCGATGGAAGGAGGCGGCCGAAGCCAAGGAAGACGAGGTCAGGCAGATCCAGGCCGGTTTCGACCAGGCCAGGGAGGCTGCGAGGGCGGCGCAGAGGGCTTCCGAGGAGCTCGAGGAGCAAAAGCGTCGAGCCGAGGACAAAGCCGAGGACGCGTTTAGGAGGCTCAAGGTTGGGGAGGAGAAGGCCAACGCGCACACCATGCAGATCGCCCAGGAGCTGGAGGAAATCCGCAGGGCCGCCACGGAGGCTGCGGAGGAGGGCGGGCGTAAGCTCCGAGAGGCGGAATCCAGGGCGAGCGAGTGGCGGGAAGCTGTCGAGAACCGCGATCGGGACTTGAGAGAGCTGCGAGGCCGTCTCGAGGATGCGGAACGAGCGGCGAGGATGGCGGATGACGCGGCTCGCGAGCTCGACGAGGTCAAGCGACAGGCGACGGAGGCGGCGGAGAAGGGCGGCGCGCGCATCCGCGATCTCGAATCGCGCGCGGAAGCGTTGGCGTTCGAGATGGATCGCAGGGACGGGGAGCTCGGCAGCATGCGCGAGGCTTTGGAGGAGGCGCTCCGAACGGCGTCAACCGCCGCGGACCTCGAGGAGCGATTGAGGCGCGGCGAGGACATGGCCAACCGCCAGCTGGAGGACATGGAGAGGCAAAGAGACGAGGCTGAGGACGCGCGCCGCGCCGCGGTGGCCGCCGCCGAGGACCTCGAGCGCCGGCTCAAGAACGGCCAGGAGATGGCCGCGAAGGAGCTCGAGGCTGCCGTCAACGAGGCGGCGGCGGCGGTGATGAAGCTCAGGGAGGTTGAGGACGACGCGAGGCGCGCCGCCGAGGAGGGCGGCGCGAGGATACGCGCGCACGAATCCGAGCTCGAGCAGCTCCGGCGCGAGGCTGCGCAGCTCCGCGAGGAGGGGGGCGATCGCGCTCGGGAGGCGGCGGCTCGGGCGGATCGCGCCGAGGCGGAACTCGCCGAGGTTCAACGACAGGCGGACGACGCCGCCTTCCACGGCCGGGCCAAGATCAACGAGCAGGCTGCCGAGGTGGAGCGGCTCAACAACGAGCTCGGCAAGGCGGGCGAGGCGGTCCGCGACGCGCGGTCCGAGGCTGACCGACTCCGCGCCAAGCTGGACGAGATGCACGGCGAATGGCAGGGCGCCATGTCGGAGACGTCCACCAAACGAGCGCAGGTTGAGCGCGAGCTGGAGGAGGTCAAGCGGCAGGCGGAGGAGGCGGCGGTGAACGGACGCGCGCGGATCCAGGCTGCCGAACAGGAGATCGAGCGCATGCGACGCAACGCCATGGACGCCGAGCTCGCGGACGCCGCGGCGAAAGAGTTCCAAGAGGCGCTTCGAGTCCGCGACGGCGAGTTGCGAAAGATTCGGTCCGAGCTCGACGACGCGAGGACAAAGGCCAAATCCAACGCGACGCTCGCCAAGGAGGCGGCGGAGCGCTTACGCAAAGCCGAGGCTGTCGTCGACGGCGCGAGGCGCGCGGCGGCCAAGGCCATGGACCAGGTCAAGCTCGCGGAGAACGCGGCGGCGTCGTGCAGAGCCGACGCGAGTAAAGCGGCGAGGGACCGCGAGGACGCCGTGAGGGCGCAGCTGGCGGATGCCGAGCGGCGATACGAGGAGCTCGCCGACAAGGCCAGGGACGCGTCGTCGCACGCGGACCGCGCCGTGTCCGAGCGCGACGCCAAGATTGCGGACCTCGAACACTCCCTCGCGGACCTCGAGCGTAAGAGCAAGGAGGCTGTGTCCACGGCGCAGAGCGCGGTTGCTTCGGCGGAGCTCGCGAGGCGAGGCGCCGAGGAACACGCGGCGAAATCCGCAGCCGACGCCGCGGCGACGTACATGCGTCTGGAGTCGTCCCTGTCGCAGGCGGAGCGAGAGGTGCAGCTGATGGAGAGCGCGATGCTGCAGGAGCTTCGTTCGCTCGCGGGACACCGCGGGCACGGCGCGGACACCCGGCCCACCGGGTCGGAGGAGGCGAAGATCGCCGAGCTGGATTGGCTGTGCGGTCAGCTCGCGGGTCTGGTTCGAATGTACGGGATGACGCCCGGGGCGTCGTCGGCGTCGACGCCGAGGACCGTGGATGCGCTCGAGATGGTGGCGGCGCAGATGTGGGCGCAGCTGGAATCCGCGGGGGTGGACCCGTCCAAGGCTTTGAGGTGAGACTAGCACATCGTATGATACATCATTAATTGTTCGGCTACGTTGCGAAAGAATGGGCACGGTTCGCGCTCGTCGGCGCGGCTCGCGTGGTTTCGCCGGGGATCGAATCGGCCCGTCCGCCCCGCCCGTGATGTGGGCTTTACGGCGGCGGCTTCACTGCTCCGGGTACTCCGCATGCGGCTCGTCTCGAGCGCTTTACTCTCTCCGATGCCTCGTGACTCGGAAAACCATGAAAAACCGAGTCGGCATCCTCACGAGACCTCTCGCTTAACGCTTCTGAAGCGCGGCGACGATCTCCTTCTGGGCTGGCCTGCCGTTCTTAGCGAACAGCGCCTGTTGTCGTCCGCTCCATATCGTGGTGCCGCCCTTCGTCACGCTGACCTGGATGGGGTAGGAGTCTATCCTGTTGGGCACGACTTTCGCATGCTTGTGCACTTTGCGAATGGCGTCGCGCGCCGCGTTGTACTCCTGCTGCCCGCCGTCTCAGTTGCGGCAGTAGGTGACCACGTACGTGTCCTCGTCCACGGGGGCGCCCGCGTCGGGTGGGGTGTCGTCCCAGGGAAACCAACCCATGACGTCGATGAGCCCGTCGGTTCGCCGCCGGCGCGCCGTTCGTGTGACACACGGGAAAACGTGGAGGCGGCTGCGATGAGCCCGCTTTCGCCTGCGAAAGCTCGCAGGTGGTAATCGGAGGTTGACCCTGCCACGTAGGAATTTCAGGGTCTGTTTGACCGTGGACTACACTGGAAAGTGGGTGAGTGGATAAGCAATTCTCATTGGCTGGCGGGGTTCGTCTGTGGCTTTTCTTGAGTCACAGCCCAACGTCTGCTCGAATTCAAAAAATTGCTCGTGCTGACACCGATCGATCCGGCGGGGTAGGTTTGGCATCGTTGCAGGGCCCCGCCGCAGCCACACACAGCCGCGCTCGACGAATTGTCGACGGACGAATCCGCCGGGTGATACGCGGTGAGAGGCACAGCGCGACGCGTGGCGGGTCAGGGTGTCCGAACCACTGAAGGGCGAGCGTTAGCCCTCGTCGGAACCGAAGCAAACCCGTTTTTTGTTAGCGAAAGGGGGCGGCCGGGCGGATGGCGTCGCTGAGCCCCGCGGGCGCGTCGCTCGCGGGCCCCCGCGCGTGGCGCAGACCCTCGGCGCGAGCCAGAGCATTCGATGGATCGCCCGATGACTCGGGACGCGGGTGAGCGCCCTCGGACCATCCATCACCCGCACCCATCCCTCGACGCGACGTTTGAACAGCCGAGTCGATGTGGTGCCCCGTCAGCGCGTCCCCACCCGCCCACGTGTCCCGCGCCCCAACACCCGCCGCGCGCCTCCATCGTCGTCCGCGACGCTGACCCCGCATCCCTCACACGCGTATCGATCGAATCGCAGCCTCTCGCGCGCCATCGGCGCCAGGAGCCTGGTCCAGCGCCACTCGCTCCGCCCGTTCACCAGGGGCGCCTCCCAAGGCGGAGACGCCCTCGGACGAGGCTTCGGGGCGCCCGCCCCGTCGCGGCGCGGCCTCCTCGTCCGCGCGCGCTACGGCAAAGGCGGGCGACAGGACGTCGACGCCATCATCAAGGAGCGCGACGACGCCAGGGCGCAGCTCTCCGTCGCGCAGCAGGCGCTCAAGACGGCCAACGACCGCCTCGGCGCCGTCGAATCTGGCGACGGCGATCGCGCGCGGCTGCAGCAGGAGCTGGACCGCGCCGTCGACCAGCTCCACGACGCGCAGAGGGACGCGGACGACGCGCGGCGGCAGGCGAGGGAGGCCGAGGAGCTCTTCGCCGCCGCCGCGGACGAACGCGCCGCCAAGGTCAAGGAGCTGGTCCAGGAGATCGATCACTGGCACGACGCCGCCGAGACAGCGCAGCGGATGGAGGCGGAGGCGCGGTCGGAGCTCGAGGAGGCGCGGAACCGCGTCCGAGAGCTCGAATCCAGGTCCGGGGACATGGAGAGCCAACGGAATCAGGCCGGGGAGCAGCAGGCGGAGATGAGCCGTCGCGCGGAGGATGCGGAGCGTCGACTCCGCGAGAGCGAGAAGCGAACCGAAGACGCGCTCCACTGGGTAGAGGAGAAGGAGCAGGAGGCTAACCGCCTTCGGGGCGAGCTCGAGGGCCTCAAGACGGCGCTCGAGGCGACGCGCAAGAGCGCGGGGTCCAAGGAGGGCGAGGTGGCCGAGCTGCGAAGGCAGGCTGACGAGGCCAAAGCCGCGGCGTTCAAAGCGGAGCAGTCGCTTCGCGACGCTGCCAAGCTCACCGGCGAAATCTCCAAGTTTAAGCCCAAGATTGAAAACCTCGAGGGCGAGCTCAACGCGACGCGGGGTAACCTCGAGGACCGAACCGCGGAGCTCCACGCCGCGCGCAAGGAGCTCGAGGAGCTCCGGGGCAGGGCCGAGCGCGCGGAGGAGAGCGCGAAGCGAGCGGATGAAAAGCGGAAAAACGCGCGAAGGGAGATGGAGGAGCGCATCGGCCAGCTCGAGGAGGAGGTGTCGAAGAAGGAGTGGTACCTCGGGGAGACCCGCGCGGAGCTGGCGGACGCGCGCGGCGCGCTGGAGCGCTCGTCGGGTATGTCCGACGAGGCGCGACGGACCCTCGAGGCTGCGCGCGAGGCGCAGGAGAAGTTCCGGCTGCAGGTGAAGGAGAAGGATGAAGAGATTCGACTGGTCCGATCGCAACTCGCGGAGGCGCGCCTGGCGCTCGAAAGCGTCGCCGAGGGCGCCGACATGGCGACCAACGAGGCGTCCGAGCAGCTGAGGGTGGCAGACGGGCGCATACAGGAGGCGTGGGCCGCGAAGGAGCTCGTCGACGCCGAACTCGAGCGAATCACGCGCGAGTTGGAATCGGCTCGCGCCACAATCGCAAACGACGACAGCGCGGGGAGGCTCCGCATCGCCGCGGAACGGCTCGACGAGGCGTGGGCGGCAAAGGAGGAGAAGGACCGCGAGGTTGAGAACGTCCGCGCGGAGCTCACCGAGGCCAGGCGCCTCGCCGCGGAGGCTGAGAGGGCCGCCAGCCTGCGAGTGCACGAGGCTGAGCACAGAGCCGACACGCTCAAGCGCGCGTTTGAGTCTAAGGAGGCTGAGGTGTCGCGAATGCGCGGTGAGATGCTCGAGGCTCGCTCGGCGGCGCTCGAGGTGGCCGCCACCGGCGACGAGGCCCGCGAGAAGTTCCTTCGCGCCGAGGAGCGCGCCAAGGCTGCAGCGGAGGACGCGAAGGCTGCGGCGATTAACGCGAGTGAAAAACTCGAAGCCGCCAAGCAAGCAGCCAAGGACGCCGCGTTCCCCGCGGAGAAGGTTCGCGACTGCATGACGAAGCTCGTCGACGCGGAGGGCCAGATCGGCGGCGCCGCGGCCGCCAAGGACGAGAAGTTCGAGGAGCTCAAGGCGGCTCGCGCGGAGCTGGCCAAGGCTCGATCGAAGGTGACCGACGTCGCCAGGGAGGCCACCGCCCGTGTGGAGGAGGCCAACGACAAGCTTCGCGAGGCCGAGACCGCGCTCGCCGCGACCGATAACCACCTCGGGCGCATCGTCCGCGACCTCGGCAAGATTGCCGACGAGATCGAGCGCTGCAGGCGCATGAAGGACACCGACACCGTGTACAGGTTGGAGGAGCACCAGGCGCAGGGTTTCCGAGCGAGGGACGATAAGACGAGGGAGGTTGAGCGCCTAAAGACGGAGCTCGAGGTTACCCGGCGCGAGGCGTCCGACGTCTCCAACAAAGCCGCGCTGAAGGTTCGCGAGAGCGAACAGACCATCGCGCAGGCCAAGTCGCTGGTTCACCAGCGCGAGATGGAGATGGGCGAGCGACGGGCGAGGCTCGAGGAGATTCGCAGCGCCACGACGGCTAGCGCCGCCGCGTACGACAAGGCTGCGCAACAACAGCTGAAGGCTGAGGAAAAGTCCAAGGCCGTCTCCGCCAGCGCCCAGCGCGCGGCGGTGACCGCGGTGGAGAAGATGCGCGTCGCGGCCGAGGCTGCGGCGGCTGCTTACGACGCCGCCGCGGAGCGCGAGCGGATCCTTCGAGACGAGCTGGCAAAATCCGGGGGCGACGTCGGCGGGCAGACGGACGTGGCGAGGATGCGACAGCTGGCGAGCATCAAGGAGAAGATCACCTGGTCCAAACAGGCTGCGGACTACGCGCACGACATGGAGGAGGCGCGAAAGGCGTCCGCGACAGCCGCGGATAACGCGCAGCGCCGCCTGCGCGAGCTGGAGGATCGCATGGACGAGCTGAAGCGTTCGATCAAGATGAAAATGGCCGAGGGGACCGTGCACGAGGAGCTCGAGCACGAGCGCGCGACGTCCCGCGACCTCCAGCGCCTGGAGGAGGAGCGTCGCGCGGCGTCCGTCGCCGCCGCTGAGGCTGGCGTGCAGCTCAGGCAGGCGCAGGACACCTCCCGGGAGATGCAGGCGAAGATTGCGAGACGCGAGCGGGAGCTCACCGACGCCAAGCGCGACATCGACCGCGCGGTTCAGGAGGCTGAGGAGGCTCGAAAGGAGAACCAACGCGCGCTCGAGGCTGAGCGCAAGTTTGCCCGCGCGAAGTCTGAGCAGTCGTCCGCGTCCCTCGGCGGTCGCGGCGGCGGCGGCGGTGGCGACGACGAGGAGATTGCGCAGATGCGGCGGCAGCTGGAGGAGGGCGACAGGGAGCTCTCGTGGATGCGCGGCCAGTTGGAGGAGGCCAAGCATACCGTCATGCGCGCCGCGGAGCTCGAGCAACAGCGTCGCAAGGCTGCCGACGAGTTCAAGCGCGATCAACAGCAAGCGTCCGCCTTTGGCTACGGCCAGGGAAGCGGCCAGTCGCAGCAGCAGCAGCAGCAGCAGCAGCAGCAGCAGCAGCAGCAGCAGCCGGCCAGGCCGCTAGACTTTGGCGGCAGGCCCCCGCCAACGCGCGAGACGCTCATGGAGCGCGAGAAGGAACTCTCACAGCTCAGGGCGGCGCTCGACGAGGCCGGCAACGAGGTGGTGGCCAATCTTCGCAAGTACGACGAGATGTACGCGCAGCTCGACGGGCTTTACGGAGCGGAGCGCGAGCAGCTCACCGAGCGGCTCTCCAAGGGTCACGAGTACATCGAGGGTCTGAAGGCTGCCGCCGACGAGAAGAAGGCTGCGGTGGCCGACATGGAGCGTCGGGTCGCCGCCATCAAGGATGCGCTCGCGCAGCTGTCCGCAACGCAGCAGGACTCCACGTACGGCCCGCAGTCGGGAGCGCCCGCGCCCTACGGCGGGTCCTCCTCCCACCACCAGCCGCCTCAGCAGCAGCAGCAGTCGTCGTCGTCTGGGGGCTCCGCCCGGTCGGGCGCGTCGGCTGAGGCGATCCAGTACGCCCTCGAGGAGGCTGAGTTCGTCCTCCGCGAGGCGAAGCGCCGAGCCAACGACCTCGAGGCGTCCTTCCAGGACAAGGAGCGCGGTTTGACGCAGATGCGACGGGACCTCGCCGATCGCGAACAGCGCAAATCTCTCTCGTCCTCCTCCTCGTACGATTACGGGGGCTCGGGCGACGCGTACGGGTCCGGGGGTGGTGATATCGAAGAGCAGCGCAGGGCGGCGGCCATGGCGGCCGTGGAGGCTTCCTACGCCGCACGCGCCGCGGAGGAACGCGCGAACATGCTCCGCGGTTCGCTCGACGACAAGTCCGGCGAGCTCGAGTGGATGCGGTCCGAGCACGCCAAGGTTGTCGCGCAAATCGCCACCCTCGAAGCGTCGGCGAGCGCCGCCGCGGACACCCAGCGCAAGGTGGACGCCAAGGCCTCGTCCATCGTGGAAGAGTCGCGGCGCGCGGAGGAGGCCCGTCGAGCCGCCGCCGCCGCGAGGGACCCGTACCCCGATCGCAACGTCGACGCGCAGCGCGAGGCGGACCTCGCGGAGCAGCTCCGAGCGGCTCGAGTCGAATTCGATCAAAAAGCGTCCGAGGCTACGGAGGCGAAGCAGGAGGCGGTTCGCGCCGCCGCGGACAGGGACAGGCAGATCGAGGAGGTGGAGTTCCTCGTCGCGGGGGTGCCGGTGCAGGAACGCGAGCGCATCACCGAGGGAGACGCCGTGGACGCGCGGTACAGCGCGGAGGACACGGCGACGGCTTCGTACCGACTGAGACAGGTCCAGGACCGGTTCTTCCAGATGGAGGCGCTGGAAGGGAACAAGGGGCGCGTGGCGTCGTCCACGCGCGAGGAGGTGGAGCAGGCGAGGCAAAAGGCGATGACCAACGCGGCCGCCGCGGAGCAGGCGACGGAGAAGCTCATGCGCGCAGAGAAGATGCGCGAGGACGCCACGACAGCCGCTTCAGCCGCCGCCGTCAAGGCTCGCGCCGCCGAGGAGACGGCGGAGGACGCCGCGCAGAAGACGAAGGAGGCGGCCGCCGAGCGCGAGCGTAACCTGCGCGACGAGCTCGCGCAGGCGGCGGCGGCGGTCCGCGATCGCAACGCGAGCATCGAGAACCTCGAGGCGACCGTCACCGAGCTCGAGCGGCGCACCCGCGAGGCGACGTTCGAGGCGAAAAAAGCGGCGGCCAAGGCTGAGCAGGTTCGCTCCGACGCCGCAGCCGCCGCGGACGCCGCGGCGCACGAGGCTGCGAACACCGAGCGAAGGCTCGAGGGGGCTCTGAACCGCGCGGAACGCGAGCTCAAGGCTATGGAGGAGGCCATGCTCAAGGAGCTCACCAGCTCGGAGCTTCACCTCGCGGAGACGGAGGAGACGGCTTCGAGTTACTCGCAGTCGATTAAGAAGTTGACGCACGAGCTGGAGAGCGAACGGCGGCGCGCGGACGACCTCGCCGACGAGTTGAAGCGGGCGAAGGCGCGCATGGCCGCCGCGGAGGCTGCCGCCGCGACCCAGGGTGCCTACTACGGCGCGGGCGACGAGGAGGGCGACGAGGGCAAGTCCAAATCCTTGCTCAGCGACGAGGAGGTTGAGGACCTTCGCACGCAGATTGAGGAGCTCGAGCTGACCCTCGCGGAGGTGATGAGCGAGGGCGTCAACTCGACCGTCGGCGACAGGGCCACGGGTAAGCTCATGTCGCACATCAAGGCGCTCCAGGAGAAGGTCCGCGAGGGCAGGGAGCTCAAGCTCCTGTCCGAGACGATGCTCGCCGAGCAGGCGCGTCTGCGGGAGGAGGCGGAGGAGGCTAAGTTTTATCGCGATGAGGCGGCTAAGAGGTGGGAAGACGCGGAGGATCTCGCGGGCCAGCTGCACCAGCAGCTGTCCCGCGCGGGGATCGACCCGGGACGCGAGCTCATGGATCGCATGCGGAACAGGCCGAAGGCGCTGACCGACGCGTCACCGAGCAGCAGCGCGAGATCTCCGCAGCAGGTCAACGGCGCGGCTGTGCCTCCGGAGATTGCGGAGATTCAGCGAAAGCTGTTGGACACCGAGGAGGACGTGTCGCAGCTGATGGCCGAGATCATGCAGGAGACCGTGGAGGTGGAGATGGCGACGGCGAACGCGGAGCTGGCGTCGCTGAAGAACGAGATCTTCTCGCTCAAGCAGCGTCTGGGCGAGGCGTGAGTGGCGTGCTGTTTGACTGGTTGGAGAGAAAAATTAATACCTTACTTATTCATTTGAGATACTGACAAGCAGTAAGGAAAAAAATCGTTTACTTTTAAAAAAATGGAATCCAGCGGGCGCCAGCTCTCGGCTTCCGTCGGCGTTCTTCCATCGGCTCGTCGCGCTGCCCATCGCGGGGCTGGTGCGCGGCGGCTGTCACGTTGCCGACGTTGCCGAGAGACGCGCGCGCGCTCTCTTCTAGCCTAGCTAAGGGGATCGAACTTCGCTCACTGTTCCCGCGCCTCCTCGAGGGCGGCGATGATGTCCGCCTGCGCGCGCCGGCCGTTCCGGCTGAACAGCTCCTGCTGCCGGCCGCTCCACATGACGTCCTCCCCCTTGCTCACGGTAACAGTGATCGGGTACTCGTCGATCCTGTTCCCGACCACGTTCGCGTCCGGATGCACCTGCAGGATCGCGGCCTTCGCGGCCTCGAACTCCTGCATGCCCCCGTCTCAGTTGGAGCAGAACGTCACGGTGTACGTGTCACCGCTGGCGACGCTCATGCCCGAAGATGCGGCGCGTACCTTGTCCATCACCTTCCCGAGTATGGACGCGCGCGGCGGGGCCGCGGCGACGCGCCCGCGGTGGACGGCGGGGTTCGACCCGCGCGGGTTGAGGAGTCGCCGCGCGGACAGCGCCGCGGCGGAGCTCAGCGTGAACGCCGACATCCGTGCAGTTCGTGGCGCGGCTCCGAACTGGTCTCTATAGAGGAAGATGGCGTGACGAAACACCTCTCGCTCTTCTCGCCGGCCCGCTCCCGATGCTCGAATGTGGACCGCGCAGGGGCGACTTCGATCCGCGTTCGATCGCGAATCGTCGCCCTTTGCGCGGTTAACAATCGTTCGCGACGCGAGATGAAAAAATCAGACTGCGGTGCCGTAGACGGTGCCGAATCCTTTACTCGGAAAAGGGGGTCTAAATCCGAACTGGCAACGTCCGTTGGCGAAAACGGCAAAAGATTTGGCACTGCGTGGCTGTCGTGTGTTCCGAGAGAGCGGGTGTCGTAGCTTCACATCTCATCGCGCGCGAGCCCCAGGCCGCGTCCGTTCGTACCGCACACCGAAAGGGCGCCCGAGTCGCGCACCTTCGCACTAAAAGCCAAGCGCGCCAAACCACGCGCCGGGGTTCGCAGGCTCAACGCCCGCATTCCCGCACTCTCGGGCCGCTCGACGCCCGCAGACGCTTTTTCGCAACCCAGACTTCTAAGATGGCCGCCTCAACCGCCGTGACCGCGCGCGCGTTCGCTGCCGCGTCCCAGCGCGCCTTCTCCAGGCGAGATTCCTCTGGGTGCGTATTCAGAGCCCAGATCTCTGCGTCTCATCCGATCCGCGCTCACCGCGCTCCCTCCACGGCCGGTTCCGCGCCGCCCCGAAACCCGACGCTTCGAACCTGATTCTCACGTCCCCCCGTCCCCGCCCCGACACCTCCCGCAGAGCCGCGCCCGTCATCCGCGCGCGCCCCGACCGCCGCTCGGTGGTCGCTTCCGTCGCCATGCCCGGTCGGAACCCCGACGGATCCTACGGCGCGCGCCCCGACTCCACCGTTCCGCACGCAATCTCCGAACCCGCCGCGCTCACCGCGGAGCAGGAGGAGGAGATGGCCGCCATGGCCAAGTGGGCGAAAGCCGAGGAGGGCATGAGGCTGGTGCAGGAGCTCGAGTCGCACTCCGCGCAGCGAGACGACGCCATCGCCAACCTCCAGAACATGCTCAACGGCATCGGTAAAACCACCGACGTCGCCGAGGCCGCCGCGCTCGCCGCTGCGCCCCCCGCGCCGCCCGTTCCCCCGACCGGCGTCCCCCCGCACGCCCCCGCAGCGAACAACATCGTCCCCGACATGATGCCGACGCCGTCGCCCGTGGCCGCCGTTCCCGTCGCGCCGCCGCCCGCTCCTCCCCCCGTCGCGCCGCCGCCGCTCGCGACACCCCCCGAGCAGCACGCATCTGCGACGCCGCCCCCTTCGGAGGGCGACGCCGGCGCGCTCGCGGCGCTCGCGCGCGGCGAGCTCCCCGCGTCGTTCCCGCCCCCGACCCTGGCCAAGAAGTTCGTGATGCGCAAATTCGGCGACGGCGACGCGCCGGGACCGTCCGATCCCGTCGCGCCCGCGGCGGCCGTCTCCTCTCCGACGAGTGCGACGGACGTTGACGGCGTCTCCTCTCCGACGAGCGAAGTCGTGTTCTACGAGTGCTCCGCCTGGCCCAAGGGCGAGGCGAGCGAGTGGCCGCGGGTCAAAGGGGATACGTCGAGCCTGCCTGACGTGTACCCCGCCCAGGGTGCCGAGGACGACGCCGCGGTGATCGATTCGCTCGCCGCGATGAAGGTGGCCGAGGCCGAGGCCGCCATCCACGCCGGGACCACGCGTGGGATCCCCGTGGTGCCCGTGGTGGACGATCCGCGTACGTTGGAGAGGTCCGATCCCTTCGCGGCGTTCCTGTCGCACGTGGACAAGGTGCTCGAGCGTAGCGAAAACGCCGGTTCTTTCGACGAGGACGACGAGACGAACGAGATTGTCGTCGCGCCCGTCGATCCCATCGAGGAGGAGGCTCGAGCGTTCGCGGCGTCCATCGCGCCCCCTCATCCCGCACCAGCCGTCGAGTCCGC
Organism: Micromonas commoda; assembly: GCF_000090985.2. NCBI lineage: Eukaryota > Viridiplantae > Chlorophyta > Mamiellophyceae > Mamiellales > Mamiellaceae > Micromonas > Micromonas commoda. Next base: position 996,145 of record NC_013044.1, on the reverse strand, counting down.
GCCCGAGAAGTTGGAGGAGCCCGACGTCGAGCCGCACCAGCCGGTTGTCGAGGAGGATGTTCACGCGGAGCTCGCGCTCGCCAGGGATCGTCTGGAAGCCGCCGAGGCTTTCGCGGAGACGCTCGCGCACGACATGGAGCGGGCGTACGCGGAGATGGCCGCCGCCAAGCAAGAGGCGGCTGCGGCCAAGAGGCTCGCCGAGTCCGCGACGTCCGCCCCCGAAAGAACCGCGCGGGTCAGCGAACTCCTCGACGAGCTCGAGCGCTGGCAGCTCGCGGCGGCCACCGCCGAGGCGGCGCTCGAGGAGGCCAAGATGGAGCTCGAGGTGATGACCGCCAGGGCGGCGGAGGAAGAGCTCTCAACTGACGACGTCAACGACGACGTCATCGCCGAACTCGCCGCGGAGCTCCAAGCCGCGGAGGCCAAAGCCGCCAAAGCCGAGGCTGACGCCGACGAGCTCGACGCGCACCTGCGAAGGCTCGAGGAGGAACTCGTCGACGCGAAAAACGAAGCCAAGGCTGAGCTCGAGCGGACCAAGAACGACGCCAAGGCTGAGCTCGAGCGCGCCGAAGCCGCCGTGACCGAGCTCGAGCGCGAGCTGGAGACGGCCAACGCCAAGGTGCTGGAGACGGCCGAGATTGAGAGCGAGGCGCTCGCCGCTTTGACCGCCGAGTTGGACGAGGCTCGAGCCAAGGCGGAGCGAACGGAGACGGAGATGGACGCTCTCAAGAGGGCCACGACCGCCGAGTTGGACGCCGCGAGGGCCGAGATCGCGGACGCCAGGGCCGAGATTGACGCCGAGCGCGCCGCCAAGAGCGCGCTCGAGAAGGGACTCGAGGAGGCGCTCGCCGACGCCGAGGAGGAGAAGGCTCGCGCGCTCTCGTCGGCCGCTGACGAGCTCGAAGCCGCCAAGGCGCAAAAGGCGTCCGCGGAGCTCGAGAAGGACGGCGAGCTCGCGACGCTCAGGGCCGGTCTCGAGGAGGCGCGCGCGTTCGTCGCCGAGAAGGCTGCCGAGATTGCCGCGCTCAAGGAGGAGGCGGCGTTCAACGCTCAGAAGATGGCCTCGGACGATTCCGCCCTCGCCGCCGCGAAAGAGGCGGAGAAGGCGGCGGAGACGATCCAAGCCGCCGCCGAGCAGCTCCGCGAGGCCAAGGCCAACGCCGCGGACCTCGCGGCGCAGATGGAGGCCAAGGACGAGGAGATCACCGCGCTCAGGCTCGAGTGCGAGGACGTCAAGGCCCAGGCGATGAACGCCGCCAGGGACGGCAGGGCGAGGATCGACGCCCTCGAGGCGCGAGCCGCGGCGCTGGACGCGTGCCGCGAGACGGTGGAGGAGGTCAAGATGCACGCGGCCGCGGCGGCGCTCTGCGCGGCGGTGGCGATGCTGCCCAGGATGCGCGAGGCGGGGATCATCCACGCGTGAGGAGACGTAAGGCGGTGGGGTATGGGGACGTAAGGAGCTTGAGCGATGCTCGCTCGCGGGGGGGGTGGGAGTTGGTTATTTCTTTTTTCAGTTCCAGTTCGTTCATGACTGCCTGTGGAAAATCGCGGTCGAAGATCTTGATTTTTTCTTCGCCCTCGTCCGCTCCCGACCCGTCTTGAAGGATAATGCGGGCGGTTCCCCGCGCGGCGCGGCAGAGTTAACCGCACGTGAGGGTTCCTTCGCGTCGTACGGGGCAAGCGCCCGCTCGTTCGTCCGCTGAGACCCAGGTGCGTGCCTCGGCCCATGTCACGCGCAGCCGAGATCGCTCGCATTTTGTTGAACTATTTTTCCCGTCCAACTGAAGCGTCACGAAAATATACGCCTAAGATTCCCCGGTCCCAACGCAGGAGTCCAGCGCTCCACAGCACCGCATGGTGTTTAAAGACTTCACCAAGTGAGTTCGTAGGCGGCGAAAATCGTGGCGAGCGAGCTCACGCGCGCGAACCCGGGTCACCGACCCCCGCCCGCCCACCCCTCGCCCTCATTCTCGCGCGAAAAAAAAGCCTTGGCAGATACTGGTGCTGAACCCCGGTGCTGAGCCCCTCCCTTCCCCCCGAACCCATCGCAGGATCTCCGCCGGCGCCGCCGCCGGCGTTTACGCCGAGAAGCAGGGCTACGTCGACACCGGCGTCGCGCATTACTCCTCATTCGCCGCGCAGAACGGCCTCCCCACCCCAGAGATCGTCCTCTCCGCGGTCCCCGACACGAAGGAGGTCTCCGCCGCCGCGGGCTCCCTCCCCACCATGGAGGAGTTCCAGGACCGCGTGGCGCAGGGTCTCGAGTACGCCCGCAAGCTCTTCCAAGATTTCATCCCGTCGGGGCTTCCCTCGGTGCCCTCCCTGCCCGGCGGCGACGTCGAGGCGCCCGCGCCGTCGCCCCCGGCTGCGAAGTCGGACTCCGCGTCCTCCGCGCTTCCCTACCTGGCTTTCCTCGCGGGCGCCGGCACGGGCGCGGCGGTGTACTACTACGGCCCGGACAGGTGCAAGGCGTACGTCGAGAAGTGCGTCGACAGGGTTCACGAACGGGTTCGCGAATCCCTCGCCGCCGCCAAGGCGTGGGCCAATCGGCTCCATCTCGCGACGCGTGTGAACGATTTAATCGCCAACGTTTCGCCGGCGGTGGACGCGGCGAAGGCGACGGTGAATGAGTTTTGCACCAAAACGTTCGTCCCGGCGGTGCGCACGGCGGCGGAGAGGTGCGCGGGGGAGGTCAAGGCTGTGACGGACAAGGTGGGTCCGACGGTGACGCTGGTAGTTGACAGGTGCACCGGGCACGTGGTGGCCATCTCGGAGACTGTGAAGCCTCGGTTCGGGCAGCTGCAGGAGGCGGTCAAGCCGCACCTCATCGCGGTGCAGGTGGCGGTGAAGGACCTCATCGGCGCGCTGCTCGCGCTCGCGCCGAAACCCCCCGCCGGGGACAAGGCCAAGTGATCCTTGGGGGCGAACTCTTCTCGGGGAAACGCTTGGCACCGATGTGTGTGTGGAAAAAAAGAGACGGCGCCTGACCCGTGTACAAGTTCAGAGATGGGGACGCGAGGCGCGTCCGCCGGGGGTGGAGGCGTGAACGATCACCTGCAACAAGTTTCGTTTTACATGGCGTGTATGATATATGTCAAGATCGATTTGATCGCGGTTTGATCACGGGTTTGATCTCGTTCGTCAGTCACCGCGGGTACTCGACGCCCACGGTGACGACGGAGGAGACGTCCCTCACCTCTCTCACCGTCAGCGGCTTTCGTCCCGCCCTCGCCAGACCGACCCGCGCGGACTCCGCGAGCGCCTTCTTACGCATCGCGACGAGAGTCGTCTCCCCCAGCGCAGCACTCACTCCCGGTGACTCGCGCGCGGGTGACTCGTTCGACCAACCGATGTTTTCGTCGACCCACGCGAACCGGACGGTGTGTTTGTTCCATCCTTTTTCCTTCGCCGCCGCGTCGAGGGTGCAGTCCCGCCCTGGGCCCATCGGCTTGTACGCGGAGTCGACGTCGGAGGGGTTCGTCGGAGGGGTTTGTGGGGTGGGCGTGGCGGTGGGGTGATCGGGCGGGCCGTGGGTGAGGCGCGATTTTCTTCGCACGGCTGTGCCGGCGGCGCCCCCCGGAGACGCAGACGCCGGGTTTGGGGTAAACGGGGAGAGCACGACAGCTGTGTCGTCGCGGTCGTCCGCCAGCTGTGGCTTGGCCTCGTCCGCGCGCTCCCGCTGCTTCAGCGCGCTCCTGTACGCGGCACCCGGCGCGGGGGAAGGGGTGAGCCCGGGGTTGGCCGCCTTCGCCTTACCCGCGAGCTTCGCCTTGGTCCTCACGCGCATGAGCTCGTCGCCGAGCTTGTTGCGTTCCACGAGGAGCAACTCCGTCTGCGCGGCGTGCGCGTCTCGCATCGCCGTCGCCTGCTTCAGCTCGGCCGCCATCTTCGCCTTCTCCGTGGCCGCGCGTTTCTTTGTGTCCCTCAGCTCGCGCTTGAGGTCGTCCACGATGCGCTTGCACTCGCGCTGGATCTCCACCTCCTTCTCGCGCGCGGTCGTCGCCCGCATCTCGGCCAGCTCGGCGTCGTTCCGTGCCATGGCGCCCTTCCACTCCTGGTGATCGCGGAGCATCTCCGACATCTGGCGCCGAAGCTCCTCGTTCGCGGCGCGCTCCGATGCGAGATCGGACTGCGCCGTCGCGAGCGACATCGCGGTCGCCCTCAGCGCCGCGACGCACTCGTCCCGCTCCTTCTTCGTCGAATCGAGCTCGCGCTCGAGCGCCTCGCACCGCTCGGTGCGAGACGCGAGCTGGTCGTGGAACTGCCCCATGTAGGAGGTCAGGTCGAACGCCCTCGGGACGCTGGCGGGCGCCGGGACCGGAAAAGACGGAACGTGACGCGGCATGATCGTCGGCGAGACGTGGGGCGCGCGCGCGTCGTCGTCGTCGCTCTTGTGTCGGAACTCCCGACGTGACTTCGCTTCTTTCCCGTGCGTGCGTTTCTCGAGAAAAAATTCAACGGCTTCGTGCTTCCCCCCAAAACTCGGAGCGCCCCGTGGCGCGCGCCGCAGTTCGACGCATCGCGCGCGGGTCACGTCGGGCCCGACGCGAAGACGTCCCCAAACTCGCTCCCGCGCGTCTCGGCGGACGCCTGGCGCCCCCGCCGCGCTCGCGGATCCCCCGCGCGCGCCTCGACCCGCCGGTCCCCCGGCGGGAGCCCGCGTCGCCCCACCAGCCCGAATCGGGCCTGGAGGAACCCCCGCGTCGAGCCAGCGTGGAGGAACTCCCGCATCGAGCCAGCGGGCGGCGTCCGACCCGGAACGATGACCGCGTCAGCCACCGCCGCGCCAGGACCCCCCGCGGACCCCTCCATGCTCGGCAGGCTCGGCGGTTTGCTGATGGGCCTCACCTCCGGGGTGGCCAAGGCGGCCGCGATCGGGTACGTGGGAGTGTGCGCGCTCGCGTTCGCGTTCCAGCGCAAGCTGCAGTACTTCCCGACGACGGAGCATCCCCCGGCGGTCGCCACGTTGCCCCCCGCGTACGGGGACATCGAGGAGTTCACCGTGCGCACCGAGGACGGCGTCACCATCCGCGGGTACCACCTCCCGGTTCCCACGATGAACATCGCGCACACCAAGCACCCGAAGATTCACCTCCTCCAGCTCCACGGCAACGCCGGCTCGCGGTACCACCGCATCCCGTGGGCGCACTACACGAGGGTTCGGCTGGGATGCGCGGTGACCCTGCTGGACTACCGCGGGTACGGCGGGAGCGAGGGTAAGGTGACCGAAGCGGGCATGATCCTCGACGGCAAGGCGGGGATCCAGTGGGCCGCCACTCGCGCCAACGAGACCGGCAGCAAGCTCGTGCTGCACCTTGAATCCATCGGGTCCGCCGCGGGCATCTGCGCGGCGGCGGCGCTGCGGAGGGACGCGCGCGGCGGGGACATCGGCGTGGCGGGGATCGTCGCCGAGGGCGGCCTGTCGTCGTGCATCGAGATTGCCGAGAAGGTGTTCTCGTTCCTTCCGGTGAGGCTGATGATGAAGGACAAGTGGGACGGCGTCTGCGGCGCGGCGGCGTCGCTGGACCCGGCGATGCCGTTCATGTCGATGCACGGCACGAGGGATGAGATCGTGCCGTTTTGGTGCGGCAAGAAGCTGTTCGAGTCGAGCAGCTCGACGAGGAAGGTGCTGAAGGAGTTCAAACGGGGCGGGCACAACAACCTGGCGGACCAGACGGGGTACATCGAGGCCCTCGACGAGTTTTACACGACTGTGGAGTCGCTCTAAATCGTAACATCCGCCCCTTGACGAGTCTCGATGACATCGCTAAGAGTACGATGGGCACTCAGCTGCGCGCGAGGTTCCCCATCCGCCGCCGCGCCTCCGCGAGCCCGAGCCTGTGCACGGCTTCGTCGCGTTCCCTCGTCAAACTCGCCACCTCCTCCCGCTTCGCGTCGTACGCTCGCACCTCGCGCGCCAGCTCCCACTTCAGGTACTCCGCCAGGCTCTCGAGGTCCGCGCGCTTCCGACGAGTGGCCGCCGCGGTTTCTTCCTGCGAACGCGTCGTCGCCAGCTGTGTCGTCGTCGTCGTCGTCGTCTCCTCCTCCTCGACGACGACGGTGAGGTTGGCGGTACCGACGGGAGCCGCGGGCGTCACCACTCCCGAGCGCGCCTCTTTGAGCCCGTGCGATCGACGGAGCTGCTCCCTTCGAAGCTCCCGTACGCGTTCCCTCTCCGCCTCCGCGCCCTTAACGCCCTCACGCTCCAACCGCCTCTCCGTCTCGCGGCGCCTGATCTCGCGGAGCTCCGCCTTGGTCTCGCGCATGATCCGGTCGCGTCTCTCCGCGGCTTCGGCGTCGTCGACGTATTGAACGCCGAAACGGTTTTCGAAACGGTTTTCGTTTTCGTTTTCGTCCGCCGCGTCTCCGTCTGTTTCGTCACCCCTAGCCCCCGCCGCCCCGGCGATGAGTATCCTCCGCGCGCCGCGTTCGATCTCCTCGCTTCGTCGGAGTCGGAGCTCGCGTCGGGCGTCCGCGAGGTTCTGCGACGGCGACCACCTGACCGGCGCGGGCGCGGCGCCGGAACCCTCGTCCCCGTCGCCCTCGAGGTCCTCGTGGTCCGTGTCGTCGTCGTCGTCGTCGTCGTCTGTGTCGTCTGTGTCGTCTGTGTCGTCGCTCTTCACCGGCGTCAGCACTTCGCCGCGCGACTTATTCGCCCAAGCGCTCAATCTGGTGCTCTGGACGCGTCTGGGCGTCGTCGGGACGCCGCTGACGCGATCCTTCACCTCCTCGGCACGCGCTTCCTCGTCGTCCGTCGTCTCGCGCGGCGCCGTCGCCGCGGTCGTCTCGTTCGGCTCTCTCTCGACGATCGAGTCGGCGACTCGTCGGCCGTCATCGCCGTTTTTCATCGACCCCGCCCCGGCTCTCGCCTTGGCGGCCCACCTGTGCAGCCCGGTCGAACGACGCGCGACCCTGGCCGTCGCCGGCCTCGCCCTCAACGCCGTCGCCCGTGACTCCCACCCAAACTCCCGCTCCGTCTCCGTCGCGCCTCCTTCGGTGTCGGTACTGGGCGCGTACCCCGCCAACTGTGACGATCCGTCGAGCGTTCCTCCGGATCCTGGACGATTGGCGCACAGCTGGCGCGTCGCAGCTGCGTGAACGTTCGATCGGAACTCCGGCGCCGACGATCGCACCCCCGCGGACCGCGGCCGTGGACGCCTCCTCACGAAGCCCTCGCGCTCGTTGACGTACTCGTACATGGCCTCGCGCCTGGCCATAGTCGGCGACGGCGACGTTGCCGAGGGTTCGTCGTAGAGGTCCAGGTAGGAAGCGCCCTTCGGGCTGAACGACGTCGGGCTGAACGAGGACGTCTGTCCCCATCTGTCGCCCGCGTACGGCGTTCCCTTGCGTCTGTTCGCGGACGAGGGGCTGGACCGCGACTGGCGCGTCTGCGCCTCGCGCCTGCGGCCGTGCCCGTCGTATTTACGGGATACCGCCGGGCAGTTACGCTGCACCACCGCGTGGCACCATCGCAAAAAGTCGTTGCACGCCGAGAAGCTCGATGCGCCTCCCTTGGCGATGGCCTCGACGTCCAAGGGCGCGTCCTCGACCACACGGAGCCGCTGTAAGGTCTGTCGCACTACCCTGAGGTTACGCTCGCGGTCGTCTCTGGTCCTCGGGTGGAAGTTGAGCCTGTGCAGGGGCACGCTCGCGCCCGGCCATATCGCGTCGAGTATCTGCAGGTGCGCGATGCCGTCGTTGACGTCGGTGATCTGGCCGTAGTCGGTCTGAACCGTCTGGTTGAGCCAGTGCAGCAGGTCCCTCTGCGCCACGGCCATCAGCTCGTGGCGGCTGATGGACGTCACCACGTTCGGTAGATCGTCGTCGTCCATGCCTGCGCCTCCACGACTGACGTCGCTCGGGTGCCCAATTTCAAACAAATGTTGACTCACAGCACCGACTGGCGGAGTCCGAGGAAAAAACCTCCTCGGCCAATCGGACGTCTCGGCGGGCACTTCGTCGCGCGCCGACACGCGCGCAGACAAAGCTCGAGAGAGGTTCCGAGCGGCCCGGGACCTTGATTTGTCTCCACCTCTCCCTCATCCGAACGAAACGACCCACGATGTCCTTCTGTGATAGGTGCGGGTCGCTGTACAAGGTGGAGGAGGCGTCCGGGGCGGCGGCGGCGATTGCGGTGGAAGGGCTGGTGGCGCGATGCACGGGGTGCAACCGGTGCGAGAACGTGCGAGCCGCGTTTGACAAGGGCATCAGGGAGAGCTTCAGCACCAGCGACACGTTCCTGTTCAAGTACGGCATCGAACCCATGAACCCCGACGGCAGCAAGTTCGGCGCCGTCAAGGACGTGACGAGGGAGAGGGCGGTGGTGGATGAGAAGTGCCCCAAGTGCTCGCACAAGGGGCTCAACTTCTACACCATGCAGCTGCGATCGGTCGATGAGGGTCAGACGGTGTTCTACGAGTGTCCCAAGTGCGGGCACACGTTCTCGCAGAACAACTAGGCCCAGCGAGCGGCGGACCTCCGAGGCTGCCCTCGCCATCATTCAGCGTAGCAATAGATATAGGCGAATAAAATAAAAAAATTCTCAACCAACTCGCTCACTTCGAGCTCGAGCTCGAGTTCATCCTGCTCCGACCATCCGCGGTGTTACTCGACGACGCGCTCCCGCGTCTAGAACCGAACGACGACGCCGCCGCCGCCCCGCCCCCGCCCCCGCCGTCCTCGCCGTCCGTCGAGCGCCTTCGAAGCCAGCCGTCCGCCTCGAGCGTGAGCGCCGGCGGGAGCGGCGCGTCTGTTCGAGCGTCCATCAGGATGCGAAACGGCGGCGAGTCACCGAGGAGACCGCCCGCGGCGCCGTGGCGTATCCCGTGCTTCTCGACCATACCCCGGAACCTCGCGCGCGTCGTCGCCCGCTCTTTCGAGCGCTCCTCCGGGGTTTTACCCTCGCCCGCGTGAGCGCCGGGCGGGGGCGGCGTGGCACCATCGACAAACCCTGCGCGGTTCTTCGCGCCGGCGGGTTCAACTTCGTCGAGTTCCCTCTCGAGCAGCGCCTGGTAGTGCATCCTGTTGTTCACGAGCCTCGCGAGCGTGGTGGACGTCTCGGGGAACAGCCGGCCGAACACGGCATACAGCGGCGCGACGACAAACTCGATGAAGTTGATCTGCGACATCGCCAGATTGACGGTGGCCGAGTCCATCATGGGCGAGACGGTCATCCCGAGCTCGCGCTCGGCGTCGCCCTGCTCGAAAAACTCCTTGACGACCCGATAGGACCACTTGCCGTAGTTGTCGAGGGGCTTGACCGGGTTGCTGATGTCCGCGGCGTGCAGGATGACGTTGAGCAGGAACTGACGGTCCTCCTCCTTCTTGTATATGCAGTCCACCATGATACCCCGCTTCACCCGGCGGGTGTTCGCGGCGATGCCCTCGCTGTGAAGCTCGTAGAACACCTCCATCTGGGACACCATCTTGAAGTGGTGGGACATGTCGGTGTGAAGAACGGTCGCGATGATGATGCGACGGACCTCGCGGTAGAGGGAGTCGTCGAGAGCGGCGAAGATATTCGCCTCGTCGTTGGCGCCCGGCTCGGGGAAGGCACCCGGGGCTGCTTCGATACCACTCTTATCTGACGACACGCACACGGAGGGACTGGATCGTCGCGTGTCCCTCGCGTTTCCGATGTGCGTGTCGCTCCTCGGCAGCGCGCCGGGTTTGGGGCGACGGGTCGCCACGGCGGCGTGCCGGGTCTGCCGCGTCGCGATGAGGTCGTACAGGAACGCGATGTGGGAGTTTTCCAGAACGCTGCTGTCGTTGTACAGGGTCGCGAGCCTGTCTTTGGTGTTGACGAGGAAGGCGTTGTTCACGCCGGGATGGTCCAGATCGTGCGACAGCGCCGCGACCAGTAGGGCGAACTTCTCCACGTGCGTGACGTGTGTGCGGGGTTCGGTTATGGTCACGTATCGGTACACGGTGTGCGTCACGTCCACGGCGTGACGGAAGTTATGGTACGGGTTGTCGTTGTATCCCGTCTCTATCCGCGCGACGAAGTTCCACAGCGCGAGGGGGGTGCAAAAACCCTCCGCGGCGGCGGCGTCAGAGTCCACGCTGTTGTGCGCAGGGGTCTCGCAATCCACGCGGAGCAGCCCGAGAGACCCGAACATCAAGAGCACGTGCGCGCGGATCTCCTCGGAGGTCATCGCCAGCGAATCGAAGTCCCAGGTGTTGATCAGGTCGCGGTCGACGTCCGGGAGGTCAATCGCGAGTTCCTCCGCGGCGGCGAGCGCCGCGGCGGCGTTGAGAGCGCGCGCGCGAGAGCGCTGCCGCTTCTGTCGCATCTGCAGCTCGGGTCCCGCGGGAATCCTCGTGAACTCGTCTTCGTCGTCCGTTTCGTCGGTGACGTCGGAGTGGTTGGAGAGACGCTTCGAAGCCGCCGCCGCCTCGAGGGCGACGGCGTGGACGGAGATGCCCCGCGGCGGGCTCGTCGGCTTGTCCACCGGCGACGGGGCTCCGGCCTCGGGGTCGCCACTCGCGAGGTACTTGGTCGAGGGATCCGCCATGCCCACCATGGTCTTGAAGCTGAGGCTCCTCTTCACCGCCGGGCGCGTCGGCGTGGTTCCCGCGCTTCCGCTCTTCTTGCGAATCGCGGATGGCGAGGGTATCTCGATGCCGAGGCTCTTACGCTTCTCCGGGTCCGCCGGTCGGCCCGGGGCGGTAGGCTTGGTGTTGACCGTCCCCCCGGCTCCCTTCATGTCGGTGAGCCAGGCCCGGGTGTTGTCGTCGACGTTCTCGTCGTTCAGGTACTCGTTGAACACGTGGCTGCCCTGCGCGCCCGATCCGGCGACGTGGGTTAACAACCGGGACATCTTCTCTATCGTGGCCTCGAAGTGGGTCATGGAGTCGACGTCGTCGTCGGACGACGAGTCGTCAAAATTGAGCGATTGTCTCTTCTTGCCGGATTCCAAGACGCCCATGATTCGGTCCATGTTGCGCCGAATGTTGGCAAACACGCGCGTCAGGGGGTCCACCACGAGCCTGTTCGTGACACGCGTCAACAGCGCGCTGACGAGGACGAGCTCGAAGACGACGAATAGCGTCAGGCCGATGTTGAGGAACGCGGTCCACCTGTTAACCAGCCGGATATCCAGCTCTGTCACCACGCACGCTCCGCCGGTGTTGTTAACGTCCCCGCCGCAGTCGCCGCTGGCCAGCACGAGGTGGTCGGAGCTCCGACCGGACCGCGGAAAGGTGCCGGACCAGTCCCACGTGCGGTTACCGAACGTGAGCGCCACGGGTTTCCGCTCGGACCCGGCGAAGAAATCAAAGAATCCGCTCGCGACGGATTCGGTGATTTTGGAATCGCCGACGCCGACGACGTCCGCCACGGCGGTGATGGAATCGTGGTACGCCGCGGGTATGGTGTCGCTGTCGTTCCACGCGAGCAAAGGCGCGGCGAAGACGGTGAGGATGACGATCACGGCGACGTTTTTGGAGACGGCGTCCCGCAGGTCCCGAGCCATGCGACTGGATGACATCGCGTCGCCGCCCCTCTCGTCCCTCTCCTTGGAGGACCCCTTCGTGTACCTCCTCTCCGCGTTTTCCGCGTGCGGCCGGAACAGCCGGAACGACCTGAACTTGCGCACGCACTGAATCACCGCCGCCAGGTCTTTCCCAGCGCGTGCGCCGTACTTGGCGGCCCTGGCGGCTCGAAGCGTGGCGCCCATGCCCACCGTCGAGGTTCCGTCGAGCCATCCCCCTGAGAGCCACGCCACGTCGGCGACGATGGCGACGGTGCCCGCGAGGTCCATCCAGAAGAAGAAGGACCACGCGTAGTTATCCCGGCACGTCGTGTTGGCGAGAAACTCGGCGGTTATGACGACAAGGCACGCGCACATGACGATCGCGATTGGAACGTCGGCTTCGTCCGGCGCCGAGACGCACGCGGCGACGTCGGCGAGGAAGAGCGCGAGGAGTATGGCGAGGAAGAGGAGGCGCTGCGATGGGGCGGCGTCGATGACGGCGATGACGTCGCGGCGAACGCGGTCGGTGACGCACCACCACCGCGGAAACGCGCGCGCGGATCCCCGGCGGGATCGGCTCGGGGAGTGCGCGATGGATCTGCCGCCGACGCTCGACGCCCCGAGCGATCGCTGCGAGAGGAGCTTGGGGCGCGGGGACGCGGAGCCGAGCGCGGGGTACTTGCCCGGGGTGAGACTTTTCCCCGCGGATTGCAGCAGGCGCATCTGGGTCCCGACGCCCATCTGTCTGGGCGGCGTCCTGGGCTCGCCCGCGGGCTGCGGGTCCACCCTGACGGTCACGAGCGTTTCCTCGGCATCATCGTCGCGGTCGTCGCGTCGCATGGCGCGGGATGCGGGCGCGCGCGGGCGCGCGCGGGCGGCGGTCCGGGGGACCCGACGTGAACGCGATGCGCGATACGGCCGGACGGTTCCTCGGGCGCGGTGCGCTTCGCGTGTGGCGCGCGTCGGGGTCGGCCGGGAGCCCAACCAAAAGCGTCCGAGAAGACAAAACGACGCTTCATCGGAAAACTAAACGCTTTTCATCGGAAAATGAGAGGATGTCACACCCGACGGCTAAGGGTCTACGGGTGTTTCGGCAGGATCTCGAGAGCCACCTTCTGCACGCCGGGGTACTCCTCCCCGGTCCACACCACCTCCAAGCTGTCGTCCCGCCGCCGCCGCATCACCTGCCACGGCCCGGGGTAGCACCTGAACAGCACCGCCGGGTTGCTCCCCTTGAAGTTGTGGATGAAGTAAATCTGCTCAAACACCTTGACGAACTCGCGCAGCGGCGCCATCTCGCCGGCGTTCCAGAACGGCGGGTAGTAGTTTGTCCTGGTCCGTTCCAGCTCGCCGTTGCACACGACGATCGGCCTCGCCCCAGTGCCGCGCCCCAACTCGCCCTCGTACAGCTCACGCGTGCACGTGAGCTCGCTGACATTGGACACCGGGTACGCGACGACGAAAGCCGTGTCATTTGCCTTGGCTTTGTTCCACGTGCTCACCCGTTTGTTCAGCACCTTGTCCAGGCCGGACACGGACAGGAACGAGGGGGACTCGAGAAAGTCCACCGGGCCCGGCCAGTTGTTCGGCGCGAACCACGCGCGCGTCTCGGAGTTTGAGGGAGCGCGGACGCCGTCTGGGCTCGCGTTTGTGCCGGTTCTCGCGAGCTTGGCCTCGATGGGATCGGGGAAGAACACGCGCGTGGTCTTCGCCGTCTTGTTGCGCTCGAACTGCGCGCATATCCCGCGGAGGTGCTGCACCGTCAGGTTGGACTCCATGTTTCCCTCAACGTCCCCAGGCGCCGTCTCCAAGCCGCCTGGCGGGAACTGGATCTCCATGAGCCCCAAGCCGTCGTCGAGGCCATGTTGCAGGGCCTTCTGGCACTGGCTCACCATCTGCGCGTAGTCCTTCGGGAACGGCGTGAGCGCGCCGCCCGCCTTTAGGGATGATTTGGACGACGTTCCCTCGTCGGCTCCGCGCCGCGCCGGCTGGCCCAGGCCCTTCCAGAACCTCGCCACCTGCGCGTCCCCCCTGCGCGACGCCGATGGCCGAGCGACGACGCATCGACTGGCGGGGTCGCGCGGTGGCGTGGACGACGGAGAGCCGCGCGCGCGCGAAGGATCCGGGCCGCGGCGGGCGGGCGCGACGTGTCGCGCGACGGACGATGCCGATGCGACGAGGGCGGACATCTGCGCCGTGGTTCGGTCGGGAGGTGGCTCCGAGCTTCCGTGTGAGAGAGTCCTATTGGCCAGCTGGCAGAGAAGATCGCGCAGCGGGAGGCATCGGAGAAAAAAATTGCAACCGACCCAGACACGGGGCGCAGCCCGCCTAATGACTCAAAAAGTCTATAAAGTCGGCCGGACACCCTCGCCGGCGGTTACTCAAGCCAATCGATCCGCGCCGCGCCACTCATCGACGCGCCCGCGCGACGTGACGAAAGCCCGCATCGCGAGCGACATTCAACGCTCGCCTCGTACGAAGCGAACCCCGCCTCGAACGTGCGTCCACTCACCCGCCCGGCGCTCGGCACGTGCTCCCGCGATCCCGCCTCGGCCGTTCCGAGCCGTCCAGCCCCCGCGGCCCCGTTCCGACGGACCCCTGACCGACGTCGTTCCCACCTTTTCCCGCAGGTTATCCGCCTTAAACGAGACACCGAACGTTCGAAATGAACTCCGATAACGTCCCCCTCCTCGGTACGCGCCCGTCCATCGCTCCGCGACCCCGCACGCTCCGCGTCCCCCCCGCGCCTGAAACACCCCTCGGAAAAATCTCCCCCGTCGAATCTCGCCCCGCCGAGGCTGCCTCACTGACGACGACGCGCCTTCCCACGATCTTTCCCACACGCACAGGCGGCGCGCCCATCGACTCCGGCCGTAAGTTCACGACTCACATCGTGTCCATCGCCCTCGGCGTCCTCCTCTTCTTCTCCGCCCTGCTCAACGTGGCGCAGTACCAGCACGGCCAATCGCCGATGGCGCGCGCCGCCCTCGGCGACGGCCGCTACGCCATGCACGCCGTCTTCACCCTCGAGAAACCCTCGAAGCACGGCAAGTGCGCCGAGGAGCTGGTGCACATGTGCGTCGACTCGCGCTCCGCCACGCTCGCGGCCCCCAGCAGCCTGGGCGCCGCGGCCAGCGTCAGGGATTGGGAGGTTCGCGGTAACCGCGCGCACCTCGGGTGGACCGCGCCGGGCGTCATGCACGGCGTGCTCTCGCTCGTGCATCCCACGCACGGGAAGTGCGCCGAGGAGCAGGGGCTGGTGCGCATGTGCGTGGACAAGAGGTCCGCGGCGCTCGCCACCACGAATTGAGCGGAATCGAGCGCCGCTCGCTCGTTGTATAGTCCACACGCCGTGTAATAAAGTCGAGTCCTTATTCATGTGATTTTGGGTTTAGGGTTTAGGGTATAGGAGCCCAATTGGTATTTCGTCCGCGCAACCTGACTGTTTGCGCACCCGGGAATCGATTTCGGAGAGGGGACATCGCGATCAAGCCATCGGCTTCACGTTTGTCGTGCCGTTGTCCCTTTCCCTTGTCCCTCTCGTCCGACGGGTTGATCACAGTGTCCGGGCAGCGGAGCAGCGCCTGGAGTGATCGGTAGCGAGGAGTAACCGAAACTCGTGATGGTACGATATGCGCGACGCCCTTGCCGCGCGCCCGTCTCGCCTCGCGCGACCCCGCGCGTCCGTTTTCCGGATCCAACCCGCCAGGGCCGCGGAAAAAGGAAAACTGAAACAGAGCGAGAGCTGACATCGACCCCGACCCGTTCCCCCCCTTGCGCAGGTTGTCCTCGCGGCTTCCGTGGTGACCAAGGGCGGCAAAGGTGAGTTCATCGACCCGAGACGTCGCCTACGCACGCGAACCCTGGTTCAGTCGCTCGCGTCGCGGTGTCATCGCGCGCGGACGGCATCGATCCGGCGAAGATTTTTCCGGCCATTTACCCTATTTTCGCACACGCGCTGACCGCGTCGCCTCCTCCCCGCCCATCCGTCCGCAGCCCTGGTGTCGCGCCAGTACGTCCCGATGACGCGAATTCGCATCGAGGGCCTGCTCGCCGCTTTCCCCAAGCTCGTCAGCACGGGCACCCAGCACACGTACGTCGAGACCGAGAACGTCCGGTACGTGTACACCCCCATGGAGCAGGGACAGCTGTACCTCCTCCTCGTCACCAACAAGGCGTCCAACATCCTCGAGGACCTCGACATCCTGCGACTCCTCGGCAAGGTCCTCCCCGAGTACACGCAGCAGCAAACCGACGAGGAGGGCATCAGCCGCGCCGCCTTCGATCTCATCTTCGCCTTCGACGAGGTCATCGCGCTCGGCCACAAGGAGAACGTCACCATGTCGCAGGTGCGAACCTTCACAGAGATGGAGTCGCACGAGGAGAAGCTCCACAAGATGATCATACAGTCCAAGATCAACGACACCAAGGACGTGATGAAGCGCAAAGCGTTGGAGATTGACAAATCCAAGATCGACAAGGGCGCCGGAGGATCCCGGTACGGGCGCATGGACGGCATGGGCGGCGTCGGCGTCTCCGGCATGGGCGGCGGCGGCATGGGCGGCGGCGGCTTGGGCGGCGGTTCCGGCTACGACGACGACCGCTACGGCATGGGCGGCAGGTCCGGCGGGTACGAGGATGAGCTCGGCAACAGGGTCGGCGGGTTCGGCGGCGCCGGCATGTCCCGCTCCAAGGCGGAGGAGGCGATCAAATCGCAGGCTGGTCCCACGCGAGGGCTCAAGCTCGGCGGCGCAAAGGGCGGAACCAACACCAACAAGTTCCTGGCGTCGCTCGCCGCGGAGGGCGAGGACGTCGCGATGTCCATGGAGAGCTTAGCCATAAACCCCAAACCCGGCGGCGGCGTGCCCGCGGTGGCCCAGGACGGCGTCTCTCTCAAGATTGAGGAGAAGCTCAACGTCACCCTGAAGAAGGATGGCGGGATTGAGGGGATGGAGGTGCAGGGGACGATGATGCTCGAGATTCGCGGCGGCGAGGAGGACGCCTTCATCCGCGTCGGCGTCGCGACCGGCGCCAACGAGGGGTTCCAGTTCAAGACCCACCCCAACATCGACAAGCAGCTGCACGCCGAGCAGGGCATCCTCGGCCTCAAGGATCCCAACCGGCCCTTCCCGATGGGCTCCCCGCTCGGCGTCCTCAAGTGGCGGTACCAGACCCGCGACGAGAGGGCGGTGCCCCTCGCGATCAACTGCTGGCCGTCCGTCTCCGGCGGGGAATCGTTCGTCTCCATCGAGTACGAGGCGTCCGACCGCATGGACCTTCACAACGTCGTCATCTCCATCCCGCTCCCGCCCCTGCGCGATCCACCCCAGGTGAACCAGGTGGACGGGGACTTCAACTACGACGGGCGTCGCAACGTGCTTCGATGGGAGATCCAGATGATCGACCGGAGCAACAGGAACGGGAGCATGGAGTTTGTCGTGCCCGCCACGGACGGCGGCAACTTCTTCCCGATCAGCGTCGACTTCACGTCCAAGCAGACGCTGTGCGACGTGCGCGTGGCCGAGGTCACGAGGACCACGGATGGGTCCAGCGTGAAGCACTTCGGGGAGTCAACCGTCGTGTGCGAATCGTACCAGGTCGTGTGAAAAAATTGAAATGACAATCAACAGAGGGGTTCATCCCATCACACCCGCCGCCTTTTGTTACCCACCCCGCAGTTCCGCTCGATCGCCAGCCGCAGCAACCCGAGCTCGGCGTCGCGGAGCGCCCTCGCCGCGTCCAACCCCACCGCTCCGCCGCCCGCGGGGACGGCGCCGCGGACCGAACCCCCGTCGTCGCTCCCTCTTGGAATCGCACCGCTCTCCTCCCCTTTCCCTTTCCCTTTCCCGACGTACATCGCCGCGCGTCGCTCCAAGATGGTTCGGAGCGACGCCTGCACGTCCGGTGACTCCGTCGTCGGGTCGTCCTCCTCGTCCTCGCCCCTGTGCGCCCTGCCCAACACCGCCAACAGCGCCTCCTCGATCGTCCCGTCCGGTTCAATCTCAAAGTACGCGTCATCCGCGACGTCCACGCCGAGCTCAGCCGCCGCGTCGCGAACCTTCGTTCCCCCCACCACGTCCTCGACGAGCGCGACGTCGACACACACGTTGGTGTACGCGTTGTGGTGCTCGCAGAAGCCGTATTTGTGAAGCAGCGAGGCGTTGTTCTGTTGGCCGAAGGTGTTGAAGAGCTCGTCGCCTTTTTCGGCGCACGCGCACGCGTGGATGACGAGCGACCCCGTCGGCGGCTCGATGGGACCCGCGTCCTCCTCCTCGTTCTCCTCATTCTCCTCGTTCTCCTCTTCGGATTCCTCCTCTTCGGATTCCTCCTCTTCGGATTCCTCCTCTTCGGATTCATCTTCTTCCTCATCGTCCTCGTCGTCGTCGTCTGCGCCGAGGACGTGGACGTGTTCCCCGTCCGTCTTGTGGTTGAACATGTCCGCCCACGGCACCAACGCCTCGCCGCACTCCTCGCCTATGTAAAACGCCCTGGACGCGGCCAAGCTCGCCGCCTCCATGTACGCCTCGAGCGTGTGTTTACCCGGCGGGAAGGCGACCGGGTGCGTGACGCAGAGCCCGTCGACGACGTTTTCGTTGAAATCCAGACGCATCGACTCGGCGTCCTCGGTGACGTGCCTCAGGAGGTCGGTGCCTCGCAGGTGTTCCAGCTGGGCGGAGGTCCAGAACATGGGCAGCGTGCGCTCGCCGCGCGCGGGAAGCACCGCGAAGTATCCCGCCCACCTGGACCCTTCCCCGAGAGACCTCTCGTGCATGATGGCGATGTTCAGCGCCAAGCCGCCGCCCAGCCTCGCCTCCCTGAGTGTCTCCGCGACGGAGCACGTGCGCGCGCTGAGGCACGCCGCCTTTGGGATCGCCGTGACGACCGGCGTGTCCATCGCCAGGTTCCGCTTGGCGTACACGGCGTAGTGGTACCTGTCGATGCCCATGGTGCCGTCGGCGTGCGTCGTGATGTCCACAGCCTGCGTTCCGCGTCGGGTGGCGGATGAGAGTTAGTTGCGGGAGTTCTCGAGGGACTCGGGGCGCGCGGGTCGGGATCGGTAGAGCGCGATGGTCTAACCTGCTCATCGTAAGTCACGCCCTCGGCGCGACACCACTCGTGGAACCTCCGGAGCGCCGCCTCGCCAGCCTCCGTCATGGTGGCGGTGGGCGCGCGCTTTCACTTTTGCGTCGCTTTTTCCCCAGCCGTCCGTCTTTTGGTCGTCAGGCTGCACAGCAGGTCGGGTTGAACTGGAGGATATCGATCGCTCGGCGGCCACACCTTAGAACGCATTGACCATGCCGCTCATCTTCGATTCGCTCAACCTTATGTTCCTCGGGGCCGTCGCCGTCTTCGCCGGCGGCATCGTCAAGGCCAACCCGGACCTGACCAAGCCCCACCCGGACTCGGCGTACGGCAAGTGGCAGGCGAAGAAGCGGGAGAAGGTGAGCCACGAGCAATCGTCCGCGGGTGCCTCCGCATCGCTCCGCTCGAGCGCGAGCTGACGATGTCGTCCGACGCGCGGCGAGGGACGCGCGATCGATCCCGCCGTGTCCGTGTGCCCGGCTGACGATGCCGCCCGCGCGCGTCTCGCGCCGCGACCCGAGCTACGTCGCCGAGGCCTGTCGTCCGCCCCTGACCGTCCACCGCTGACTGGCGTATCCTCCCTATCCATTCCCCCGCAGGCTGCCATCGCGGCTGCCGAGGCGGACAAGGCGAAGAAGGTGCGCGCTCCATCCTGATATCCGCTGATACCCGCCGCTCACGAGGACGCGTCCCGAAGAGTCGCGGCGCCTCGACCGATCCCCCGCGTGCACCGCGTCGACCGGCTGACCCCCGACCCCGCATCGATTTTCGCAGGGCAAGGGCAAGAAGTAATAGACTTCCAGTGGGAAGGAAGGGAGTGGGGGGAGGCTGGCCACATTATTAGCACGGGCCCGCAAAGTTGTGATACGCAAACGCGCGTTTAGATCGTCGCCATCGTCGTTCGTCTCGACCCTACGTTGTATTAAAGCCGAAGCGTTTGCGGCTAACCCGCGCCTTCAACACTGCGTCGGAGCCGCGCATGTGTGTCGCGCCCTGCGACTACTTTGCGCAAAACTCCCTTCGCAGAACACCCTCGTTGCTCCTCGCGTTCGCGCTCCTCGTTTGCGCGCACGTGAAAGCCTTCACCGATCACATGGTTAGGTCCATGATCGCGGACACGATGTCTCCGTCGTTCGCCTTGAGCGCGTTGACCGCCTTGCCGCGGGACACACCCGCCTGGGTCATGACGAGCTCGATGTCCTTGGGCTCGACGCCAGTCTCGTCGATCTCACCCTCATCCTCCTCCTCGGCGGCGGCGGCGGAGGGCGCCTCGACGGCGGGCATGTCGGACTTGAAAGCCTCCGCGGCGGCAGCCTGGGACGCGGCGGAGAGGTCCTCGATCTTCGCCTCGCCGAAGATGACGTGAGTGTCGGAGTTGGGGGACTTGAACACGTCGGGCTTGGAGATGACGAAGAGGATGTTCTTGTTCTTCTTGATGGTCACGCGCTGAACGCCGGGGACGGGCTTCATGCCGAGCTTCTGCATGGCCTTGCGGGACTTCTTCTCGCTGCGGCTCTGCTTGGGCTTGCCGTCTGCGGGGAAGGAACGGGACGGGGAAACGCGGGTCAGTCCGCGGCCGCGGGGACGCGAGCGGGATGGGGAAACCCTCCGTGGGAGAGGACCCTAGAACCTGGTGTTTTTTGGTGCGCGCGCGGGTGATTGGTCGACGCGTGCGTTCGCGTCGTGAAAGGGGAACGTTGACTCACCCTCGCCATCCTCATCGTCGGAGACCTCCTCGTCGGACTCGACGTCGTCCTCAACGTCCTGCGAAACGCGCGAAAAGGGGAAGCGGGGTCAGCTCGGTGCACCTCGTCCAGGCCCCCCTGTGGACTGGCGTAAAAACCCTAAAGAGCAAAAAATGGCCGCTCGCGCTCCGGAAACGGCGACGCAGTGGGACTCGATGCGCGCGTCGGCGCTCACCTCGACGGTGGGCTCGTGCTCCTTGGTGTCAGCCATGTTGAAAGAGGTTGGAAGTTCTAAGGGTCGTCCTGCGACGCGCTCCAGAAAGGGCGAGAAGGCTGGGATCCGCGAGCTGAAGAGGTTGGCACAGCGAGGCGTTGGCGAGCACATCGGACTTTTCGCAGCCGCACATGCAAACAGTCGGATGGAACCGCAATTATCATAAACCTTGGTAATTAACCGTGAATTTCCAACCATGTTCGCTGTGACTAACACTTAAATCCCAACCAAAAGGTCACGACTCGCATTTTCACGGCGAGTGGCGAAGACGAAGCCCAGGTGGGCGACGAGAGTTAACCATCCGTCAGCTTCGCCGACTGGGCCCAACAAGTCGGCGACTCTCCAACTACTCTCAACTACTCCCAACTACGCCCCGAGACGAGCCCCCCGTCCGCCGCTCTTCCTCGCCGGCCCGTCTTCCTCCACCTTGTCCACGAGCACTCTGAAACCCGCCGGCGTGGTGTACTGCCGCTGCAGCGCGCTCCTCTCCCAGTCCTCCAAGCTGACGTGCGTGCCGTGCGCCGCATGGTCCGTCAGCGTCTCGAGCTCCTCGTCGTCGTAATCCGCCGCCACCGGGTACTCCGGGTCCTCCTCCAGGTTGACCTCGACCAGGTCGCCAGCCTTGCGCAGCAGCGCGGCGCAGTCGGGGGAGAGGTGTCGAAGCGTCACCACCTTGCCGCAGTTTCGAAACTTATCCGCGACGTCGTCGATCGCGACCAAGGCGCTACTGTCCCACACCTTCGACGAGGCGAAGTCGAGAACCACGCGATCGTTTCCCTCCATCCTCGGGTCGAGCTGCTCGAGGAAGGAGCCCACCGATCCGAAGAAGAGCGGGCCCGATATCTCGTACACCGTCCTGTGCTCGATCGAGTCCGTCTTGATCGGGACGGAGGTTTTCCTCGCCTCGATTCGCTGCGAACTCTTGTACGCGTACCCCAGGGCACTCAGCACCACCCCCGAGAACACCGCCACGGCGAGGTTGGTGACGACGGTGACCCCGGTGACCAACACCAACACCGTGGCGTCCGTCTTTGGTATCTTTCGGATCCGCGCGAACGAGGTCCAATCGAAGATGTCCAGGACCAAACAGAGCATCGTACCGGCGAGCGCGGCGATCGGCACGCGCTCGATGAACCCCGCGCCGAACGTGACGTACGACGCGATGGCCATCGCGCACGTCAAACCGGAGACCCGAGTGCGACCCCCGGCCTGAACGTTGATCATCGACTGGCCGATCATCGCGCACCCGCCCATGGCGCCGAAGAATCCGTTCACCAGGTTCGCGGCGCCCTGCGCGATGCACTCCTTGTGGGTGCTGGTGCGACGCTCGGTGATGTCGTCGACGAGCTGCTGGGTCAGCAGCGTCTCGATCAGTCCAACCGCCGCGACGGACGCGGCGAATGGGAAAATCGTAGCCCACGTCTCAAACTCGACGGGAACGTTTGGGATGTGAAAGGCCGGAAGGGAGCCCGCGACCGCCGCGACGTCCCCGACGGTCTTTGTCGCGATACCCGCCACCTGGACGAGGGTCCCGACGGACGCGATGGCCAGCAACGGCGCGGGTATCTGCTTTGGGACGAAGGACAGGTTGGGTATGAGCTTGATGAGCGCCATCGTCAAAGCCGTGAGCGCGACTTGCGTGTACAGCGCGACGTCGGCGAGACCCGCGAAGGAGTTGATCTGCGCGGAGCCGATGACGATGGCGAGACCGTTTACGAACCCGATCATGCACGGCTGCGGCACGAGTCGGATGAACTTTCCCAGGCGCAGCGCGCCGGCGACGGCCTGGATGGCTCCGGCGAGCGCGACGGCGGCGAAGAGGTACTCGGGTCCGTGCGACGCGACGAGCGGGGCGAAGACCACGGCGGTGGCTCCCGCGGCGCCGGAGATGACGCCGGGTTGCGCGCCGAGTACCGCGGTGCACAAGCCCATGAGCGCCGCGGCGTGTAGGCCCACGATGGGAGACACCCCGGCGACGAACGTGAACGCCAACGACTCTGGCACCATGGCGAGCGAGACGGTGATCCCGGCGAGGACCTGCGTCAGCACCGACGGGCCGGGAGAGGTCTCCCTCTGCGAGGCATCAGGGGCGGGTATGGCCATCGCGGCGGCGAGGTCGTGCGCGGCCCTCGCATCGACGCGCCGTCGATGACAACGCGCGCCCCCGACGATGGCCGGCGTGCCCGACGTATCGAACGCCGCTCGGACGGTCGGCGCGGGCGAGCCCGGCCACCTACGCGGTGCGCGGAACGCGCGTCGCTCGCTGCTCGCATCGCGCGTCCACCTCCGCACCATCGACGCGGCGCCCGCGATCGAGGGCGACGAGCGCACCGAAGCCCGCATCACGGCCGCGTCGCTTCGAAGTGCCGTCCGCGTCAGCGGTTTGCCAGCCTGTCAGGTCCGAGAAAAATAACATTTGCACCGCGCGGAGGGTGCATGCGCGCGAGGGGAGAGGCGGATCCTCCCGCTCGGTGCCGAACCGCGCTCGGTTCGCCGGTCCTTTCCGTCCTCGTCCTCCTCGTCCTCGCCGCCCGGCGCCCTGAGCGTCGCGCCGGCGACATGCCGTCGGTGTACGGGCGAAAGTACGTCTGGCTCATCGAGGACGCGGAGGGTCAATCGCACGACCGCGAGGGAACCAGCGACGCGCGGCGCGTGATGTTCCGCGAGTTGATCGAAACGGAGCACGGGGAGAAGAAGGCGGGCGATCACCTGACCTGGGGCGAGGTCATCGACCTGTGGATCGACGATCGCGACTTCAGGGCGGCGTGGATGGCGTCGTTCGAAGACTTTCGCGACGTCAACTGGGGTACCGGCGACTACTACTGGGAATGCGCGCCGGTCAAGAGCGCGTCGCTGGGCGCCAGGTACGAGCACGTCGTCAAGGATAAGGGCGCGCGTCGGGGCGGCGCCGCGGACGAGGGCGCGTTCGCGGAACACTTCGACGCCGCGAGGAACGCCGGCAAGATCGTCGCAACCTTTCGTAACCTCGGCGGCGACGCGAAGCTCGTGTCGCCGCTGCCGGACGCGTTGAACCACCGGCGACGCGGCAGATGCATGCACGACTTCGTCTCCGGCTGGGGCGGCTTCGAGGGCGGCTTCGAGGGCGACGATAGGGACGAAAGGGTGGTGCACGAGACGATTCGCGCTGTGGGAGCCGAGGTGAAATCGATCCTCCTGTCGGGCACGTCGGAGGACCCCGTCTGGGTGTCGACCAACGGCGACGGCGTCGCCTGGCTGCACGTTCGCATCGATGAGAGGCCGAAGTACTACGCGTACGCGCCGTACAGGAAGTTTCTGGAGGAAGGGTACGACGAGGCGGTGAACAAGGAGACGAGGTCGAAATTGTCTAACTTTTAGCTAGGTAATAATGTTAGGTAGCTCTACTTAAGTAGCCTGAGAGGATATTTTATCAGCGAGTGTCATCGTTTAGAGAGCTAAAGTGGGTAGCCTATAACTACGTCGCATCAATCACGGCGCGATACCCCTGGGCGACCCCGGCGGAAGGCTCCCATCACCCTTCCCCGCGCGTCCGCGGCTGGTGAAAAAAAGGCACGAGCCCATCATCGCGACGCACATCGTCAGGAAACTCGGCTCGCTCGCGTTGCCCGCGAAGGCGAGGCACCCCATCACCAACACGTTCAGCGGCACCCTAAACACCGACGTCATCGTCGCCCGCAGGTAGTTCGGCACGAGCTCCGCGCGCGTGACCGCCATGGCCGGCCAGTACAGCCCGAGACCAAACTCAAACGCGCAAAAACAGAGCAGCGTGAACGAGTAAGACTCGACCAGCAGCGGCGCCGCGAAGACCAGCGTGGACCCCAGGAAAACCGCGCGCAGGATCGTCGCGGCGGGGACCCTGTCGCCTATGATCATGTACAGCTGCGACCCCGCCATCTTGCACGCCATGAACAGCGAGAACACCAAGCCGTGGGGCACCGCGCTCGCCTCCCCCCCCGGGTCACCCGACGATTCCGCCCCCCCGCTAAACCCTCCCCCGCCGCTCGACCCGGCGAGCATCCTCGGACCGCGCCGCTCCAGCGCGGGGGTCCACACGAACACGAACACGTGCAGCGCGGCCTCGTACAGCGAGTTGGTCACGCCGAGGCTCAGGAGCTCGGGCTTGGCGAGGACCATCGCCGCCGCGCGAAGTATGCCCCGCTCGGGAGCCTCCCCCCCATCAAAGCTTTGGCCGCCCCCGCCTCTCTCCCCGCCTTCGCCTCCGTCGTCGCCCGTCCTCGAGGTCCGCCCGATCCCCCTCTCCGCGTCACCCGCCCCTTGGACGTTCCTGCCGCCACCCCCGGTTGGACGTTCCTCCCACCACAGCTTATACGCGCCCAGCGCGCAAAGGAAGAGCACCCCGGCGCCCACGTCGAACGCCGGCGTGTACTTGTTCCTCGGGAACAGCAGCGTGCTCGGCTCCCGCGAATCGACGTTTGGCCCGCCGCCGACGGGACCGCTCTCGTAGTCCGCGGCGAGCGTGGCCACGTTGGCCACGTCGTCCCAGCCCCCGCCGACGACGTCGGTTCGCGTCCCACCGGCTCCGCTCCCGGGTCCTTTCCCGAACGTCACGGGGTGTACGAAGTCCACCACGAGGTTGCCGACGACCCCGGCGGCGACGGCGCTGCAGGCGTTGAAGAACGTCGCGGTGGAGAAGAGTCCGACGAGGTACCGGCGGTCCAGCCGCAGCCTGTCCGCCTCCGTGATGGCCCACGACTCGAACGAGCTGAACAGCAGCGAGTACGCGACTCCGGACGCGACGCGGCTGGCGAGGAGGATGACGAGGTTGGACGATCGCATGAGGAGGCAGGCGATCCCGTAGGCGGTGCCGTAGAGGATGACGAACCTCCTGTAGCCGTATCGGTCCCCGAGCGAGCTGACGTACGTACCTACGGACGCGGACGCGAAGTAACCCAGCACGAATATGTACCCGATGCTCGCCATGTCGTACCCGTGCTCGCTGTACAGGGCGTAGAGGTAGGCGCCCTGGATCCAATCGCCGAACGTGCCGAGGGTGTACACGACGTTGTAACGCCTGCGCAGGCGTCGAAAGGTGGCGTGCTGTTGGTCGCCGGATCCCCTATCGGAGCCGTACGCGCGCTGCCCGCGGGTGGTGGTGAAGCCGTGCATGACGACGCACGCGGCGCAGACCAGCCCGAGCGACCACAGCTCCGGTCCCCAGGGCTGCGGCCCGCCCGAGGATGAGGATGAGACGCCCGCGTCGCGCGCACCGACGCGAGTCGCGAAGCCCGCATCGTCCCCGAAGGGAGATCCGTCGTCCGATGCAAACTCAGGCATCGACCCCCCACCGCTCTTCCGGCGCACTCCTCTCGCGGCCCCCACCCGCGACCGCGGGATTGATTCGATCGCCCAATCAATCGGCGGTTCGAGCGTCAACCCCGAACGTGCCGAAAGCGGAGCTTGACCGACGCTCAACCTGCTCCTGACGAGTGACGCCGGCGGGTCGCAACGGGCCGCGACGCGACGGATGCGGAGGCGTGGACGGCGCGCGAGGAACGGTGACGTTCGGAACTGCTACTATCGCTTTCGGTGGGGTGTGCCGGGGGGATGGGGAGGAGGCGAGGGCGCGGAGTGAGGCTCGCGGGTTTGTCGATGAGACCAGAGGCCCCTTCTTATAACAAAATGGTTGCACGAGGACGCCAATCACCGGAAAAACCTACGGTGTTGACACGCAGGGAAAACTCATGACGAACTCGCGACTAAACTCTCAGCACGAGGCTGGGAATTTAGTAGAAGCCGAAGCCGGAGGCGGCGTTGGTGAGCACGTTGGCGTGGACGGGGTCCGCGACGTGCGCCTGCCAGTTGGCGATGGGGCCCTCCTGGGTGGCGAGACCCTGCATGATGCAGCCGAGCCACGCGAACATGGAGAGGCGGCAGTGCTTGAGCTCCTTGATCTTGAGCTCCTCGAGGTCACCGGACTCGGCGAGGCCGAGGGGGTCGAAGCGGCCACCGGGGGACACGTCACCGACGGTGAGCTCGTCGAAGACGGGGTCGGAGAGGCCGGTGCGGTAAGCCTCGGCGAGGCCGACGAGGACGACCTCGATGGCGAGGACGGCCCAGAAGGAGGGGTAGCCGGAGCCCTCGGGGGCGAGGGGAGCGACGGCGCCGGGGAACTTGTCCGCGACGGCGGTGCAGTCGTCGGGGGTGCAGAGGGTACCGGCGGTGAACCAGGGGATGCCGGTGCCGTTCTCGGCGGCCCAGGCACCGGTCACGCCGAGCATCGCCCAGCGGCCGTGGATGACCTCACGCTCGGCGTTCTTCTCGGAGCCGAAGGGGATGATGGGGGACTCGCCGCCACCGGGGTAGGTGCCGAACTCGGGGTAGATGTCGGCCTTGATGACCTTGGACACAGACTTGGCCTGAAGAGAAGGGGCGGGG
Organism: Micromonas commoda; assembly: GCF_000090985.2. NCBI lineage: Eukaryota > Viridiplantae > Chlorophyta > Mamiellophyceae > Mamiellales > Mamiellaceae > Micromonas > Micromonas commoda. The sequence goes on along the minus strand of NC_013044.1, from coordinate 969,233 downwards.
AGAGGGAGGCACCGATCAGTCTCGGTTTTTGGAAACTGCGTATCCAAAGCGTATCGGAAACATCCGCTGTTATCCCGGAAGGAGGATCGGCCCGCATGTCGCGCGCTGAGACGCGACGTCGCCGTATCCTCCGGGATGACGGCACGGGACTGGTGCAGAAGACGTGCACGAATCGATTTTGGGCGGCGCGCGCGGTTTCATATCCCGCGCGCGCCGCGATTCCGTCGTCGATCGCGCGTCAACCCATCCCGCCCAGCCCCGGCGAGGATTGTTTCCCCGAAAGCGCCCCGGGTACGGCGCGCGGCGTCCGCGTCGACGCTAATACGCACCTGGATCTTGGTCGCCTTGAGGGCCGCGACGGAGCCGGTGAAGGAGGAGGCAATGCAGGCCATTTTTGTTGTTGGTTTCTTTGTTGTAAAGAAGGGGAAGTGTGCGGGAATGGCGCCTCTGCACCGCGCAACGCTCGTTTTATCGGCCAGCAAACTGCGAGTCGGTGAGGGGCACTCGGCCAATCGTCGCGCGGAAAAAAATCGCAATCGGCGTATCTATTGGCGCCCTGGATTTTATGTCGCGGGGAGTCGAAAAGTTTCCCCCCGGCTCGTATGGAGCGTCAGTCACGAAAATCGCATCCTTGGAAATCCAACGCGAATCGCACACCAGGGACGATCGCTCAGACGACCGATTCTGGTTGGAACGCAAAGGGAAAGCCGTTACGGGCGTTCATTGGCTGGCCCGGATCGATTCCCGGGAGATGCCACAGAGGGCATTTCCACAATCGAGATCGAATCTCAATCTCGGGCGCATCCGAAAAGCAGTTTTTTTGTATGGCAACCAGTCTCCGAGATGCCGAGATTTCGAGTGGACAACCTGGCACACGAACCGCCCTGCTCGCCTCATGATCGCAGACGAAAAAATCTTTTCCCTGCAGAAAAGCGGAGATACTCCCGCGACACCTCCATTCTCCAGCACACGTTCTTTGAACACCACACAACAAACCCAAAACAAAAATGGCCTGCATTGCCTCCTCCTTCACCGGCTCCGTCGCGGCCCTCAAGGCGACCAAGATCCAGGTGCGCATCTACCCTCTGTCACGCGTTTTCCGGCGGTCCGAAGCGGTCGTCGGTAAATTTACCAGCTCATCATCCTTCATCGGAACGTTTTGATCGCGTCGCGGAGGCGCGATGGCGCGCCGTTCGCGCGCATCGCGTCCGCCGCTCGTCTCGATTTAACTCCTGACGTGCGCATCGCGCGTGTTTGAGCGTTTGCGTGTCGCGATACGATATCGCGCGAAGTTCACGCCACGTTTACCGCGTCGGCTCGAAGCCGCGGAAAATCGTCACCCGCTTGGCCGAGATAACATCCCGAACGTCGCCGAACCCGAAGAAGCGAGACTGATCGGCGCCTCCCTCTCCCCGCCCCTTCTCTTCAGGCCAAGTCTGTGTCCAAGGTCATCAAGGCCGACATCTACCCCGAGTTCGGCACCTACCCCGGTGGCGGCGAGTCCCCCATCATCCCCTTCGGCTCCGAGAAGAACGCCGAGCGTGAGGTCATCCACGGCCGCTGGGCGATGCTCGGCGTGACCGGTGCCTGGGCCGCCGAGAACGGCACCGGCATCCCCTGGTTCACCGCCGGTACCCTCTGCACCCCCGACGACTGCACCGCCGTCGCGGACAAGTTCCCCGGCGCCGTCGCTCCCCTCGCCCCCGAGGGCTCCGGCTACCCCTCCTTCTGGGCCGTCCTCGCCATCGAGGTCGTCCTCGTCGGCCTCGCCGAGGCTTACCGCACCGGCCTCTCCGACCCCGTCTTCGACGAGCTCACCGTCGGTGACGTGTCCCCCGGTGGCCGCTTCGACCCCCTCGGCCTCGCCGAGTCCGGTGACCTCGAGGAGCTCAAGATCAAGGAGCTCAAGCACTGCCGCCTCTCCATGTTCGCGTGGCTCGGCTGCATCTTCCAGGGTCTCGCCACCCAGGAGGGCCCCATCGCCAACTGGCAGGCGCACGTCGCGGACCCCGTCCACGCCAACGTGCTCACCAACGCCGCCTCCGGCTTCGGCTTCTACTAAATTCCCAGCCTCGTGCTGAGAGTTTAGTCGCCGTATGGTGACGCGTGTGCTGTGCACAGCTCTGCGAAATAACTCGCCTCGACGCGAGCGCGATTTTTAAATAAGAACGCACACCCCCGGGTTTGTTGAAAGCAACCGTCTCGCACGTCTGACTAGCTAATATTAGAAGAAATCCTCGACGTTTGGTCCCATGGACATCCCGCCCGCGCCCTCCCACGCCATCCCCGCGCCGGTTCTCGCGTTTGGCGCGAACTGGACGTAATCGCCCGCGTCAAATGTGGGTGCGAGTTCCCGCCGCTTCCTCGTCTCCTTCGGCTTGATCGCGTCCTCGATCCGGCGCAGGTCCTTCTTCGCGCGGATCAGCTCCGTCGCGCCGGCGCGTACCTCCCCGACGAGAGCCTCCCGCTCGCGGCGTCCACGCTCCTCGTCGGATGCCTTCGCCTTCGCCTCGTCGGACGCCTTCCGGGCGCTCCGGGTCCGTTCCGCGATGAACTCGTCGACAACCTCTCGAACGAAACGCTTGCGCTCGCCGCTCAGGGAGACGAGGTAGGTCTCCTCGAGCGCGTCCATGATCTGCCGCACCGTCGTGCTCTCCAGGCGGTTCTCCTCCGTCGCCGCGCGCAGCTGGTCGCGGACGAGACCGCGGAGGTCGTCGTCGCTCATCTGCCGGCAACTCGGTCCGTCGTCGTCGTCGTCAATCGTGATCGGTTCCTCCTCCCTCGCCGTCGGAGCCGAAGCGGGCTCGGACGGACCCGCGTGCATCGGGGTCACGTTCTCGGGTTTCGCGTACACTTCCGGCGTCCCAGTGCCCCACCGCGCGAGGTGGTACCGCTCGCGCTCCGAACACCACGCGCGCACCTCGAAGACGTCGCCGTTGAGCTCCGGCCGAGAGCGAAGCCCCGTGGCGGTGACCAGCGTCCCGGGAGGGTGACGCGTCGTCCGCGCCGATTGCGCGCTCCCGTCGTCGTCGTCGTCCGAGAGGAGCTCGATCACCTCGGGGGCGACGCGGTCGCCGTCGTGGTCGTACGCGGTATCCATCGACGACTCAACCTCCGGGGCTTCATCCGGAGCCGTCGCCGCGGGCTCCGGCTCTGATCTGTTGAACCAACTCGCGATCGATTCCCGCCCCTTCCCCTTCTCGTTCTCCTTGCCCGTCCGTCGCGCCCCGTCCTCTTCCGTCCCGGACGTCGTCGTCGCCGTCGTCGTCGTCATCGTCGTCGTCGTCAGCGAGGCGCCGAACCCACACTTGGCGACGGCCCTGGCCACGACGGGCGCCAGACGGATCGGCGGCGTCGGGTCCGTCGCCGCGGAGACGCCGAGCGGGACTCCGATTTGCGACTGCACGTGTCGAAGGACCCTGACGAGCGCCCGAGCGTCCGCGGCGTTAGGGACAACCTTGGGGCCCGGGACAGACCTGAGACCGAAGACGATCGCGGCGACGACGTCGGACTCGCCCAAGCCGCCGACTTTTTCCTCCTCGGCTGCGGCTGAGAAGGACTGGAATCGGGGCTTGGGCTCGGGCTCGGGCTCGGCGTCGCCCCGGCCCTGGCCGCGGCCGCCCCGACCGCCGCGACCCCGGCCGCGGCCTCGACCTCGCCCACCCCTCCCACCGGCCCCGCCAGCCTTGTTCGCGACGCCGCGCGCCTCGTCCACCAGATCTCGGAGGTCCGACGGGAGCGAAAGCGACGCGGCTTCCGCGGCCCGAACCGCGCGGCTCACCCTCTCATCCGCCGCCTCCACCTCCGCTCGAAGCAAATCGATCTTCTCCCGCACCCTGTCCTCCACCCTCAGCAACTTCTCCGCTGCGGCTCGCGCCAGCAGCGGTTGGTACACGGCGGTGGGCTTCACGTCCCACGTCGCGCACGCGCCCTTCTCCGCCAGCGTCTTCCACATGTTCCGAGCCCGGAGGCCGCCGTCCATCAGCACCGCGTGAGCGGGATACCCCGGGAAGGATTTCGCGCGCACCGTCAGCTTGTCATCGGCCGGGTCGGTCGCGAGGACGACGTCGATCTCGAACGGCTGGTCCGGCCAGAGCTTATCGTCGCTCGTCGTCGGGTGCTGCGCGAGCGATCGCGCGGTGGAGGCGGCGGGCTTGGCGGCGGTGAGGGACACCATCGGGTTGCGCTTGGGGGCAACCGGGGGGTTGGGCTGGGGATTCGCGTTAAGGGGCGGCTGGCGTTGTTGTTGGTGTTGTTGTTGGTGTTGTTGCCCTTGTTGTTGTTGCCCTTGCTGCTGTTGTTGCTGCTGGAGCGCCTGGTCGAGCTTGCGCTGGAGTTCCTCCTTCTCCGTTCGTTCTCGCTCCAGCCTTCGTTTGAGCGCGGCTTCCTTCTTGCGTTGGATCTCCTCCTGCGAGCAGAGCTCCCCGGGCGCCTTGGGCTGGTACCCGCGGCTCAGGGTGTTGGTCCCCGGGGGCGGCGCGGGGCCGAAGCTCTTCCTGCGGTCGTTGGTCGGCGCGGGGGCGCGCGCGGGGGCCGGCGCGCGGGGTTGCGCGTTGAGGCTGGCGTTGAGCCTCTGCAGCGCACCGCCCTGCCATCGCCTCGCCGCGTTGGTCTCGTGGAGGCCGTCGAGGAGGGTGGACTGCGGGGGCTTGCGCGCGGCGGCCGCGGCCTCCTCTTCCTTCCGCCTGGACGCCTCCTGGAACATCCCGGAGACGCGCTTGTTGTCCTTGTTCCAGTACGGGTCGAAGTGCGCCATGGCGGTGGACTCTGAGAGCTTCGGACGTGCCGACCGAGGCGACGGGATCCGCGGACGAGACGCGCGGAAGGTTCGCGACGCCGGGCGCTTCCCGGCGAGTATCCGCGGTCGCGGCGGGTCGACTCGGATCGAGGACCCGGGACGCGCGTCCTTTCGGCGCGCGCTCCCGTCGGTGTGCGTGCTCGCCGGCTCGCGCAGCTAAACAAGGCGGAATTTGAAACGCGAGACTTTGCGAGTTCAAAATTTTGCCAGACTGTTTGCCTGTGACGTGCTGTGTCGAGATGTGCAACCGACCAAAAAGGTACCTTCGAAGGTAACTACAACTTCATACGTACCGTGCGGTCAAACAAAATGCCGGTCGGACACCAAAAAATGCGTTATGTCTTCGCACTTTTTGACCACGTCACGTCACAAAAACGTGTTTCGATTGCCTTCGATATCCACTCTCCCAACGCACGCGCTCACCATGTCCTCCGTCACTTTCCACGCCCTCCCGCCCTCAGCCAACTCCTCCTGCACGCGCTGTGTCCTCAAATGCGGCGGCATCGACTTCGAGGAGGTGAACGCCTACGGTCAGACGCGCACTCCGGAGTACCTCGCCAAGTTCCCGACGAACCTCGCTCCCGCGATCGAGCACGACGGGGCTTGCGTGAGCGAGACCAACGCCATCGCGCGATACCTCTGCGGCGCGTTCCCCGACAAGGCTGGCAAGTTCTACCCCGGCGACGCCAAGTCCAAGGCGAAAGTTGACATGGTCACAGAGTACACGGGCATCACCCTCTACAACTACCTCGCCAAGGCGACCTACCCGACCATCGGCTTCCCTCTCTACGCCGGCGACGTCGCCGCGACCGAAGCGCTCAAGGACCACGTCGCGGGATCCCAGGAGGCCGCCGCCGCCGAGCTCCTCAACCTCATCAACGACAAGTACGTCAACAACTGGCTCAAGGACTCCACCTTCCTCTGCGGCGATGAGCCCACCATCGCCGATTTCAGATTCGCGCCGATCATGTACTTTGCCCGCGTCGCCGTCGTGCTCCCGGAGAGGATCGTCAAGTACCTCGACGACATGGAGACCAAGGTGCCGGGTTTCAAGGAGGCCACCGAGGGTCCCCGAGGATTCACCGCCGACAAGGTCAAGGCCTAAGTCCTTGGACCACACGCCGTAGACCAAGTAGACCAAGTGTAATTTGACCAAACTTGACCAAAGCGCCCTCTACCGATCCGGGAGAACCCCCCGCGCTTCATCACCACTTCACGACGCGACTATGTGGTGGGACGATCCCCCACCGGACGCCGCCTCCTTCGACGCGTTATGCGCAAAGTCCGGCGGGCGCGTCCGCGCGGGGGAGAGCGCCACGACCGGCGGTGGGCGCGCGCTCTTCGCCACCGCCCCGGTAGCGAAGGGCGAGATTGTCTTTCGCGAGTCGCCCTCGCTCATCCTCCAGGACCCGGCTAACAGGCCTCTGGCCAGGGCGTGCGCCCGGTGCCATTCCATGCTACGCGGAGCTCCGAGCGAGACCGCGTGCGCGCAGGGGTGCGGCGAGGGTTACTGCGACGAACGGTGCCGCGTCGCACACGTGGAGCAGGGATCGCACGGACTCCTGTGCGTCGGGCCGATCGACTCGTGGGAGCATCCCCTCGCCGCGCTCAAGCTCGCGTGCGCGCGGGACGACGACGGCGACGGGCACCTCGCGCTCATCGCGGAGATGTGCGCGTGGTGCATCGCATCCGCGGCGCGGCGCGGTGACGCGTCGTCGTCATCGTCGTCGTCGGGGGCGTCCACAGCCGTCGCCGCCGCTTTGGACGACGCCAATCTGCGAACATACGTCGCAGGCGCCGTGTGGGATTGGACCGGCGCGTCGGGCGGCGACGGCGCCAGGGCGAGGTGCGAGGCGCACGCGCGGATGATACGCGAGGCGATGGCGTCGCACGAGGGAAGCTCGGAAAAGCTGCGCGGCGCGGAGGCGCTGATGGACCCGGCGAGCGGCGTCGTCGGCGCGAGGGGCGTCGCGGAGCTCGCCGGCGTCTTGGCGCGAAACTCCCTCGCGGTGGCGGTCGAATCGTCGTCGGCGTCCGCGTCGGCACCCGCGTCGGCACCCGCGTCGGCACCCGGTGACGCGTCGACGTCGAACGCGTCCCCACGCAAACTCGGCGCGAGGTACGAGGGCGTCGCCTTGTTCCCGCTGACGTGCCTCATGAACCACTCGTGCGAACCAAACGCGGAGGTTCGTTTCGAAGACGCGGGACCGGGCGCCGGCGTCGTCGCGGCGGTGCACGCGCTGCGGGAGATACGGGTCGGGGAGGAGCTGAGGCACAGCTACGTGGACGAGACGAGGCCGGTTTTCCTCAGGGCGGCGGATTTGGCGGCGTTTGGGTTCAGGTGCGACTGCGGAAGGTGCGCGCGAGCGCGAGGAGGGTCGTGATGCGTCTGAGAGACGACGCGGGGTGTGCGGATTTGGGCAAGTCGACGCGTTCTTTGCTCTTTTTCCAGACCTCTAAAAGGTAGTCTAAGCACCATCTCGGACTAAGTGTTTATTTCTTGCACTCCTTGCAGTCAGAGCGCCGACGGCCGTGCTCGCAGATTTGAGACCCGCCGCACTCCTTGCAGTGAGAGCGCTGACGACCGTGCTCGCATATTGATGCCCCGCCACACTCCTTGCAGTAAGAGCGCTGACGACCGTGCTCGCAGATTGATGCCCCGCCGCACTCCTTGCACTGAGAGCGTATACGACCGTGCTCGCAGATTGATGCCCCGCCGCACTCCTTGCACTCAGAGCGCCGACGACCGTGCTCGCAGATTGATGCTCCACCGCACTCCTTGCACTGAGAGCGCCGACGGCCGTGCTCGCAGATTGAGACCCCACCGCACTCCTTGCATGTAGAGCGTACACGACTGTGCTCGCAGATTTGAGACCCACCGCAATCCTTGCAGTATCTGCGCTCACGACCGTGCGGACAAGCGCTGCACACCTTGCATCTCGACCGATACTTCACCCCGTGCTCGCACGGCCCCTTCGTGGGAGGGGCTCTCTTCCTCTTCACTCCCTTCTTCGTCGCATGCTTCTCCTCCTCTTCGCTCTCCGATCCCTCCATCTCGGCGACGCTGGCGCGCAGCCGGTCGAGGTCGGGTCGCCAAATCGTCGACATCTTCCCCGCGAGATCCTCCGACTTTTCGTCTTCCTCGTTGTCGTCCGCGGGAGGTTCGACGTTGACGGCGGGGGGTTGGTGGTGGTGGTCGTCGTCGGGCTCTTCCTTGACGACGACGGGATCTCTGCTCATCAAGTCTGGGCGCCATATGGTGTTCATGGCGCACGGCGATACGAGTTATGACGACCTGGGGTCTGGGTCGAGCGTTCCCAGAAAAATGACAGTGACTGACGATTTCCAACTTTTTCCACCTCTATGCAGCTATGGTCGGCGGTGAAAACAAATTGAATGCCAAGAATCGACAGTGCAAACAGTTAGACCTCGTTTCAAACGATGTGTAATTCGCACGTCGATCCCACGCGGTGGCGATCTTATCTCCTCTCCGCCGGAGGAGGATGGCGAGGGTCGCCACCGTGGACAGACAGCCATGGCGTCGGCGGCAGCCTTCGCCCTGGGGGCCGCGCCTCGCGCGCCCTCCACCGCCTCCCGAAGCCGCCGCCACATCGCGCGCGCGCCCTCCGCGGCCGTCGCGTCCCCCGCCCCCGCCACCGCGGACGTCGACACCCGCACCGCCCGGGAGCTCGTCGCGTGGCTCACCGTCGAGAAGGGCCTTCCCGGTGGCGCGGCCAAGGCGGTCAGCTTCGGCGACGGCGGCGTCGCGAAGCTCGTCAACGACGTGCGCGCGGGCGAGCCCCTCATCGAGATCCCGCAGAACCTCGCCGTCACGTCCGTGGACGTCGCGGACTCCCCGATCGTCGCCGGGCTCGCGGCGGGCAGGGGCGAGCTCGTGGGGCTGGCGCTGTGGCTGTGCCTCGAGCGGCACAAGGGGCCGCTGTCGGAGTGGGCGCCGTACGTGGCGACGCTGCCGTCCGCGGGTTCCGATCACCCGCTCCTGTGGACCGCCGGCGAGCTCCAGACGCTTCTGCAGGGATCGCCCGTGCGGGAGCAGGCGGTGTCGCGTCTCGAGTCCGCGGACGACGAGTACGCCTCCATCGCGGACCAGATCAGATCCAACCCGAACGATTTCCCACCCGACGCGTACGAGTTCCTCACCAGGGACGCCTTCGTCGACGCCCTCGCGACGGTGTTAGCGCGCGCGGTCTGGCTCAACGCCGCCAACTGCTACGCCATGGTGCCCCTCGTCGATCTCCTCCCGCTCGTGGGCTCGCCACCGCCCGGGGTCTCCCCGGCGGCGGCGGCGGGTGGTCCAGCTGTCGGCAAACCCGGTTTGGCGGCGGCGGCTGGCGTCGTCGATTACGACGCCGCCACCGAGTGCGTCGCGGTGGTGAGCGCCAACGACGCGCAACAGACCGCGCGGGTCGTGTGCGTCGACCCGCTGGCGAGGAACGCGGGGGATCTCTTCCTCGCCACGGGCGCGGTGGACGAAAGCCACTGCGGCGATTACCTCGCCTTCGCCGCGTCGTGCACGCAGACGGATCGACTGTACGAGGCCAAGCGGCAGATTCTGGAGGGCATGGGGATGAGCGCGGACGGGCAGACGTTTCCGGTGTTCGCGGACAGGATGCCGATGCAGCTCCTGGCGTACATGAGGTTCGCCCGGGTCCAAGATCCCGGGGAGCTCATGAGCGTCAGCTTCGAGGAGGATCGGATCGTCTCGCCGATGAACGAGTACGAGGTGCTTCAGCTGCTGATGCAGGACGCGCGGGAGATGCTGGCGGAGTACGAATCGTCCAGCGAGGAGTTCGAGCTCCTGCAGCTCAAGGAGAAGGGGCTGAGCGCGAGGCAGCGAGTGGCGGCGAAGCTCAGGCTCGCGGAGAAGAGGCTCATCAACGCCACCACCACGGCTGTGCGCCGAAGGCTGGCGCCCATCCGAGGCATCCCGACGAAGCAGGGGTTGGAGGATCCCAACGCGGACCTGCTGGAGATCTTCGACGCGATCGAGAACCTGCCGAACAAGCCGAAGCAGATGTTCGACGAGTTCAGGAAGTGGGCGAGGGGGGACTACGAGGACCAGATCCGCAGCGGGGGCGGCAAGGGTGGAAGCGGCTGCGGCTAGCGTGCAGGAGGGGCAGCCGTTGTAGCGTGCAAGCAAGTGAAATTCTTCGTCATCCTTCCGAAACTGAACCGCGTAGAAGTTTTAGGTCAAGCACGGCCTACGGGTGCCGCCCACGGGTGCCGCCACAACGCGCGGCGCGTACCATCCCGCCGTCAGTTTTTCCGCGATCACATCGATGGCAGCGACATCGATAAGGAGCGTCGGGTTCGCACCCGTCGCGCGCGTCTCGGCCGATCGCTCGCGCCGACGCGCCCCGAGCGCGCAGCCCACTGCGTCGAACCGTCGCCCGAAGGTTTGCCGCGCGTCGATCCGATCTTCGTCCCGACGCGGCGTCGTCGCGCGGTCGGCCGAGGATGATGACGAGCTCGCGGCGTGGGATCCGTCGATGCCGCTGCCCCCCGCGGACGGCCTCGGGCTGAGCGATCAGGAGGTGCAGACGCTGCTCTCCTCCGCGGACGAGAACGTGCTCACCACCGCGCTCTCGCGCGCCATCGCGGTCGAAGACTTCGGCCTGGCCGCGAAGCTCAGCGCCCGATTGAAGGAGCTCCAGGGCGTCGGCGACTCCCCCGCGGCGGAGATTCTCGACTGGCGCGCGATGGGCATGGCCGAGTGGCTCTGCGATCGAGCCGAATCCCTCGGATACAGGTACCCGACCGCGATCCAGCGCCGAGCGTCGCTCGCTTTTTTCAAGAAGCGCGACGTCGTGATCCAGGCGCAGACCGGCTCGGGAAAGACCCTCGCGTACCTCATGCCCACCGTCGACAACATGGACTTCGTCGCCAGGCGCATGCTCCAGATCTTAATCGTCGTGCCGTCCAGGGAGCTCGTCATACAGACGGTCATGCTCGCGTTTCGCCTCTTCGGCGGCAACGTAAACTCGGGCGTCCCGGGCGACCCCGGGAACATGTACAACTACAAGGGGCCGCAGGGGATCAAGTGCGTGGGGGTGTTCGAGGAGGACCACGTTGTGCGCGAGGGGTTCGCGGACGTCGCGGAGCTCGTCGTGGGCACCCCCGAGTTACTCGCGCGGATGAAACGCGAGGGTAAGCTCGAGGTGGACCTGGCGCAGACGATTGTCGCCGACGAGGCGGACCAGCTCTTTGAGCAGTTTCCAGACGCGATGGACGAGCTGCTCAGACCGTCGCCGTTCGAACCGGTGATGGAGGACAGGCAGATCGTGCTGTGCGGGGTGAACGTGCCGTCGTGGGTGATCGACTCCGGGGTGCGGAAAGGGCACCTGCGGGCTCCGCTCGAGGTTTCGATGGGCACCCCCGGCCGAGTGCCGCCGGACGTGTCGCACCGGCGGCTGGTGGTGCCGAGGGTGCGGAAGCTCGTCGCGCTCGCGAGGCAGATCCGATCGGACCTGAAGAACGCCGGAGAGGACGCACCGCCGCCCAGGACCATCGTGTTCGTGCCCTCGGCGGCGGCGGCTGAGGCGGCGGCGACGCCCCTGCGAAAGTCGCTGTGGGGCCGGCACAAGCTCGCGGTGTTGCTGCCCGAGGGCGAGGAGGCGGTTCGCACCATGCAGGACTTCCGGAATCAGAAGACCACCCTGTTGCTGTGCACGCCGGACGTGGAGCGAGGCCTCGACATGCCGGGCGTGGACTACGTCTACTCGCTCGACGCCCCCGGTACATCGGCGAGTTACCTGCACCGCGCCGGTCGATGCGGTCGACTCGGCGCCACGTCGCGCGGGACGGTGACCAGCGTCGTCACCCCCGAGGAGACGCAGGCGCTGGACCAGACGATGCTGGACCTGGAAATTTCGAGCTGGGAGTGCTTAGAGGAGCAGGCGAACGAGCCCGCGATGGGCCGGCTGGTGGACGAGGCGTCGAGGGCGGTCAACTCGGACGCGTACGGCGATTCGGAGGAGGAGGAGGAGGCGCTGGCGTGGACTGGCGAGGGCGACCTGGCGGGCGGGAACCCCGCTCGCGAGGAGGAGCAGGCGCTGACCGCGGAGGCTCTCAACGACCTGTTCTACCTGATGGACGCGCAGGCTGAGGCTGTGAACGCCTTGGAGGCGGCGTTCTCGATGGACGACGCCTTCAAGGACGACAGCGTCGACGAGTTGGAGACGGAGGAGGACGCGAGGAGCGAGAACATGAAGCAGGCGCTGGAAGACATCCGGAAGATATTCGACGTGTCCGACATACCGGAGGAGGACATACCGGACGAGTTCAAGCCCCCGGATATGAAGTGACGAGAGTAGACGGGACCGCGCGCCGCGAAGCGATAGCCTCGCAACCGAGCAAGCGAGCGAGGTTGAGTTCACAGACTTTCCCGATCGCGAGCAATAATTATTTTAAGATCGCGACGTTTCAAACGGCAGAGCCGAGGGCCCGCGATGGGCAACTCGCCGTCGTCCTTCGCGACCGCGAGGAAGGGTCTCACGGTCGGGGATGCGTCCAGTATCTCCGAGGAGGTCTGGTCCGACCTCTGGGGCTCGGACGGCTCGCAGCCTCCGCTCGGTCCGGGCGACATGCTCAACTTTCTCACCGACGCGACGCTGCGAAAGCTTCGCGCCGAGCGTCCGATGAACCTCGCCGCGCTCGTCGCTCGCGCCGTGTGCAGGCTCGAGGAGCTCATCGCGCCGGACGTCGGCAAGGAATCGTTCGGCGCGGTCGTGGTCCCGAAGGACGCGTGCCTCCTCCTGACCCCGCTGAGGGTGCTCACGCGCGCGATCCCGTTCGCGATCGGATCGAGAGGATGCGACGACGACGACGTCGCCGTTCGGGTGCTCGAAGACCTCCTCTGGGGCCACTACTCCGAGATCTTCCAGTGCCCGCGACCGGCTCCCACCTGGCGCGGGCACGTAGCCCTCGCGCCGCCCCCGTCGCGCGCCGCCGAGCCCGCCGAACGCCCTCCCAGGCGAGATCCCACCCTCGGTGAACGAATCGCGTCGCTCGCGTTGGACCTTCTCTTTCTCCCGGGGTTCACCACGAGGTTCGACCCGAACGACGCGCTGACCGGCGAGCGCAGGGTGTGGGACGCGCCCACGGGACGGGAGTACGCGCCTCCCTACGACGCGTACGTCGACGTGACGCGTCACCGAACGGAGGTGACGCGGCTGTGGCTGGCGCTGGTCGGCGCCGAGGCGCTCTGCGCGGAGCCCAGGACGTCGCCACACGGGAGGTTCTCGGCGCTCCTAGCCGGGCGGGGGTGCCCAGTAGGGGTGCCGTGCAGCAGGCCGGTGAGTCACCGGGACGTGCACGGCGCGTTGACGGACGCGATCAAGTCGCAGAGCGGGTCGGCGAAGTCGCTCGACGGATCCGCCGCGGGCGAGCTGCTCGCGACCGCGTACCATACCTACACGGCTCTGCTCGAGTACGACGACTCGGCGCCAAACGAGGAGCCGACTGACGAGCTAAACGGGTCATCGACGCCCCCCACCCACCACGGAGTTGGACGTAAAACCCAGAACCCCAACCTGCCTGCTGGGGGTGCCGGCGGCCGGACGAGGAAGGGCGGCGTATTCGGGTGGCTGGACGACGTCTTCGGCGGATTTTTCATCCCGTACGATCCAATCGCGGAGGCGGCGGCGTCCAGCTGTGTCGCGAACGGGAACCGCGTTGGGACCGCGTCGGAGCACGCGGCGGTGGTCGGGGATACGGCGGCGGCGGACGGCCCGCGCGGGTCCGGGACGAGGAACGCGTACGCGACGATCCTCGCGGAGACTCGAAGCGAATCCGAACTGGAGGGTTTGCACCAGGCGCTGCTTCGAACGCTTCGGTCGGCGATTGACCACCCGAGCGGGTCCAGCGAGAGCTCGCTGATGAGCTACGTGCCCGCGGTGGGGTTTTCCGACGGCGTCGTGAAGGTGCGCGCGAGGTTCGCGTTGGAAGGGGAGGAGCGGGATCGCGCGCCCGCGCAGGAGGCTGCCATCTTGGCCATGCGGCTGTTGCGGTCCGACGACGACGGTTTCTTCCAACACGTCACCGACCCAAAGTTCAAAGCCGGGGTCCCGCTCGCGTCCTCGCTCCTTCAGATCATGTACCAAAAGCGACTCGACGTCAACGCGGGGGGTTTCAACCAGTGCGCGTCGTTCGTGCTGCTCCGGCTGAGCTCCTCGCCGGCGTTCGCGTCCGCGCTCAACGACGTCTTACCACCCGCCGCCGCCGCCAAGCTCAACCTGCCCACCGACGGGGGCGCGCGGACGCACACGCACGCCGACAGCCTGATACACGCGGTGCACGCGATCCTGTGCGAGCGCGCTGAATACGCCGAGTACGTCGCCCCGCTCGTCGATCCGCTGCTGACGACGCTACGCAACGCGGCGCCTCGCTGGCGCGGGCTCGGCGACGTCGGCGCCGCGAAACTGCTGAGACTCTGCGAGCACTTCTCGTCCCCTCCCGTGCTCTTCCTCGCCGAGCGGAACAGGCACGACCTCGGCGCCGTCGTCCACGCCATCGACGGGTGCCTGAGCCACGGCGCGGGTCGTAACCCCCGGCTCGTGTTGGAGCTGTGTCGCGGGGACGGCGCGGCGGCGTTGGACCGGGTGGACGAGATCTGCGCGGGTCGGTTCCGATCGCCGAGGCCCGCGCTCGATCGCGTTTCGATGTCACGATTAAACGGAGGGTTCAAACGCGCGGGGCTTGGCGACGACGCGCCCGAGTTTATACCCGCCGCGACATTCGTTGGGGCGAGGCCGGGGTACTTCTTCAGGGTGGACGCGAGGGGAGCCGGGTATTACGTCGACCGCGGCATGCGAGCGTTTGTCGCTCGATCCGACGACGACGGTTCATCTTCCGACGGTGACGGTTCGGACAACGATTCCGACGATTCGTATTCCGACGATTCGGGCTCATATTCGGGCTCGGGCTCGGGCTCGGGCTCGGACTCCGGCTCCCTCGCCGCGTTTGGGGTGAACGTCTTCCGACCCGACGACGCGTGGCTTCGAGCCGTGCGGTCGGATATCGCTCCCGCGCTCTTCGCGGCGCGGACGCTTCGACGCGAGCTCGCCGACGCGTTGGCGGCGTACGAAGAGGGACATGGAGCGGACGCAGACGCGTTGGTGGAGCACCTGGCGTCGCTGGAGTTGGCCAACCTGCTTCCGCCGCCGCCTCCGGTGACAGTGAGACACTTCGCTTCAAACGCTCCGGAGATTCGCAAGTGGCTGAAAGGGTACGCGATGGGCGTGGCGCTCGTGCGGCACAACGCGGGACCCAGCGCGAGGGCGTGCGGGATCCTGTTCGACGCGTCGAGGGTGAGGCTGGTTCGGGTGGCGACGTCGGCGGTGGTGCACGAGGAGGACTTCTTCGGCGGCGGAGGGTGAGGCTTTCCGGTGAGACGCGATGGGCGGGCGCCTACCCGTGTTAAAATCGCAGAATATTTTTTTTTCAAATCCGAACAGCTGACGCGCGTCTGAAAGTTTGACTTTTTGGAGCGGGTGCCCAAGTGCGGTAGATAGCTCGTGGACACCCGCTCGCGCTCCGCCAGAACGTCGGTGCACTCGACCCAGAGTGCGCCCGGACGTGTCGCGGGACTCGCTCGACGCCGGCGGCAGCGGCTCGCGCGGGCGGAACCCGGCGAGGCCTCATCGAGGTCGCATCGTTCTCCCCCCCACGCGAGATCTCACCTCGCGTAGACGGACGAGGAATAAACTTTCATTCCGAGCGCGACAGCCGCGACCATCATGGGCTCGTGCTCGAGTAAGCCCGGCGAGGTTGGCGCCATGCCCATCGCCGGGGTGGGCAGGGTCGAACCGATGGACCCCGACGTCAAGCGCGAGGTGGTGCGACGCGCGCGGGAGTCGGGAACCTTCGCGACGGATGCCGACGCGACGTGGGTCGGCAGCCCGCTGCCGGCGAGCGTCAACAGGCGGGTCGTGAGCCGCGACGCGACCAAGCGCCCCGGCCCGGGCCCCGACGCGTCCTCCTCGTCCTCCTCGGCGTCGCACTTCGGCGCGACGGTCGCGCCGAGGACGCTGGACTACGACGGCGCCGGGGGCCGGGGATCCTTCTCCGGCGCGGCGGTGCACCCCGCGTCCCTCGACGAGGAGGAGCGCGCGGATGGAGGAGTCGGAGATCCGTCTCCGGACAGGGTGCGCGCCTTCCGCGCGAGCCCAACCCCGGAGGAGGAGCGCGGGTTCGGCGCGGGCAGACTCCCGTGGGGATCCGTCGACCTCACCGCCCCCGTGACCGCCGCGGACGCGTTCACGTTCCGCGACGACGACGACGACGACGACGACGACGACGCTCCCAAATCTCCGGGCGGCGGCCCCCTCACCCTCCGACGCGCGAGGGAGCTCCAAGCCGAGAAGGAGCGGGCCACCGCCTCCGCGCTCGGCGGCGCGCACAGGCCGGTGAGCCGGGAGGGCGGCGGGGCGTCCGGGTTCCACCCCGATTCCTTCGCGGGTTCGAGGCCCCAGAGCAGGGAGTGGTCCGGCGTCGCGTCCGGCGCCCGGGGACCCGCGAGGAGGAGGGTCACAGCGGCGGAGATATCCGGGGCGATGCGCGCGCGCGGCGGCCCGTCGCGGGGATCGGACGCCGCCGCGACTCCGGGTGCCGACTCGTCCCCGGGTGCCGAGTTTCCGCCGCGACCGGAGCGACTCGGGGGGAAACCCGAATCCGCCGGCACCGACTCGTCGACGGAGTTTGAGCGAGAGACGGACGCGCTGCTCAGCCGCGCCGCCGCGCTCATGGAAGAGGAGGAGGGGCTCATGGAGGAGGAGGAGGAGGGGCTCATGGAAGAGGAGGAGGGGCTCATGAAGGAGGAGGAGGGGCTCATGGAGGAGGAGGAGGAGGTCGTTCGAGCGTCGACGGCGGTGAGCGACGCGAAGGGGACCGCCGAGGGAGGACCCCGAGGGAGGATGCCGATGGACGCCGACGGTCGCCGGGAGTCGAGCCGGGACGAGCCGCCGCCGCCGCCGCCCGCCGCCGCCGCCGCCGACACCTCCCCCCCGTCCGCCGCCTCCTCCTCCCACCACTCGGGGGATGAGAACCTCCCGCCTCCGCCCGCCTCCCTCGCGGGGACTCGCGGAAAGGTGCCGCTCGAGTCGGTTCCGGTCCGAGCGCTCGACCGGGCCGTCGGCGGGGAGGATGGCGCGGGGGCGCGACTCGAGAGGCCACCGCCGAAGCGGGGCTGGGTGGATGAGGTGGATGAGGTGGATAAGGTGGACGAGGTGGAGGCGGTGGAGGTGGATAAGGTGGAGGATGAAGGTGAGGGGGGAACCCCGGACGACGTCTTCTTGACCGCTGCGGTTGCGTCCGTCGCTCCTCCCTCCGTGGCCGCGACGTCGACCCCGTCGGAGGAGGCTGAGACGTCGACCTCACCGACGCCGACCTCACCGACGACGGCGACCGTCGCGTCCGCCGGCGCACGGCCGGGGTCCGCCGCGTCGCGATCGAACTTCGTCTCCAAACTCCCCGCGCCGCCGCCGCTCTCGGCGCGAAACCCGAAGGATGGACCACAAAAGCCAAAGGGGGGAACGCGAGCGAACCAAAACTCTCGACTCGCGTCCACCTTTGGCAGGGACGCACCCGCGGGACCCGCGGCGAGGGGGCCGGGGACGGCTCGAGCGGGCGCGAGGGTTCGATCCACCACGTCGGCGGGGTACAGGGCGCCGGAGCCGAGGGCGACCGGGGGGTCGGTGAACCCGGGCCTCCCATCAGCCGAAGGGGAAACAAACGCCAAGGGGGGGACGAAGAAGGCGACGTACAGGGACAGGATCGCGAGCGGGCGACGCGCGGCGACGGCGACGGCGACGGCGACGGCGACGACGACGACGGCGACGACCGAACGACCCGCGGCGGCACCCCTCGGCACCCCTCGGCACCCCTCATCCGAACCGGACGCCGCCGACGGCCCCGTGCCGTCCGAGACGCCCGCCAAGCTGAGACGCCGCGAGGGCGGAGAGGGCGACGACGCCACCTCCCGGTCGACGACGCTCGAGCCGACCGAGCGCGTGCTGACCAAAGCCGAGGAGGCCAAGAACAGGCTGCGACGCAACAGGCGATCGAGCCAGAGCGCCGTCGGGGCCGCCGGCGGCTTCACCGCGAGGGCTTCGGACGGCGGCGGCGGCGGCTCGGCGGGCTCGGCGGTTTCCGCTTCGGTCCCCTCGCACCCGACGTCGGAGTCGGCGAGGCCCGCGCAGAAAGTCGGTCTCTCCGCGGCGGAACTCGCGGATAGGCTCGGGTCGGTCAAGCGGGTGATCAAGCCGAGGTCTTCGATGCCGGACCTCGGCAGGTCGCGCCGGGCGGAGACGACGGACGGTGGACCCGAGAAGGTTGACGCGGACGCAGCCGTGTCCGACACAAACACGGCTGCGTCGACCCTCGAGGGCGGCGTCCCGGTCGTTCGCGGGTTGGACGAGGCTGAGCTGGTGCTGCGGGTGGACACGCTGGCGAACGAGGACGCGCTCAACGCGACGCGATCGGCGGTGACGCGCATGACCGAGCTGCTCGAGTACGTCGACGCGACGTCGAGGCGGCTTGGGTGCGAGCCGCAGAACGTCTTTGGCCACCTGCTCTTTCGGTGCGGCGCGCCCACGGATCCGACGTCGCGGCAACTCCGCCTCAACGACGCGGTGGACCCCACGCGGCTCCAGCGCATGGTCGCGGTCACCGCCGAGCTCCGATCGCTCCTCCGGATCAAGGTTCAGGACAACAACGACCTTCAGCTCGCGGCGACGGCGCTGCGAGAGACGGCGGGGTTTTTCGCTCGCCTCGACGCGGCGGCGGCGGCGTGCTCGAAGGAGCCGTGGAGGGTCCTCGCCGCGCAGCGACCGGGTGGGCGCGCGAGGGGCGGGCGGGGGTGATGCCTCCAGGCGAGGCCAGGCGAGGCGAGTTTGCGAGCGCGGTGGGTGGGTCGTGGGCGCTAGTGCTACTGTCGAAAGCTACTATTGAAAGCCTCGTTCATCGATCGACGTCGCTCAACATCGCGCTGCCCGCGCCGCGAAGGTTGGCCAAGGTGCCGGGCCAACCGGGGGGCTCGAACGATAGCTCGAAGCGGAGCGGGTGCACGAGCACGGTGACGTGCGTCTCGCCCCACGTCTCCTTCTTGACGTCCAGCGCGGTGATGGCGTCCACTGCTCCCATCTCGTGAAGATCCACCTCGCCCCAGACGGTGTGCCCGTTGCCCCATTCGGGATGTGGTCCGACCGCGATGAAAAAGTCTGGCCCTCCCCCGATGAGGCAAGCGTGCCCTCGCCGAACCTTCGGGGCGCCCTCCCTCGGCAGGTCGCTCCTGTGGTTGCCGTCGAGTCTCCCCTGGACCAGGGCGTAGGGCGGACCGGGTCCTCCGAAATTGTCGACGGCGCCTGGTTCCGGGATGGCTTCGCTTCGGTAGAAGCTGCCGGACGCGCCGGGCTTGGACGCGAACGCCTTGAACATCCCGGCGACGACGGGCGACAGGTCTTCCCTGAGCCGGACTCGTATGTCGCCCTGCGCGGTGTGAAACACCACCGCGCCCACGTTCGCGTGCTTCGCGAGTCGATCGTCCGCCTCCGGCTCGCACGGCGCCCCGCAGCTCTTTGCGCAAGTGGACATCATGAAGCTCGGATTTCGGGCGCACTCGTCGCTGGACGCCCACCGCGGACACCTCGCATCTCTGTCCTCGACGACGCACGGCTTCCCCTTGGTCTCGGTGTATCCTATGAACGCGTTATTTCTGGCGACGTTGTCGAGCTTCGAGCCCCCGACCCCCGCGAGGAGCGCCAGGAGCAGCAACCCCCGCCTCATGCTGTGCTGTGGTGGTGTTCTGACGCGAACGTCGGGACTTGATAACAACGTCGGCGACCGAACCGTATCCAGTTTGGCCGACGCACGCACCCGGAAGGATGTCGGGCGCCTCGGTCGCGTCCGTCCCCGGGCGCCTCGGGGGCGTGCGAGCGAAGCCATCGAACCGCGCCGTCGATCGCGCCCGCGGAAGATCCTCGCGCCGGGCCGGCCGTCGCGGCGACGCGTGCGTCAGGGAGGCGGGCGCGTTCACGAAGCTGATCGAGATCCCCTTGGCGCGCGGCGTCGCGCGCGCGGCGGTGGCGCCGGCGAAGAAATTCTTCCTGGACGGCGAGCGACGGGGCGAGAGTGAAATCGCCAACGTCACCGTGCGAGCGCCGGACGCGGACGTCGAGGCGTACGACAGCGCGCCGATGCAGGCGCTCAGCGGGTACGACGTCGGCGAGGTTCCCTTCGTGATGCAGGCGGTGTGCTACTACGAGGAGACGCTCGACGTGGGGGTGCTGGAGCGGGGGTTGAGCGCGACGCTGGCCAAGTACCCGATGCTCGCGGGGCGGCTGGACCTGCGCACGCCGGGGTGGGAACACAAGGGCGCGAAGCTGACGAACGACGGAGTGCCCCTTAGGGTCGTGCGCGACGACAACCTCAGGTTCGAAGATCTGCCGCAAGATTACGCCGGGGAGACGCGGAGGTTCCTGGATTTCTCGCCGTGGATCGACGTGATGCTGGGGGACGCGCCGCTGTTCACGGCGAAGGTGACGCAGTGCGCGGGGGGCGGGAGCGTCCTGGGGGTTTGCATGTCGCACGCGGTGAGCGACGGTCAGGGGTTCATCGAGTTTTTAGTCGCGTGGGCGAAAGCCGCGGGGGGCGAGGCTCACCCCTGGGGCGATCCGGTGTTCGATCGATCGCTGATCCCGCAGCCGGCGCTCGCGATGTCCGTGGACGAGATGCGAGAGATGTTAACGGAGGAGGGCTTCGACAACGTGCCGTCGGTGCCCATGCTCGGCGGCGCGCTGCTCGCGGGTCGAACGCTGGTGCCGGATTTTCTTCGATTTCCCGCCGGGAACCGGATGATGGTGAGCGTCAACGAGGCGAACATGCGTTCCCTGCGCGAGGCGTCCGGGGCGTCGAACGATAACGAGGCGCTGAGCGCGCACGCGTGGCTCGCGCTGGCGGATCTGTGCGAGCTTCCGGTCGGGACGCCGCTGGAGCACGTGACGGTTGTGAGCGGACGGGGCGGGCGGACCGGACTTCCCGACATGTACTTTGGCAACGCGGCGATCGGCGTGTGCACCGGTCGCGTCGCGGTTGGCGATTACTCGACTCTGGCGCAGACGCGCGACGGGCTCCGCCCGGGATTCACCAAGGCTATGATGCGACGCAACAAGTACCTGATGCTCACCGAGGCGGCGTTCCGCGCGGGGGTCAACGGTTTCGACTTTGACATCATGGCGTTCATGCAGGGCCGGATGGTGTGGTGCAACAACCTGGTGGAGATCTACAAGAAGCTGTACGACCTGGACTTCGGCGGCGGCGGACCCACTCTGGCGCTCCCGCCGGAGCTCAACGACATTGTTCAGATCCAGTGCTCGCGACCGGATAGGAAAACGGGAGCCCCCGCGGGTGCAAACGGCGTGGAGATGTTCATAAACCTTCCGCCGGCGATGATGGAACGGGTGCGTCGGCCCGAGGCGATCGAGCGCCTGGCGGGTGCGCGGGGGATCAGATGACCTCGGAGAGATGTCGGACTCTGGTGCGGATGGGAGACTCTGACGCGATGATACTTTTATTATTGAAGCGCGTGTTACACACTCAACCGGCGGTATTAGTATTAGTAGAAGGGCGGGAGGAGCTTGAACGGGCGCTTGAACCCCGGGAAGAGCTTCCTGAGCCTCCTGTGCTTGGCGTTCGCCCACTCCGCCATCTGCGCGGCGCCGCAGGCGATGAAAATCCAGCCCATCGCGCTCTGCGTGGCGATGTTGAAACCGACCCACTGGTAAATCTCGCAGCAGTAGTTTGCGCACGTCACCACCTTGAACAGCCCACCCTTGGGCTCCTTGTACGCCTTGCTCCCGTCAGACCTGAGCGAGGCCTGGTAGATGTGGCAGTGCAGGTTACCCAGCTGCATCAGCGCGCTGACGCCGAAGCCCACCATCATCTGCGTCTCGCCAACCGGAGTGTAATCCGGGTGGTTGATGAAGTAGGAGATGAAAGACGCGAAGCCCCAGTAGTACCCGCAGTTGCGGAACAGGTTGAAGATGGGCATCGTGTCGTTGGAGAAGTGGTGCACGAATATCGTCTCGAGGATGCGCTTGAGGTAGTGCGCGGTGTGAAACGCGCACGCGAGCTGCTGAGAGATGTGCGCGGGCTTGTCCGCTCCCTTCATGCCCAGGAATCCGCCGTAGATCTCTCGGCGCATGAAAAAGAACGGAAGGTAGCACAGCATGGGGCCCGCGTACTCGGCGAGGAACACCACGGCGTAAGGCACCTGGGGACCGAGATCTTTGAACACCACGGTGGATCCGTCGGCGAGGCCGTAATCCTTGCTGAGCGATTTGCCCGCGGTGAGCGGGGTGCCCCTCGTCTTGGGGGGAGCGCCGGGTGGGACCTGGAGCGTGAACCTCTGGCGCGTGGGGTAGTACTTGCGCTTGATCTTGTGGAACGCGGCCTTGAGGTCATCGGTGGTGGCCTGCGGACGCGAGGGGAACGGGCGCGGGGACGGACGTCAGGAGATCGACGAGGTTTGGATTGCCCGAAGGTGCCAATCCCTATCCCGGCTCGGATTTCGCGGGGTTGGGCGCGCGAGTTCGACGGGCGCGCACCGAGTCCTTGACCTCCAGCCCGTCGGGAAAGAGAGCCTTGCCGGAGCGAGAGACAACCTTGAGCTTCATGGTATCGTGCGTCGGTGTCGGTAGACGAGAGCGCGCGATGCAGTGTTGGGAGAGGCGATTCAATCTACGTGGGAGTTGAGCGGTTGCTTTTGGGCGATGCCACGGCAGCGCTGACATGTCGGTCTGTCGGTGAAATTCTTCACAAGAACGAACTCCTCTTAGCTCTAGGTGGGTTGACTCAGATCTTCACCGCCGACGCGAGCCACGCCAGGTTGCTCATGGTATCGTGGAAGTAGTCCGCCAGCACCTCCGCCGGGTCCGCCTTGTCCCCGTCCTCCTCCATGTCCGGCGCCTGACCGCCGGCGACGCCCCGGCACATGACAAACTCCCGATCGTCGCGCCCCTGCGCGTGGTTGTACACCCTCTTGCTCCCGGCGTCCCTCCTCGCGTCGCTGCAGTGCAGCGCCTTGAGCCTCCTGATGACCAGCTCCTGAAACGCCGCCGCCGCGGGGGAGTCATCGGGCGCGCCCGCCTTCTTGGCGGTCATGTACAGCAGAGCCTCCCAGCACCGAGCCGCCTGAGGCGCGCAAATCTTGAGCTCGTCCCGCGCAAACTTCGCCGCCGCTCGCGGCATCTCGAGCACGCCCTTCCCTTCGTCGCTCGCCGCTGTGCCCCCGGTGCCTGCTGGCACGTGTCGGGGCAGCGCCGCCGCGGCCATCGCGCACGTCCGCACCGCGGCCATCACCTCCGGCGCGTTCGTCATCGCCCTGACGTCGGCGGCGTCCCTCAGCCGCTGCAGCTGGGGCGTCGGGTCCTCGACGGTGAAATCGGCGAAACCGTTAGCGACGCAGTACTCGCGCACCGCGCCGAGCATCTTGCTTCCCAAACCCGCGCGCTGGTGTGGGGGCAGCACCACGATCTGCGACAGCCTGGCGCGCGTCGAGGACGGGTAGACGAAGAACTCGTACACCGTCGCGAAGGACACGAGCGACCACGACGCGTCGTCCGCGTCATCCGCTCGGGTTCTGATGACGGCAAAGAGGAGCCACCTGGTATCCTCGCTGTCCACCGCGGAGGCGCCGTCGATGTAGAACAGGATCATCGGCTCGAACCGCGCGTGCCACGGGTATATCTCCGGATCCGAGAGCCTGAACACGCGCGCGGTGTCGACGTACTCCACGCCGTCCGCTCCCGTCGTTTTCCACGTCGACACGACGACGCCGCCGCCCCCGGGGACGGGCGCGGCGGCGTCCTTCCGGAGCGTCTCGATGAACAAATCGCGGTCGGTGAAGACGTCGTCGCCGAGGTGTGCCTTGAGCATCGCCATGATGTCGTCCGCGGGATTGAGCACGCTCTTGACCTTCTCGGCGTAGGAGATCTCCACGAGCGTCTTGAAGAGGTTCGCAGACATGAAGATCTTGATCTCGAGGTCCCTGTATCCGAAGACGGTCTCGTCGTCGCGGAAGACCTGGTGGGTGAACTCGGGCTCGAAGACCTCCGCGGCGTCCATGTCGGCCTCGGTGCGAACGAGGCGGAACTGCACGACGTCGTTGGCGTCGCACACGAAGGGCGAGCGCGTCTGTTCCTCGGACGCGCCCGCGGCGGTGGGCGCGGAAGAAACCGGGGTCGGAGCGACGGCTGGAAGGTTGGGCATCTTCGCGGGCCTGACGGCCTGGGGCGGCGGTGCGCCGCCCATCTTGGCCTCGAGAGCCTCGAGCTTGCGCCGCTTGGCTTCCTGCTGCTCGTCCATGGTCGTCATCGAGGAGGACTGCGCGAAGTGTGGGCTCTCGGGCCACCTTTCAAAATTTTTGAACTTTTCGCACGGGGCCCTGACTGCGCCGCGCGCTGATTAACCCTCCGCGGCACGTGTCTCTCTCTTTTGGCGTCGCTCCCTCCGTCGCGTCGCGGCAGTCCGTCGCGCCCCCGCTCGGACAAATGAGCACCGCCGTCGCGCCCATCCGCGCGTTCGTCCGCACAACCACCACCCCCAAGACGCCGTCCGCGCGTGTCTCCCGCCCCGCGCGCCTCCCCATCCGCGCGGCCGCCTCCACCATGAGCGCGCCGATGAGCGCGGGCGAGGCGGCCGCGCTGCCTTACACGATCGCGCCCCCCGCGCATCCCACGTACAGCATCGCCGACGCGATCAAGCTCGCGCTCGAGGAGGACATCGCGGACGTGGGCGACATCTCGTCCCTCAGCACGTGAGTGTTTCGCGCGACCCCGCGAGGATCGCCACGCCGGAGATGGCCCGACATTCCCCGAAACGACGGCACCCGGCCGCCGCCCCAGATCTTCGTCGCTCCCGGCACCCTCGCGCTGACCTTCGCCCCCGCCCTCACCGCCCCGCAGGATCCCCGAGGCCACCGTGAGCACCGCGACTCTCCTGGCCAAGGCTGACGGCGTGCTCGCGGGCCAGGCGCTGTGCAACCAGATCCTCGCCGCGGTCGATCCCGACGTCACCGTGTCCTGGTCCAAGCTCGACGGCGACGTCATCGGGAAAGGGGACATCTTCTGCGAGATGACGGGCAAGGCGCACTCCATCCTCCGCGCCGAGCGCGTCCTCCTCAACTTCATGCAGCGGATGAGCGGCATCGCGACCCTCACGAAGGCCATGGCGGACGCCGCGGCTCCCGCGTACATGCTCGAGACGCGCAAGACCGTCCCGGGCCTCAGGCTCCCCGACAAGTGGGCGGTGCTCATCGGCGGCGGCAAGAACCACCGCATGGGTCTCTTCGACATGATCATGATCAAGGACAACCACATCGCGGCGTCCGGCGGCATCGACAAGGCGGTCGCCAACGCGCAAAACTTCTTAAAGGAGAGGGGCATGGACGGCGTCAAGATCGAGGTGGAGACGCGGACCATGGACGAGGTGAGGCAGATCGTGGACCTCCTCGACGACGAAGCCGTCGTCACGAGCGCGGTGAGCCGGGTGATGCTGGACAACATGTCGCTGGACGACATGAGGGAGGCGGTGGCGCTCATCGGCGGGAGGGTGGAGACCGAGGCGAGCGGGAACGTGACGCTGGAGACGGTGCACGCGATCGGTCAGACCGGGGTGACGTTCATCAGCTCGGGCGCGCTGACGCACTCCGTCGTCGCGTGCGACATCTCGCTCAACATCAGCACGTGATGAGAGAGAGAGAGAGATCGCGAACGAACGACCAAATCGCTGAAACGCAGCGCACAGGCCGTGCTCGATTTAACGTCTTCTACTATTACTTACACGACGACAGTCTCGAGGAAAATAATCGTTTAGTCCGCCTTGCCGTTGTTCTCCGGCTTTGCCGCCGAGAACGTGTACATGGCATCCTCCCCGGAGTTTGCCTCGGCTTTCCCGCCCTTGCTCTTGCTCCCGCCGCCGAGCCCGAGCGCCTTGGTGATCATGATCCTGAACCAGTGCCCGTTCAGCGCGGCTCCCGCGAGGATGATGCCGAGCACCGTGTACCTCGGCCACGGCGGCACGTTCGCCAGGTCGCCCGCGATGAGGTGTCTCAAGAGGTGCGTGAGACCGGCGCCGTACGCGCAGACCCTCACGACGAAAAATACGGCGACGAAGATCTCGGACACCTTGTACTCGATCGCGGAGGCGGCCTCGTAGGTGGACTCCAGGGCCTTGCCCTTGAAGCCCAGTTTCTTCGCCCACTCGATCGGGCGCTTGGATTGCCCGAGGCCGGACTGGCGGAGGAACCACTTGACGGTGAGCAGCGGCGTGGAGAGCTCGCCGATGAGCAGCCACGAGAAGGGAAAGACGAAGATCTGGGCATATCCCGCGAGGATGGAGCACACGATGAAGACGAGGTGGTGGGCCACCATGTCCATCTTACCCAGCTTTGGGTACCTGGCCAACACGTGCGCCAGGTCGTCCATCATGTACCCGAAGAACACCCAGTTGGTGCGCTCGATGACGTCCACGATCTTGAGCGTCTGGGGCGGGGTGGCGTCGTTGATGAAGAACTTGTCGTGAAGCGGGCAATCCCACAAGCCCGACAAGACCCAGATGCCGAGACCCCCCACCACGATGGCGTGGACGAAAGACATCACGTAGGACGGCGCGCACGACGTGAACTCCTCGTTCGCCTTGCCGTCCTTGCCGCCCCATCGCCTGCGAAAGAACCAGCCGGACAGGAAACGCGGCACCTCCCACAGCATCGCGTACTGCAGCAGGCACATCGAGAACTGCGCGGGGTTGCCGAGGTCCATGCTGTACGGGCCATCGTAGCGGATCCTCGCCGGGAGAACCGATTTAGCGGACGGCATCGCGCCGGTTTCCAATCGCGCCTATCCAATGGCGCCGGCTTGTTATCCGATGGATAGAAACTTCACTTCAAACGGGACCCGATCGAAGAGTCGCGCGAAGCGACAGGAGGAACGGGCTCGTGCGACGTTTCGGAAGTTAAAACGCAGTCCAGCTAGCACTCGCTTCTACTGCTTGTGCCTCTCGAGCGCCGAAAACTCAAACATCTTTACCCGCGGCCTGGACGGTTCCCGAACGACGGCGCCCGCGTGCAACCTTCCTTTGCTCTCGACGACGGGCGACGCCACCCGCGCCGGGTCCTTCCCGCCCTTCTTCCCAGCCGCGTTCTCCTTGTCGCCGTCGCCGTCCGAGTCTGACGAGGAACCCGACTCAGAGTCTGACGAGTCCGACTCAGAGTCTGACTCGGATTCGGAGCCGGAACCCGATCCGTCCCCGGGTCCGTCCCCACGTTTCTTCGCGTTCTTCGCCTGGAGCTTCGCGATCCTTAAACGCCTCGCCTCCCTCTCCTTCTCCTCGTCGGCGACGCGCGCCCGCTCCTCCTCCTCCTCCTTTTCCTTTTGCGCCCGCGCCGCCTCCGCCTTTTGCTCCTCGCGGCGTCGCCTCTCGCGCTCCGAGAAGAGCCCCTCGCGCTCGCCCCTCGTCCGTTCCAGCGCCCCCGACTGGGTCTCCTCGAGTTCGGCGAGGAGCTTGGCGCACGTCTCGGACGCGGCGAGTAACCTGCGCCTGCACTCCTCCGCCGCCTTCTCCATGTCCAGCTTTTTACGCGGGTTGACCCGGTTGTCCCCGTCGTCTACGCCGGCGAGGTACTCCTGCAGGTTGGCCACCGCCGCGCGATAGGGCGCCGTGGCGTCGTGCACCGCGAGCCTCGCGTCCGCGAGCGCCTTCTCCCGCTCGTCGTCGATGACGAGGCCGAGGTCAGCCTCGAGCGCGTCCACGGCGACGTCCGCGGTGTTGGGCCGGGGCATCTCGCCCGGTTCCAGGAGGTGAATCTCGCGTCGCTTCTCCCCGGCTCTTCGCACGCGCTCGATCTCCAGGTACTGCTGCTTGGTGCGTCGTTCGGCAGCCTGGACGTAGCGCTGCGCCTCGTACGCTCGGTCCTCGGCGTCCCTCGCTCGGAGCTCAGCCGCGCGGGCGTTCTTCTCGGCGTCCCTCCTCGCCGCGAGGTCCGCCTCGCTTCGAGCCTCAGCCTGTTCGCGGAGCCTCGCCTCGCGATCGAGAATCTCCTTCGTGTCCCGCAGCTGCCGCCCGATGTCCTCGATCGTGCGCGCCCTGGTTCCCTCCTCTCCCTCGGCCTCCCACTTGAGAGTCGCCATGAGGTTCTCCGCGGCTTCGCGCAGGCCCTTCACCTCAGCCTCGTGCGATTGCCGTATGCGATCGAGGTTAGCTTCGTACTCCTCCCTGGCCAACGCGAGCGCCTGCTTGCGCTCATCCACGAACGTCTTGTGGTCGTCGAGCCTCTGCTGCACGAGCGCTTCGAACTCCGCGCGCTGAGGTCTCATCTCGGTTCTCGCCGCCTCAATCGCCTTCTCGGCGCGCTCCTCGACTCGCCTGAGCTCCGACTTGTGGAACTCCTCCAGCTGCGAAATCGTCTGCCGCTTCTGCACCGCAGCCTGCTCGAGCGCGTTCACCTTATCCTCCGCAGCCTTGGACAGCGCGATGGTCATCTCGCGCTCGTGTTTGGCCATCGCCAGGAGCACCTCCTCCTTCACCCTGCGCTCGAACCTCGTCTTCTCCGAGTCCTCGTCGAGCCTCGGCCGATCCTCCTCAGCCTTTTGTGTCGTCTCGGCCACCGCCCTCTCCGCCCGGGCTCGCGCGCGCTCCTCGTTCAGCAGCCTTTTGGTCTGCGCGAGCTCCACCTCGAGGCGGGCGTTGCGTTCCGGGTCGTTCGCCCTGAGCTTCTTGTTCGTCTGTTCGATTTCGTCCAGTTCTTGCGCTCGCCGGGCTTTCCACGCGAGAGTCTCCGCCTGCTTGGCCACCTCGTTGGCGTCCCGTACGCGGTTCTCTATCTCCTGTCGCAGCCTGACCTCGATGTCCACCTTGTCTTCGATCTGCCTTCGGAGCTTGCGCTCGTCCTCGATGGCGAGCTCGGCGACGCGCCTGGCATCCTGCTCCGTGCGGAGCTGCCTGGCGAGATGCTCCATGGATTCCTCCATGGTGGCCATGAGGAGCGCCTTCTCCGTGCCCTTGATCATGAGCTCCTCGCACTCGGCGAGCTTCTGGCGGAGCATTTGGCGCTCCTCCTCGATCGTGAGTTTCTTCGGGGGTTTGGCCTTCGCGGTCTGGGGCGACGCCGCGCCGGCGCCCGGTGCCGCCGGTGGCGGAGCGGCGTCTTTCCTCTTGCCGCCGAACACCTCCGTCACCGGACCCACCGGGCTGAGCGTGCCCACCGGCGTGGTCGTCCGCGGACAGTCGCCCGCGTCGGCGTTATCATCACAGTAAGCATCATCCACGACGTCGCCGCCGTCGCCGCTCGGGCTTTCCCACGCCTCCTCCGGCTGCCTCGCCTCCGTCGTGGGTACGGGCCCGGGAGATCGGGGCGTCCCGCGGAATCGCTCGAGCTCAGCCTCCTGCGCCGCGACGTACGACGGATGCACGGGCCGAGACGCGCACCCACCCATGCCGACCGAGTGTCGATCCCACTACCCGGGCGTCAGCCGCGAGTCTCGGCGCGGGCGGGTGGCGGCCGCCGGCTCCGGTGTGACCGCCACGGCTCTCGGTCAACGCTTCACGTACGTTCCGAGAGGAAAAAAAACGTTCCCCTCGAATTTTGTGAATTTCAGTCCAGATTCAACGTATGCACGCCAGTTCGTGGGATCAAACCCAGTTGGAAATTGGTTTTGTATTGGGACCAAGTGAGAACGACGAGGTCCAATTCGATAATTGTCAAATTTTATCATCCGGTGCTCTACTTCACCGCGGCGAACTCGCCCGCGTCCTGCCGGAACCCCCTCAGCAGCGACTCCACCGCCCAAGGGTGCCACACGCACGGCACCCCGTGCCTCTCCGCGGCGCGTCTCAGCGCGCTGCCCCGAAAACCACGCCTCTCCGCGGGGCTCTCCTGCACCACCACCAGGTCGCATCTCGCGTCGCGATCGTCGCCCGCATCATCCGTCAACTCGGACCCATCCACGACGGACGCGCCGGCGTGCTCGAGCAGCGCCCCGAACTGCGCGTGAAACCCGTCGTCCCCGCTCAGCGCGAACGCGAGTCCCGCGAAGATGCGCTCGAAGACGCGGGATGACCCGGGATGACCCGAGGTCTTGTCCCGCGACGGTCTTCCGCCGCGGCTGATGATTGATCCCGGCGGGGTGCGCGACGGGGACAGCGAGGGGTTGCCAGTCGCCGCCGCCTCGCGGACCCACGCGGGGGTCACCACGGGGGCGCCGATGGCGGACGCGTACAAGCACTTCAGCGTGCGACCCATGCTCGTAGGGGTGACGACGCGCGTGTAATCCGCCGGATCGGGCGCGACGGGCTGCGGCGCGCCGGCTGGGGGCGACGGGGTGAACGGCTCGAGCGTTTGGCCGTCTCCCGGGCTCGGTATCTGGCTCTCGACGACGCCGCCGTTTCGGACGATCAGCTCTGCGAGGGCGGCGGACTCGTCGCGGCCGAATCCGGAGAGGTAGAAGGTGAGGTCGGCGAAGGTGGACGAGCGCGGCTTGGGCTTGGCGCGCTTCTTCGAGCTCGGCGCTTCTTCTTCGACGGCTCGCTCGGCGGCGGCGGCGGGCGGTCGGCCCCGTTTCTTGCCCGAGGACTGAGAACGCCTCAGAAACTTTTTGGGTCGCCTCGCCGACGACGGCGTGCGGAGGCTGAGCCGGCCGCCGACGCCGGGGTCCTCGCCGTCGCCCGCGAACCGGACCCGCCGCGCGGCGCCGCTCGCGGCGGAGGATCGCTTGGCGGAGGCGGAGCTCGCCGCGCCGCGGCCGCGGCCCCGGCCGCGTCCCCGGCCGGCGGACGCGGGAGCTCGTCCGCCCCTCCCGCCCCTCCCGCCCCTCCCGCCCCTCGCCGCGGCGGACCACGGGTAGGGCGTGCCGTCCATGTCGCACTGGCGCATGGTGCGGCACCTCCCGCAGCCCTTCGACGCGTACCTGCACTTGGAGCACCCGAGGGGCGTGAGGGGCTTGTCGTTCGGCGGGGGCGCGTCGGCGTCCTCCTCCTCCTCCTCCTCCTCCTCCTCCTCCTCGGGAAGTGGGCTCATGTCCGGGAAGGCTTGAGTGCCGCCGACGTACCAGGCGTCCTCGCCGTCCGCATCTGCATCCTCCTCGTCCTCCTCGTCCTCCTCCACCACCGGAGCGTCATCGTCGGAGACTATCGCAATCTCGGGCTCCTCCTCCTCGACATCCTCCTCGTCGTCACCAGGGGATCGCGGCGGAAACTGGCTGTCGCCGAAGAACTGGCGGGTCTTCCAGTCGCTCCTGCGGGCGCGTTGCGCGCGCGTTCGAGCCACGCCCGCCTGTTGAACCTCCTCGCGGTCCTCCTCGGACTGCGAGGGGGACCGAGAGTCGCCGAAAAACTCGCGCGGCTTTCTGTTCCTCGCGGATCCCCGACCAGCCTCCTGCTTCTCGCTCGCCTCGATCTGCTCCCACAGCTGCTGGCGCTCCGCGCGCTCCTTTTCCTCCATCTCGCGGTGCCACTCGCCGAAATCGACCTCCTCGGCGTCGCTTCTCCCTCTTCCTCGGCCGCCGCCTCGGCCTCTCCCCCGGCCGCCGCCTCTTCCTCTTCCTCTTCCTCTCCCTCCTCCTCTTCCTCCTCCTCTTCCTCGGCCACCCGCCGGCGCGAAGGTTTCGCGCACGACGCGCATCTGCGACGCCAAGCCCTGGGACGCGGCGACGAACCTCGGGTCCGCGAAATCGAAAGTCGGATCGGTGCCATCCGGATCGGTGACTTCTTCTTCTTCTTCTTCTTCTTCGTTGTCGCGCTCCTCCTCCTCCTCCTCCTCGGGCGCCTCCGTTTCCTGCGAGTCGACCGGGTCGTTGCTGCCCCGCGCGTTGTTGTACGTCGCCTGCGAGTCGTACGCGCGCGCGGCGGCGGATACCACGTCCCGCACTTGCTGCGACATCATCTCGCAAAAGTCGGGCGAGTCGGGGGGCTCGGGCGCCGTCGCCGGAGCCAGAGCCGGAGGCGACCGGGGAGGCGGGGGCGCGAAAGCCGCCCGCCGGGGCGCCGGATCCGAACGCCCGGCTCCCCACGCGCCGCCCGCCCACTCGGCGTCGCTCCCTCCGTCGCCGCGATGAACCCGCGACGGCGCCGCCGCGTCCCTGGCGCCGCTGAACTGGCTCGCGTCATGTCCGGCTCCCGAGGGCGCGACGGGGGGAACGGCGGGGACGTCCGCGGGCGTCTCGGCGACGTTCGAGGTCATCGACTGCGTCGGCGGTTTCTCGGGCTCGTCGTCGGCGTCGCCACCGTCGTGACCGAGCGAGAGACTCATG
Source organism: Micromonas commoda (assembly GCF_000090985.2). Lineage (NCBI taxonomy): Eukaryota > Viridiplantae > Chlorophyta > Mamiellophyceae > Mamiellales > Mamiellaceae > Micromonas > Micromonas commoda. Next base: position 937,118 of record NC_013044.1, on the reverse strand, counting down.
CCGGTCAGACCGCCGAGGTCCACCGTTCGCCTCTGGCGCGTTCGCAACGCCGCGGACATCGCCTGGTTAAACGAGCGACCGATCGGCCGCGCGGTTTCCTCGATCTCGTCCTCCTCGTCCAAGTCCCCCGCGTCTTCCTCGTCCATCGACGGGTTCGCAGCACCCGCCTCCGCCTCCTTCGCCGCGGCTTCGAGCACCGCGGCCACGGACATGGCGGGGGTTCCGTTCGCCGTAGACTGCGTCGCCGTCCCGAGCGTCCCGTCCTTGTTGACGGCGGCGGCGAAGGTGTTGGGGACGTACGAGCCGATGATGTCGCCCGGGGTGGCGTCCACGAAAGGAGCCTCCCGAGCGGGGGGCGTCGAGGCGGTATTATCCTCCGGCGCGGCATCCTCCTCCGGCGCGGCATCCTCCTCCGGCGCGGCATCCTCCTCCGGCGCGGCATCCTCCTCCGGCGCCTTCGGAGGATTCGCCGGCCTATCCGAGTAGGGCGACGCCGTCGCCGGATCGGCCGGGCGGATCGGAAGCGCGGACGCGGGTTTCTCGCGAATGCGGAGCAGGCCCGGGCGCGGGCTCTGGGAGCATGGGGACCGCGCCGCGCGGGTGCCGGGGGACTCGGGGGGAGCCGCCTGCGTGCCGCCGGCGTAGACGAAGGCGTCGTCGTCGTCTTCCCCCTCCTCGTCTTCGTCCCCCTCCTCGTCATCGTCCTCGTCGTCAGCCGCGGGGTCCCAGGCCTGCGTCGCGAGTATCGCCTCGTCCTCGTTCTCATCGTCCTCCTCGCCCTTCTCCTCCTCGTCCTCCTCGTCCTCGCCCTCGAGTCCATCGGGTCCGTCTCGCTCCGGTTCCCGCTCCGGCGCCTCCTCGGGTTCCAACGAGAACGTCACCGTCTTGCGCTGGGTCCCTTCGCCGCCGTCCGACACCCGCGGCGCCGCGCTGAGCCCCTGGCTGTCGATCACCGACGGTGGACCCCCCGCGTGGTACCCGGGCGTCGCGGCGGAGCGGTCGCATTCGCTCGCCTCGACGCTCTCCCAGCCGTGCGACGAGTACCCCAAGTCGCGCAGCGCCTCCTGGGTGTCCAGCCCGGCGGAGAGCGACGATGGCGCGAGCCGCGCTCCTCGAACGCCGCCGCCGCCGCCGAGGACTGACGATCCGCGCCACACGTCCGCGCCGTGGTCCACCGCCTCGAGGTTCAGTCGCCGCCGCGCGCCGAACGTAGCGGCGACGGCGTTTTTGTCCTCGGATGGAGGATCGGCGCGGATCTCATCGTCGGATGGATCGCGAGGGTGGTCGGCGTCGGGGGGAACGTGCGGGCCACCCATGGCCTCACGCAGCGCGGCGGTCTCCGCCGCGGTTACCATGGCGGAGACCGCCGCGACCTCATCGCCGCGCGTCGCGGCTTCGGCGACCTCGAGGACCTCCCGGCGCAGCGCGCCGACGTCTTCGCGCGTGTCGTCGTCATCGGGCACCCCCGCTCCGAGGTGGTCGGGTTCGGGCACGGACGATACGTCGTGGTCGATGGCTTCCGCGCCGCCCTTGGTCCTGTCGCCCTCGCCGGAAACCTCCTCGGTGCGGTAGGTATCGGCGGTGACCGGGATGGTCCCGATGCCCTGAGACTGCGAGGGCACCTGGCTGTACGTGACCGTCATGGCAACCCCTGAAATTCAAAATCACGAGACGACGTGACCAGGCCGTGACGGCTCCACGCGACCACGGCAGCCCCCTTCCGAGCGGCCTCGGGGGATATCGGCGGCCTCGAGGTGTTGGACACGCGCCGCGGGGGTTCGATCGATCCCCGTTCGGGGTCCCACGCGCGAACCAGAGTGACGAATCTTCCCGAGTCAACCGGAAAACTGTGGCACCCCTTCCTCTCGGCGTGCTTCTACGCGCTGCTCGCGCTGACCGTGGTTTTTCCCGGGAAAGACTTTGGAAAGTTCTGTCGATCGATTTTAACGCGTTTCTGCCGAGGCACCCTCGAAATGACTTTAAATGGAACAGCGAAGCAGTCTGCACTTTTTCCTTTCTGGATTGGTCCGGGGAGAAACGATCGAGTGTTATTCCTTTTTTGTGCGCTTGGCTCTTTGGCAAAAGGAATATTCTTGACGGGAACGGCCTTTTGTTGAGAGCTGAAAACCTTCCGACCCGCAGAGCTGGGCACCTCAACGGGGGTATCCTCATCGAAGGGGATACACACATAGCGGGAGACGATCGAGTGGATCGAAAGATAGGGCGACCCTCTCTTCCGGCCTTGCGATCGTGGGGGTTTAGCGCGTCGTTGGCGAGGGGCCCAACACAAAAGTTAGGTCGCGGATTAGTTGTGGTCCGGTCGGGAGCGTCCGAGCGTCCGGGGTTACGTCGAATCCTTAGGTCGCCAGTGCACATCGCCGGGACACCAATCACAAAACACTGCGTTTGATTGTGTTATGGCTCACGAGACGACTTTCTGGCCTGAATTCAACGAAGACGGCGGCGCGGACGAGGATCAGGCGATAGACGACTTTCTGAACGTGCTACTCGAGATCGACACGGAGACCTTAGAGAGCCAAGGGGAGGGAGGCGGCGGGACCGCGAAGGGGAAGATTTCCTCGTCCCGCGGCGATCGCATTAGGGCGGAAGCTTCCGTCGCCGATCCCCGAGGGACGTCCTACTCACGAGGGGTTGGCGCGGTGTTCGACGAAGGAGCCCACCACCACCACCTTTCTCACGAAACAGCCGCGGCTGATCTACTCACGCAGCATCAGCTGAGACAGCAGGTCGACACGCAGATGAGCTCCCACGCGCGGCACCTGTCCGACCCGATGGCCGGCACCGGAGGGCAATTCGGCGGAATAGGCGACGGGTGGCATCCACCGGGAATGGCCGACTTTAGCATCTTCGCGCAACAGTTTCAACACAATAATCCCGCGCTCGGCGGCTTTGGCGTCGCGGGCTCGGCGACGGCGCGGGACCGAACGGCGGGACCGAACGGCGGGAACGACGGGAAGATGCGGCTTCGGTGGACGCCGGAGCTGCACAAGCGGTTCGTCGACGCGGTGAACAGGCTGGGCGGGCTGGAGCTCGCGACGCCCAAGGGCATCATGCAGCTCATGGAGGTTGACGGGATGACCATCCAGCACGTGAAGAGCCACCTGCAGAAGTACCGACTGCAGGACCCGGGCGACAGGGACGTCCTCGACGGTGACGGCAAGCGAGGGAGGGAAGGCGACGACGCCGGAGCCGCGGCGGGAGGTAAACGGGTGCGAAGGAGGCCCTCCGCGGCGGAGAGGAGCGCGGCGCGGGCGAGGGCGGCGGAGCAGAAGGCTCGCGAGGAACGGGAGGCTGCCGCCGCCGCGGCGGCGGCGGCGGCGGAGGCGGCGGCAGAGGCGATCGACGCGGAGAGGCGCATGAGCTCCGGCGGCCACGGCGATTTGCTCGGGATGGAGGGCGGGCACCACGTGCCTCCTTACGCCAACACCGGCGCCCTGATGACCACGATCGACACCACGAGCGGTTTGCCCTCCGTCGCTCACGACCACGGCGCTCGACTCGCGTTGCTCGGCGTGGAGGATGACGACCACCTGGAGACTGCGGCTCGCGCGGCGGGCTTGGGAACCGCGGGCAGGTCACCGGAGGACGTCAGCATCGCGCTGATGAAGCAGATCGAGATGCAGTCGCAGCTGCACGCGCAGCTGATGGAGCAGAGGAAGCTGCAGCAGAGGATAGAGGCGCACGGGAAGTACCTGGAGTCGATCCTCGAGCGGCAGCAACGGCAGCAGCACCAGCAACACCAAAACAAGGTGCATGGGGACGACGAAGACGGCATGCCCCCGGGGTCGCTGAGCTGAAACGCGCGTCGATTCATTCGTTGATAATAGGTAGCCACTCGGGATTGACGAGAGTTGTTAACTTGAGGTCAGATACTTGACCGCGACTGCGCGACCCCCTCGCCTGACCGTCACTCTGACCAGACTGCCAGAGTCTTTGGACAGACTTGCACCTGACCTCCCGTCTCAGACGAAACACCCACCCAATTGTGCGACACCTCACTCGGGCTCGGCACTGCCGCGCGGGCAAGACCCTGGCGCTGGACGGAAACCATGGCGGGGCGGCGCTTCCTTCCGAAACTCGGTTTCGTCCCGTGTTCGATCATCGCGGGGATCGTGTTCCTGGTCATCGTCGCCCTCGCGCAGGCCATCGCGGAGACCCACCCGGACGCCGTCTCGGATCGCCACCACGGTGACGAGTTCCTCAGCAGGCGCGCGCACGAGACCGGGTACCGCCGTTCGGGCTCGCGGCACAGGACGCATCACGGCGGGCTGTTCGGCCTGAACCTCGACGGCGAGGAGGGGGAGGACCTCAAACCCCGCCGCGCGCGCGCGGGCGACGAGGAGGTGGAGGAGGTGGAGGTGGTCGAGGAGATCGTCGAGGTCGAGGAGGACGACGACGAGGGATCGGACGGGGGCGAGGAGGCCGACGAAAAGGGCTCGGTCACCGCGACCCGCGACGCGCGCGACGATCGCTTCGACGAGTTCCCGGCGTCCCTCGCGCCCCTCGGCGGTGGCGGCGGTGACTCACCGGGACCGTCGTGCGACGCGGGCGACTTCATCGAGCACGCCGAGTTTTGGGGCGACGTCGTCGTCGACGGAACGCAGAACCTCAAGACGTCCGCGTCGCGGTGCTGCGAGGCGTGCGCGAAGATCCGATCGTGCCGGATATGGGTGTGGAACCCGGACAGCAAGCAGTGCTGGCTCAAGGCGGACGAACGGGAGCAGCCGGAGCCCGTGGCGAAAGGCGCGAGCGTCGCGTGGACCAGCGGGGTGCTGCCGCAGCGAAAGGGCCCCGGCGTGAAGTACGCCCTGGCGAAGGACGTGGTAGATCCGACGCCGCCGCCCAAGTGCCTGCACACGGTGCTGACCAGCAGCGGAAACGCGTACATGAACTGGCAGACCCGAATCATGTACCAGACCTACCTCAAGCACGCGGCGGAGCCCGGGAGCGTGATGAAGGCGTTTACCAGGATCTTGCACCGCGGCAAGGATGACGAGTTGATGATGGAGGTGCCCACCATGCGGTTCGACCCGAACCAGGGTAAGTGCGACACGTGGTGCGATTACCCAGTCGCGGACAGGAGCCTCGCGGTGGCGCAGTGGTCGCAGACCACGGATTCGATGCGGTGCTCGCACGTGATGATGGTGGAGACGGATTACATCTACGTCAAATCGCCGAGCCCGCACATCCTGATGCCCCGGGGAAAGGCCATAGGGTTCGAGTACTCCTACATCTACCCGCAGGACCTCAACATGAAGCGGGTGTACGAGGAGTACATGCGCGAGCACGCCGACGAGCTCGGGCGGAGCGAGTGGAAACGGGAAAAGTTTGCGCTGCCGAGGACGGGGAACGCGCCCAGCTGCCTGAACGTCGAGGACCTGCGCCGAGTGGCGCCCCTCTGGGCGGAGTTCGTCGCGAGGACGGAGAAGCCCGAGGAGGTTCGAAAGGCCCTCGGGTGGCTGAGGGACATGTACGCGTACGATGCCGCGGCGCTCGCCGTGGGCGTGGAGCACGTGGTGGCGCCCACGCCCCGGACGCCGCTCATGGCGCAGCCCCCCGCGGATGAGAAGATCGGCGACGCGTTTCTGCTGCACTACACGTGGGGACCGGAGATATACGACGGGAAGGACGAGAAGCTGTGGGTGTTCGATAAGCGATCATACGGCGGAGGTCAGTACCAGCGCGGTCCGTACCAGCTGAGCAAGATCCCGGACCCGCCGAGGTGGGACCCGGCGGCGGGGCTGCAGCTGCAGGATTTCTTTCAGCCGAGGACGCTGAGCGAGAGCAAGCTGGAGCTCATCCGGTTGATGATTGACGAGTTCAACGAGGCGGTGGGTAAGCTGCCGAGGATACCCAAGGGACACAAGACCCTCGAGGAGGCGCAGGCCATGGCGGCGTGATGGGTTTTTGGTTCGCTTGCGTTCTAACTGTCGATTAACAAACAGCGCTATGATAACTCACTGCAGCAGGAAGAGTATGAGCACGATGAGCACGACAGCGATGACAATCGCGAGGCAGATCATCTTGTTCCTCGCGGCTTTCTGGCTCTTGTCCGCCTTGGTCAGCTCCCGTCTCGCGTCCTTAGTGCGCACCGCGGTACTCACGATGTTCGCCTCGATGTCGTCGATCATCTGCCCCTGCTCATTCACCAGCACCGCCAGGTCCTGGAATATCTCGTTCACCTCGCCGATTTGCTGCTGAATCTCCGCAATGCCCTGCTCGCGCTCGGCGATGAGCGCGTTGTTGTACTCCATCTCTCCCTCGTTGGACATGAGCTCCTGCCGCCGAGAGTCCTGCAGCAGCGCCTGCTGCTCCTGCGCCCCGTGGTACTCGCCTCGGGTCGCCTCGGTGTCGTCCGCGGCTCCGTAGGAACGGCTCGGCGACCGCGCTGGATCGCGCTGGGGCAGGAAGGTGCTCTCCCGCTCCGCGCACGTCCGCTGCGCCTTCTGGAAGTCCTTGAGGACGACGTGGAAGTCCTTGACGAGCTTCTGATGCTGTGCGACGTGCGTGCTGCGCCCGTCGTCGTCGCTGTTGGTCACCGACTGCGCCAGGCGCTTGACCGCGAGCGAGCACTCCTTCGCGGTCCGCCCGATGCTCTCCCTCTGCTTGTTGAGCTTCGCGCGGAGCTCCCTGGTGTCCTTCCCCGTGCCGAGCGAGTCCACCGCGCGCTTGAACGACGACACGCTCGTGGTCATCTGGAAGATGAGCCCCTGAACTTTCTTGGACTCCCTCGAGAGGTCGTCCCCGGACGCGCCCATGTCCACCGCGACGTCACCCATTTGGGCTGTTGGGCGGACTCACCGGGGGCCTTCCTCCCCAACGATTCGCGGATCTGACGCGCGAGAAACTAGGGTTTCCGCCGCGCGATTCGCCCCTCCCGTCGCCGCCGGTGCGTCGTCGGACCGAACGGTGACGACGTGTGCGGTCGTTATCTCCGTTCGCGCGTCGTCCGAGGGCCGGGCGCGCTCGTCGCTTGTGGCGGAAGGGGCCGCGGCTAATTTTGCTTTCGCTATCGGTACACTTGGGTGTTGAGCGCAGTTTCTGGACGAGGTTGAGACGTGGCGTTTTTCTGGGTTCACAGACCGTCAAATGTGCATCATCTCAATCTCATCTGGGCAGCCTGGCCGACGACTGATCGGAAACAGCTCGACCCCCCGCCCCGTCAGTGCCGATGGCGCACCGGGTGACGCTCCCCGGCGTATCGCGCCCCCGATGCGCCCCGCCGTCGATCACATGCACCGCGAAGGGATCGAGCGACGCGCCGGGTTCAGGCCCGACTCCCCCGACTCCCCCGAGGCGGGCCCTCCTGGGAGGCGCCGCGTCGTACGCCATCCTCTCGTCCCTCGCGACTCGCGCCGATCCAGCGGTGGCGTACGGCCTGGGTAACGCGCCGCCTCCCAAGACCGGCGGCCTGTTCGGCAGGAAGCAGCCGAGGAGCGAGGCTGAGATTCGCGCCATCCGAGAGGAGGCGGAGCGCAGGCGCGAGGAACGCGAGGCGGAGGAGAACCCTGGGGAGCTGGTCACGCTCCCGTCGGGAATCCAATACAGGGAGTTGGACGAGGGCAGGGCGGACGGCAAGACAGCCTGTAAGGGCGACACGCTGTACATCCTGTACACCGTCTACAGGCTCGCCCCGGGGGCGTACTTCAAGTACTCGTCCGGGGGTACCCCCATCTTCCTGTGGTCGCGCGGGTACGGCAACGAGGGCCAGGACGACGTCGGCGCCACGTACAGGTTCGTCCTCGGCGACTCCGACGCCGTCCCGTCAGCGGTGGCGCCCGCGCTGGTCGGGATGCGCGAGGGCGGGCGAAGGCGCGTGCTGGTGCCGCCGCAGCTGGGATGGACGAGCGACGCGGTGGGGCCCAGGCCGGCGACGTTCGGCGCGGGTCGGAGGCTGGAGAACCACAAGGAGGAGCCGCTGCTCTTCGAGGCGGAACTGACGAGAGTTCGAAAGAGCGACGAGGCGCCCACGGAGGAGGACCTGGCGGCGGATTTGGAACCCGCGGGATGGAGCGGGGTGTTCAAACTGCCCGCGCCGCCGTCGCCGTTCAGGGATAAGCTCGGGGAGACGTCGTAGGTTTAGGTTTAGCGCGCGTCGTCGTCGACGGGTTCCCTCTCATTATTCACACATCGAAAGCGGTGAGATAATCGCATCACCGCCCCCTCGCTCGCTCCGCGGCGACCTGGTTGAGCACCCCCAGCATGCGCCCCACAAACTCCGGCATCTCGCCGCGCTCAAACTCAATCGCCTCGGCGAGGTACCCGGGCAGGTACCCCTCCGCGTCGCCAAAGAGGATGGGCTCGTAGGCGACATCCTCCGCCGCGGGCTCGCCCCCGCGCGCCGCCATCACCTCGCTCCTCCTCCTGTCGCCACCTCCTCCGCCGACCGGCGTCGCCGCGTCCTCCTCCTCCTCCTCCGGCTCGGCGGCGGCGAGCTGGAAGCAAAACCCGGTGGCGGCGTGCGTGAACCTGTGCACCCCCGTCTCCTGCTTCTCCCAACGCAGCCCCGTGAACGCCTCGAGCTCCTCGCTTCCCCAGAACCTGCCGCTGCTCTCGGCGTCCACCTCCGCGCCTCTGCGATCCGCATCCGCCGCCGCGTCCTGCTCCATTCGCAGGATCTTGCCCTGGTACGCCAGCAGCGTCTCCTTGAGCTCCGAGCTCTCCCGCTCGAGCTCAAACACCCTCTCCTGCATCACCTCCGCGTTCGCCGCCAGCTCCCTGTACCGGTCCGTCTCCGCCCGGAAGTGGTTGATGAGCTCCTCCGCCTTGGCGCCGTGCTCCGCGATCTCGCTCTGGTACTGCTCGGCGACGCCGACCATGTCCGCCAGCTTCGTCTCCTTGAGCTTCTCGTACTTGGTCTGGAGCTTGACGTGCGCAGCCTGCAGGGTGCGGTACGCGGAGGACCACGCGCCGTCGGGCTTACCCGCGGGGAGGCGCTCGCCGCGCGCGCCGATGACGGACTTTGCGTGCTCCGCGGCAGCCTCCGCCGCCCTGGCCATCTGCGCAAACCTGGAGACGGGTTTGCCATCCGCACCCTTGCTCGCGCCCTTCTTCGACTTACCCTTGGGCTTCTCGGCGAAGAAGTCGTCGTCGAGCGGGGACACGTCTCCCGATCCCGTTAGGTTCGCCATGGACGGCCACCTGGTGGCGACGACGTCGGTATCGTCCAGGACGTTTGGAGACCTGGACGGCTTGGGCGTCTTCACGGCGGCGAAGCGATCCTCCAGCGCCGCCCTGGCCTGCCTCTTCGCGGGCCTGCCGCCCGCGGGCACCTTCTTGGATCCGCGGCTCGATGGCTCCTCGTCAATCTCGAACTGCTTCGCGGGGCGCTTGAGTCCGGCGGCGGCGATGTTCGCAGCCTTGCCCATCGCCGTCGCCTTTCGCCCCGGCTGCTTGCCCTTTTCTGAGAGCTTCCTCTCCTTCACCGTCTTCTCGCGCATCTTGCCCTCCTTGGCGGGCTTGGGCTTGGGTGCGGGGAGCGCGAACGCCCGGCCGATGGGCACGTCGTCCATGTCATCGTCCGTATCCGGCGCGGCGTCGTCCGTCGCGACGATCATCTCGGACTTCTTCACGAGCTTCTTCCGCCCGGGCTTGGACTTGCCGGGCTTGTTCTCCTTCCCATCGTTATCGGCGATGTTCTGGAGCTTCTTCGCGAGCTTGGCGGCGTCGACTGGCGGTTCCTTCGGCTTGCGCTTGCGCTCAGGCTCGGGCGCGTTAACCATGGTCTTAGTCTGCGAGATCGATACGCGGGGCGGGGGTTCGGTCAGGTCCGGACGCGCGCTCGTGGGGCCTTCGCCGGCGCGGAGGAAATTCAAATTACGGGGGGAAAGCTGCTTGCCCTCCGGATGCATTGTAGGGGCGGAGCGCGTACCAGCCACGAGGGGGTCTTGGCCTGATTCATATCGCCGGCTTTGTACGAGACGGGCGCCCTCTGGCGCATGCTTCGCCCCGACATCTTCGCGGATGTGGGAAGAGGCAGCTGGCTGTGTGTCGTCGCTTCTCTGCTCGCCCGCCGTGGGGGGTGCCAGACTATGAACTTCGTGTCACGGGCAACGGATACGAAAAACCGTTGAAAAAATGTAAAATTTGCCGACTGGTTCGCTGTTGAAAATGTGCAATTCCCTGCTCCTACCTGCTGCGCACTCTGATTTTTTTGCATCTCCGGCAGTTTGGAATCTGCGCCTTTCGTCGGTTCGAAATGACAAACAAATATCTGCGCCTCTCGGAACGCACATCCGGCGGTTCGCCACTCGCCTTCGGGTATCCTGAGGTCATGGCGACCGCCGTCGCGGGTTTGACGGGAGCGTCCACGACCCTTAGGGTCGCTCGTTCAACCCGTAGTCTCCGCGGAGGCGTCCATCGACGCCCGGCGGGCCTGCACGGTCGAGAGGACGAGAGCCGACATGGCCGCACCGCGCCCGTCGCGAGGCTGCCTCGGGGTTCATCACCGACCGTCCATAGGTCCGGTTTCTCGACGCGCGGGTCCGCCATCGTCACTCATGCCGCCGCCGAGGGCGTCCCCGAACCCAAGGGCGTCGCCCTGTCCGAGGACACGTGGAAGACCCTGCGCGTCTCATCCTTCATCTTCTTCTGGTACTTCCTCAACGCCATCTTCGCGATCATCAACAAGAGGACGCTCTCGGTGTTCCCTTACCCGTGGCTGCTCTCGTGGGTCCAGATCGCGGTCGGCGCGGCTTTCATGCTCGTGATGTGGCGCCTGCGCGTGTTCAAGCCCCCGTCCACCGTCGGATTCGACGCGAAGTCGTGGAAAGCGCTGTGGCCGACCTCGTGCCTCCACCTCGTAGCGCACGTCACGGCGTGCGCTTCGTACAGCCTAGGGTCGGTGTCGTTCATGCAGGTGGTGAAGGCTGGGGAGCCCGCGTGCTCCGTGATTTTGCTCACGCTCTTTTTCGGACGGAAGTACTCCAAGCTGGTGTGGCTGACGCTGATCCCGATCGTCGGCGGCGTCGCCGTGGGAAGCACCACCGAGCTCAACTTCTCGATGGCGTCGTTCGTGTGCGCGATGATCTCCAACGTGGCGTCCGCGCTTCGCAGCGTGACGTCCAAGGACCTGCAGGACGCGACGGGCCTAAGAGGGATCAACCTGTACGGCGCGATGTCCGTCGTCGGCGCCGTCGTGCTCCTTCCGATATCGCTCATCGTCGAGGGCGCGAAGCTGCCGGCGGCGTTCGCGTCGGCGCCCGCGGGGATGGCGGCGAAGGGAATCACCCTCTTCGGCGCGACCGTGCCGTTTCTGGCGTACCTGTTCGTCGGATCGATGCTGTTCCACCTGTACAATCAGACGAGCTACCAGGCGCTCGGCGAGCTGTCGCCGCTGGACATTTCGGTTGCCAATGCGGTGAAGAGGGTGGTCATCATCCTGGCGTCGGTGGCGGTTTTCAGGAACCCGATCACTCCGCTCGGCGCGTGGGCGGGCGCGGTGGCGATCCTGGGCACGTTTCTCTATTCACTCGCGGCGCAGAAGCAGGCGGCGGACGCGGCGGCGGCGGCGAAAGCGGCGTGAGGGGGTTCCGCGCTGCGGGGGGAGCAAGACTTTGTTATTTTACGCATTTAGGTTCTCGCTAAGTTATCTCGAAGTTCCGCGCCTCGGTTACCGCCTGGTTAGAAGGGTTTCTTGTTCATGATGATGACCGCCGCGCCCACCGCGATGGCGAATTGGGCGAGGGAGGGGCCCCACTTGGGAGGATCGGGAAGCTTAGACTTTCCAGCCATCGTCGAGGGCGCGCGAACAAACACACGTGCGGGCGAATTGTGAATTGCAGTCCACGTCAGAAAAAAGCTTCGGGAAAAATTTCGCAGTGCGAAAACCTATGACGGGCAGTCATCAGAGAAAGTTCACACAAAATAGACCGGAAACGACGGTTTCGCCTGCTGATGAGGTTAACAACCAAACCCATCGGCGACAGACGGGAACGAACAGACCGCGGAGGCGCCACCATGGGGTGGGACTGGGACGACGACGACGACGACGCGGGCGATGCGCTGGTGATTCGCCACCACGGCGTCAAGAACGTGGTCAACAGGAAGCGCGTCCGGCAGATCGTCTCCGTGCTCGGCACCGGCGCCGAGGCGCGAAACGCGGGTGTCGCGCGGCAGCCGGTTCGCGTCGAGCACGCCACGGTCGCGCCCGAGGATGCGCACTACTCGCCGTACCATCGTCACTCCGCGGAGGTTCACGCGACGCCCGTGTACCGCGAAAACCCGTATCGCTCGGCGTACGAGGACCCGACGTCGCCGTCGCCCTTCGCGATGCCCCCCGCGAGGCACTACGCGGTGACGCCCGGCGGAACGCGGCGCGTAGTGTGGCGAGACGAGTTCGCCTCCACCGACGCCGTGTCCAGATCCCCGGGCAGGCCGTCGCTGGAGGAGGTGCGCGAGATGAGCGTCGACAGGTCCCCGACCGCGACGTACCGTCCGTCGGCGCCGCCGTCGTACGACGACCCGAGGACGCCGCCGCCCGCGAGGACGAGCGAGGGTTGGGGGGGCAAGCCGTGGAAGGCTTGGGGCGGTCGAACGCCGGGGGGATACAGCGACAGATCCAGCGAATGGAGCGACACGCCGACGTCGCGAAGGGACATCTCGATCGTCGACGAGGAGGACGTGGACGATGACGCGGCGAGGCCCGGTACCCCCGCGCCAGCCCCGGAACCCGCGCCTCCGCCGTCCACGGGCGTCGCAAACCCCGCGACGGCTCGGACCGGCGCTCGGTCGACGACGCTCGCGCTCGCGCCAGCTGTGCGCGTCTCGCCGAGTCCCGTCGCCGGACGCTATGGGCCCACGGCTAGACCCGGCGCCTCCCCGGCCCGGTTCGAGCTGAACGCGCGGCCGGCGCGCGACGACGAGGACGACGACGAGGGCGTGATCGAGATGCTGGAGCACGCGCACGTGCACACGGTGACAAAGATCCGCGAGATGCGCCGCGAGCTCAACGCGAGGGCCGAGGCGCTGGACGCGATGGGGCCACAGCTGGACGCGATGGGGCCACAGCTGGACGGAATTGGGCCACAGCTGGACGCCCCGCGCTCATCGCGAGATGCGAGCCATCGGGAGCCGGGCAGGGTGAGCGCGCTGCTCGCGAGGTACGAACGAGAGATCGGGGGACTGAGGGAGGAGGTTGAGACGTTGAGGTCCGCGGCGAAGCCGCCGAGGCCGACGCCGGCGCCGAGAAGGCGGGGGGGCGCGGCGACACCCGCGACCGAGAGGTTCCAACCTAACGCCGCGACGACGACGGTCGGGAGCACCCCACCGCCGTCCGCGGCGAAGCAGCCCGCGGCGGATCCGCCGGAGATGAGGGCGCCCGTCGGGGGGGACGACGGACGATTGAACGAGGCGGAGCGACGGACGGCGCCGGCGCCGGTCGAACCCACGCCGGCGTCGCCCGTGGTGTTTGCTCGCTCGCGGACGACGACACGCGACGACGATGACGACGACGATGACAAGAGGACGGTCCCGGTTCCGGCGCGGTCCCAACGCGGGGTCGGTTCCCCGGGGCTTGTCGACTCGCCAACGCCGGCGAACCTGGCGTTTGCGCGGTCCCGGCCCGGGGGTCGCGCCGCTCCGCATCTCACCTCGGTCCCTCCTCCCACGGCGGCGGCGGCGAAGGAACCGGGTCCGGCGACGAATGACTCCTCGGAACCGGGTCGGGTCGCAGTCTCGGGTTTGTCGCGTTCACGCCGGGGCGCCGGCGCGAGCGAGGGTCCGACGACGACCCCGGCGGACAGGCCGGCGGCCGCGGCGAATAAGTGGGGCGCCGTGAAGGGGAAGGTTGTCGCGCCGAGGACCCCGGGGGTGGCGGATGTGGCCGTGCGAGTGGTGGCGGAGATGGCGCGATCCAGGCGTCCGGCGAAGGACTAACTTTTCTTCGACGATTGATTCATTCTACCAGCGCGCCTTCCATCGATGAACGCGACGTCCGATCGACTCGTCACCAGCTGTCGTCGGACCAGTACCCTTTCTCCTCCTCGGGCTTTTCGAACCACCACTCGTGCCCGCGCGGCGTCGGGGGATCCTCCAGCAGCGTCATCGACATGGCGACGTCGCCGCACAGCTTCCGCATCACGGCCGTCGTCGGCGAATCCGCCCCGCCGCGATTGGAGAAGCCCATCGCGCGCCAGAACGCGACCGCGTCGGGCACGGCGTCGATGATGCACTGCGGCGGACCCGCGCGTACCTTCGCGGCGCGCCTGGCCCTGTCTATGAACGCGCTAGCGACCGTCCGGCCGAGTCCCATTCGCCGGAACCCCTGCCTCACGCCCATGGTGTCCACAGTGAGGCCGTCGTCTTTGAGCATGGCGAACGCGAACGGCGCGGGGCCGAGGAACGGAACGAAGGCGCCGGTGAGCCTCGGCCACGCGCCCACCGCGGCGTGCACGTCCTTATCCCCCGGGCACCTCTCCTCCTCGAAACACTCCTGGATCCCCGTCCCCGCTTTGCTCCAGAAGCTCGTAGCGCCCTCGTACCGCCTCTGGTCTCGACGCATCCACGCGAAGGCCATGCCGAGCTCCAGGTCCGTCATCGCGCGGACCGTGACGGTGACCTCGTCCGTGGACGAGTCGAAGACGATCCCGCGGTCGCGGAACTCGCGCCGCGCCCTTCCCGTCGCACCACGCCGCTCGAGATCGTCGTGCTCCGAATCGGAATCCTCGTCCAGGTCGCCGTTGTCGTTGAGTGCCTGCTCGCCCCTGCTCCTCAGCTCCTCCGCCCGCCTGGAGAGCGCAGCCTGCTCATCCTGCTCCTCTCGCTGCTTCCGCAGCATCGCTGCCACCTGCCTCTCGACCACCGTCATCTCCCGATCGTTCCCCATCACCAGCCTCGATGGGAGAAGAGAGCGACCCCCCTCGCGCGGGGTGTCACTGCTAGCACCTCGGCTAACAAGCGACAATCGACACCTCGGCTGGAAAAAGCGCGGGTGAAAGTGGGGGGCCTGTGTGGGTGGTGGGGCGGGGTATCACAGAGCCGTGCGCTGGGTCCGAGGGACGCGCCGGCGCATACACAGACCGGCAGAGAGCCGAAGTATCCGAGAAACGTCACCGGAGAGGCAAACCCGGGGCGCGAACCCGGCGCGGGAGGTGTCCGGGGGGCGGATCTGACCGTCACCCTACCGTGCGCGTCGCTTCAGAGCGAAAAATGGCGTCCTCCTCGAGCGGCGAACGCCTGGACAACAGCGGGGGGTTCATGAGCGAGGACACCGACGACGGGGACTTCGACCCGAACAATCCGAGCCAGTCCACTCCGGGAGGGGACGACGGCAACATGGGACCGTACGGACCCGCCCTGGAGCGTGAACGAGGGCGCAACGCTTCGCCGACGAGCAGCGCGGGAGACGGGGCCCCTCTCGAGCGGATCGTCTCGCGGGACTTTCCGCACAACGACTACTACATGGTCGCGGAAGGTCTGAACCGCAATCCCAACTGGACGGTCTATCCCGCGCAGCTCGCCGTGGTGCTCAAGGCGTGCGCGCAGCTCGCGGAGGATGAAGACGAAGCCGAGAAGAGGTACGCGCGCGCCCCTCCTTCCACCCCCCGTTTTGAACGCGGATGGATGCCCCCCTTTGATACATCCGAACTCCTCCTCTCGCTCCTGTCCTCCGATCGGACCCGTCGCTGATCTCCCCATCCCCCGTCGCGCCCTCACTCCGCAGCGAACACATCCGGAAGCTGTACCGCGACCTCGTCCCGAACTCGTTCGAGCGGTGCCTCACGTACGACGACCTTCGCCGATGGCCGCAGGACATCCACGCGAACATCCTCACGGCGTCGATGCGCCTGGCGCACCTCGTCGCCGTCAAGCTGCACCAGGCGCACTACTTCTCCGGCCCCGGCGCGCACGAGCAGTGGGAGGAGAACGAGGTCGACATGTGCCACCTCCTCGACGCCCTCGCGTGGGCGCTCGATAGGGACAGCGAGTACCATAAGAAGCACCGGTTTGACCGAATCCCGAACCAGCTCGAGCCGCTCGAGCGCGCGTTCACCGCGCCGATCGCCGTCACCCAGGCGGAGGCCCGAACCCTCATGGACGCCGATGCGAGCAAGGAACGGTCGGTGTACGGCACGAACAAGTTCCAGTCGTACTTTGGCAGGAAGGACGACGACGGGGTGATCCACGTGAGCGACGAGGACGACGCCCCCGCCGTGCCCGTGCGGTTTCCCGGCGAGAGCTCCGGAACAACCGGAAACCCCTTCGTCGATCCGCGCGGGTACGACGATCCCCGGCCGGATCGTCGCGACGTGGAGATTGACACGTGGCTGGATCAGATCGCCAACTGCTTCGGCCATCACGGGGGATGGGAGGGGATCCTGGGTCTGCTGGGCGACCCCGGGCCGATTTCGCTCGCGATGCTGGAGCACGCGGCTCGGCCCGCGAAGCTCGCGGCGAGGACCATGATCGGCAGCCTTCGCCGCGAGTTCGCGGAGCAGGCGAATCGGTGCCTGAACCATATGCTGCGCATCGTTCGCACCGCGGACCCCCAGCTCGTGGGCGCCAACAGCGGCGAACGCGACGAGCGGTACATGCACCTGTCCAAGGTGCTCCGGCACCTGGAGGAGATTCTGGCGCACGCGCTCAAGGAGGAAGGGGGTAAACCCGCTCGGGACATGGCTGCGCGGCTGGTGTCGGAGGTGCACCAGGCGATGATAGAGGCGATGCTGAAGGTTCCCACGTTTAACATGCAGCTCGAGGCGCTGCGCGAGATTAAGCGATCGCTGCAGGAGGCGGCTAAGACGCGCGACAATCACGAGTCCAAGGAGCAGCTCAAGGGTATCGTGGCTTGGATGGAGGCGAAGAAGGTTCTGCCCCACATCCTCCGCCCGACGTACCTGCACCATAAGCAGTACGTGGACCAAGTGGCCGCCGTCCTGAGGTTCCTGCTCGAGGAGGACGCCATGACCAAGGCGCACATCGACGAGCTTTGGGCGATTACCCAGAAGCAGGACACCTTCGAGGAGGTCAAGAACAACGTGCTAGACCTCCTCGCGTCGCTCGCGTGGAAATTCTCGGATGAACAGCTGGACTACCTGTTCACCCTCTTCGAGGGCGCCGGCCACGACGCGCTCGCGGACTGCGGTAAAATTCTGGAGACTGTCCAGAAGCTCGCCGGAAGTGACGGCAAGGGGGTCATGGCGGAGCGCCTGCTCGAGCTCCTGTGGCGGATGACCCACGACGCGGGCGGCGCCGAGATGGTCGCCGCGTTCACCAGGGTGTTGGGCCACTACGACCGCATGGAACGCGCGTCCAAGTCGCAGTGGATGGCGCGGGTCGTTGGGGACATTCGCGAGCGCCGCGCGGATCTCGCGGTTTCGCTGCGCCTCGTCATCAAGATTGTGCAGCTGGAGTCGCCGGAGGCGGCAGAGGACTTGCTCGGGTCGGACGACACCGACGGGGTCAAGGGCAAGAAGG
Source organism: Micromonas commoda (assembly GCF_000090985.2). Taxonomy (NCBI): domain Eukaryota; kingdom Viridiplantae; phylum Chlorophyta; class Mamiellophyceae; order Mamiellales; family Mamiellaceae; genus Micromonas; species Micromonas commoda. The sequence continues at coordinate 919,682 of NC_013044.1, read as the reverse complement.
CCCGCAGGCGTCGATTGCAGGAGCGGCAGCAGCAGATCACCGTCTCGCCCGACGATCAGGACTACAAGGAGATTCGTCGGCTGTGGATCGAGCGGCTGATCGCGGGGGAGGACCTGCTGGAGCTCCTGACGAGCCGGTTTGAGGAATTTCAAGCGCACGCGTGGTCCGAGGGTTTCGATCGCGCGCAGCCCGCGCCGCCCTCCGGTCAGCCCGGCGCGCACCGCACCGGGTACCAGGACACCCTCAAGACGTTCATGGAGGCGTTGATGTTCGTGTTGAAGACTGGGTGCATCGAGGTGGATCCCGAGACGGCGCTTCGGTTCTGGGCGGCTTTCGTCGACGCGCCGGGCGCCGCGGTGTCTGAACCGCTCGACCCGGGCGTCAAGCCCGCGAGGTTCAGCGATTACGGCAGGATCTGGATCACCAAGATGCTGGTGGTTGGTGGTAAGCCCTGCAGCGTGTCGCCGGAGACTGTCCGGACGATTTTGGAGACGCGCCTGGTCAACGAGCCCGCGGCGCGGATGCGGAAGCAGGGGTACGAGCTCCTGCGATCGTATTTTTTGCAGTGCGCCGCGGATGAGGGGAAACTCGACAACTCCCTCGACGTCGACGACGACGACTCCATCGGGGACCTGCCCGTGGGCGTGGACCCGTCAGATCTCGGCCCGGAGGCCACGGGCGTGCCCGCTCGACTGCTCGTTCACGGCAAGGCGGTCCACGACCTTCGCATCCGCGACCATAACTTTGCCGGGGTGGACCAGCTGTGGCGCGTCTTCCTCGACGCCCCGGAACGCGACGACGAGGATACGTGGGAGGATGCCGCTCACCACCTCATGTGGCTGCACCTGGGCGCCGACGCGGAGACGTGGCAGGGGACGGTGGCGGTGCGCGAAGAGTTCCTCGCCGCGGTGATTGATCGGCTCAAGGAGACGGCGACGGGACTCCTGGGCGACGACCGGGCATCCGCCGAGCAACGCGCCCACAGACTCACGCTGCTCGCGTCGTCGTTCATAGAAAAGTGCGAGGATATGTACGCCGCCGCACCCGGCGCGCCCTTACCCCACGGCGGATCGTACCCGGGCTTCGCGGTGAAGATGGAGGTGATATTGATGCACGCTGTGGCCAGAACGGGCCAGCACGATAAGGTCACGGTTGAGGTGCACTCGAACGTCCCGGTCCGCGCGCTGCGCGAGGCTGTGGCGAGGGAGATCTCGGAGACGGATCCCAACCGCGTCAGGCTGCTCTGCTTTGGGCAGGAGCTCAGGCACGACCACAAGCTCCTCCACGAGGTTTTGCCCGCCGCCGCGGGCGCGGAGGAGGACCAGAGCTTCACGGTTCAAGCCGTCTTGGGGTTGAGAAAGACGGACGATATCCCATCACCGGCGAACAACTCGCCTCGCGCGCTCTTCGCGTCGCAACCCGGCGCCTACGACGTCCTCCTCGAGCTCGTGGACCGATCGAGCAGCGCGAGAGTCCGCGAAAACGCGCAGGTGATTCTTCAGATGCTACCCACCCGAGACAGCATCCGGAACGAGCTCCGGGGGTTGCTGGAGGCGACCGCGGCGGACCCCGCGACGACCGCGGCGGACGCGAGGGGTCGCCTGAGGGAGCTCCTGGGCCTCGGTCCCGCGGAGCTCGTGTACGCGCTGCAGGTGCTCGACGGCTTGCTCTCATCCGCGCCGTCGCGGTACGTCCCGGGCCCCGGGGCCGCCGGCGGTGACGACGGGGATAAGTGCGGGGATATGTCCGGGGGTCCGTCGTCGTCGTCGTCGGTGGCGGCGCTTCGGGGTTCGTTCCTGGCGCTGGGTTGCGCGAGGGATATCCTCACGACGCTGCCGTCGGGAATCACGGGCGAGGACGACGACACGGGCGCGGCGGCGGAGTCTGCGGCTAAGTTGGCGAGCGCGGGACTGGCGGCGTGGCGCGACGTTTCGCTGCGCCGGGCGCTCTGCACCGCGGCGCTGAGCTTGCTCCGCATCTTACTCCGCGGTCAGAGCGTCGTTGATTCGGAGCCGAGCGAGTCGCTGGGTTCCTTGGGCGGCGCCATAGGGACGATGGGTCTGCGGGAGGAGAGGGACGAGCGGATGGCGGCGGATGGCGACGATCCGGGGATGACGGTTTCGGATGACGACGCGACGGGTTCGCGGAGAAGGCTCGCCAAGGACGCCATCACCGCGCTGGCCAACCTCGCGTACATCATGGGCACCGGTATCAGGGTCGGGGATCCATCCGAGAAGGGGTCCGACGTCGACGATGCGACGCGAGACGCGATGGATTCTGACGCGAGGTTGGATTCTGACGCTCGGAGCGAGGACCCGGAGTGCGAGTCGGACGACGAGGATGACCTGACCCGGGACGACTGGCGGCTGTCTCGCGACTCCCTCGCGCTCCTGGCGACGTGCACGCAGCTGTGCGCGAGCGGTGCGTCGCACCCGGCGGATTCTGTCATGGCCATGCCCGTGTTCCCGGCGATGCTGCGCGACATGCTGATCCGATCGCCGCACGACGCGATTCGTCTGAACACGGCAGACGCGCTGTATCAGCTCGCCGTGCGCGGAGGCAAAGGAGACAAGAAGGACGGGGGCAAGGAGGACGAGAAGGAGGTGTCCCCGGGGATGGTCACCGCGCTCCTGTCCGTGCGGTCGCTCGCCATCGAGCACCCGTCGCAGTGCGAGCAGTACCACATGCTGCTGTGCAAGATGCTGTCGTTTCACGACGACGCGTCGGCGATTGAGGAGCTGTTACAGGAGGAGGTGGAGGCTCTGCGCGTCACGCCCCCGGCGACGGAGGAGACGGAGGCCATGCTGAAGTCCCGGCTGATACTCATACGGACGCTCATCGAGCGCCTGGAGAAGGTTGGCCGCGGGTCCAAAGCCGCCGGCCGCGGGCTCGTGCAGGTTCTCCTCTTCCGGTGCCTCTTCCCGGAGGCTGTCCCGATGCTCAGGCCGTCCGCGGAGGTGCTGAAGCTCGCTGGCATGCCCCCGCCCATCGTCCACGGCGGCGATGATCGACCCAACGGCAAAGTGGCGCGGGGCTCTAAGCGCAAGCAGGACGACGAGGAACTCCCCGACCTCGACGACGGCGACGACGGCGCGGTCGCGTCGGACGACGACGCCGACACGCTCAGCGCGGATGTCGCGACTGACCGCGACGTCATCTCGGGAGGACCCGTCACCTCGGGCGGCAAGTCGTCCGAGCTCAACGCGGGGTCGCACTTCTTCAACGGCGAGGAGGTGGAGATGCTGGACGAGCACCTGTCGCCGGTGTGCGCTTCGCCGGCGACGAGGTCCGCCGCGTTTCGACTCCTCGCCGATCTCTGTTCGCACGACACCGAAAACATGGTGGAGGTGACGGACGTTCTCATGGAGCTTCACTACCGCGGCGGCGTGGACGTGAACGAGTGGGATATGCTCCCCAGCCACAACAACCGGCCGCAGGGTGGATACGTGGGCCTTAAAAACGCGGGCGCCACGTGCTACATGAACAGCGTCTTCCAGCAGTTGTACATGGTGCCCGAGCTGCGCGACGCGGTGCTCAGCGTGGACTCCACCGCGGCGACGGAGGAGGAACGCAAAGACAGCGTGTTTTACCAGTTTCAGATGATGCTCGCGTCGCTGGCGGCCACGCGCGTCGATTTCTACGCCCCCAGGGGTTTCTGGCGCGCGTTCAAAGACTACGACGGCGAGCCCATCAACGTTCGGGAGCACCAGGACGGCCTCGAGTTTTTCAGCCGGCTTCAGGACATGGTCGACACCGAGTTTAAGAAGTCCTTAGCCGCGGCGGATCCGGACGGACCCAACAAGGACGCGGCCAAGCCCAACAGCGGCGTGAAGGGAGCGATGGAGGCTGTCATGGGTGGCCAGTTTGTCAACCAGATGCTGTGTCGCGAGTGCCCGCAGCACCGATCGGAGCGGCTCGAGGATTTCGTTCACGTCTCCGTCGACGTGCGAAACAAACGGGACCTCGTCGAGTCCCTCGCGTCGTACGTCCAGGGCGAGCTGTTGGAATCCGACAACCAGTGGTTCTGCGAGCAGTGCGGCAAGAAGGTGGACGCGGTGAAGCGCGCGTGCTTCAGCGGCGAGAAGCTTCCCAACACCCTGCTGGTCCACCTGAAGCGATTCGAGTTTGACTACGAGACGATGCAGCGGCTCAAGATCAAGTCGCGGTTCGAATTCCCCATGGAGCTGGACATGAGCCCGTTCACGGTGGAGGGTATCGAGCGCGACGCCTCCGCGGAGTCCGACCCGACCGCGCCCGTCCCCGAGCTACCCCTCGGGCCCGACCACTACCGGTACAGGCTGGTGGGGGTCGTCGTGCACTCTGGAACGGCATTCGCGGGGCACTACTACTCGTACATTCGCGAGCGAGGCGCGCCTCCCGGTGCGAATGCGGCGGAGCACGGCGTCGGCGCGCGATGGCACGTGTACGACGACCAGCGCGTGGAGCCGTACGACGTCGCCAACCTCGAGGCGGACACCTTCGGGGGCAAGTACACGGTGAACATGTCGCAGTTTACGGGATCCGACCACGACGTGTCGGGAGATTTGCACGGACCCGCGCACCACCACCACGTTCCGCGGCAGAGCGGCAGGTTGACCGAGCACGATAGGCCCAACAGCGCGTACATGCTCTTCTACGAGCGGGTCAAACCGTCGGATGGAGAGCGTATGGCGTCGATGCCGCCGTCCAGGACGGCGACTCCCGCGTTTGGAAAGCCGGCGATCGCGACGGGGGACGCGGCTGGCGACGCCTCGACGCAAAGAGTCGAGCGCATAGCGTCGCCGCCGGATATGCCCCGGCAGATTCGCGGCCACGTGATGACCCAGAACCTGCAGTTCGTGTTCAACGGTAACCTCTTCAGCAGGGAGTACTTCGCCTTCATGCAGCGGCTCGTGGATTCCGCGCACTCCGGGGGGGGCGCTTCGCGCAAGTCGCAGCGGAGGGGCGAAAGGGGCGGACCTCGCGCGGCGGTGAACCAGCCGAGCTCGGGCGCCGAGAGGGATTCGATGGAGGAAAACGGAGGTGGCGCGCGACGCGTCCGGACCCCGGAGGAGGAGGACGAGCACGCGGTGCTCTCCATCCGCATCGCCACCGAGTTTCTGTGCCACGTCTACCTCCGCGCGCACGGCAGCATGAGGGACGAGCGGGGTTTGCACGCGTGGAGACGAACAGTCGCCAACTTGCTGGAGCGATCGCCCGCTTCGTGCCGATGGTTCCTGGGTTGGATCAGGTCGAGGCCCACCTACCTCGCGGCGTTTTTGCAGCGGTGCCCGAGCGGTGACGCGAGGGGAACCTTCGCCTCCATCGTGTCTTCCGCGCTGGTGTGCGCGACGCGACACGCCGACGGCGGAGCCTCCGCTGAGGCGCTCCTCTCCGATCCGGAGAATAAGGAACGCGCGCAGGGGCCGCACGTGCGCGGGGCGAGCGAGACGTCCAAGGCTGTCGACCGGGTGTTGGGTTTCTTGGCCCGGCACGTGCGCGAGCTGCTCCGCGTCCGCGATAAGTACGCCTCCCCGGCGCAGTACTTCAAGGTGCTCAACGAGTACTGCAAGCTCGGCCCGGGGCAGGCGCTTCAGCTGCTGCGGTTTGAGATTTTGGACCTGGTCAAGGAGTACGTGTCGATGGTGTACTTTACTCCCAATCGCGCCGGCTGCGCCTCGAACGCCGCCGAGAACAAACCCGCGTTCGAACTCTTCTCCAACCTGATCTGCGCGTGCGATTGCGAGCAGGTTCGTATGGACATGGCGGTCGTCGCGATGGAGGAGGCGAAGAAAACGTACGCCGAGTTGGAGCGGGTGGGGGACCTACTGGAGGATTCGGACGAGGCGAATGGGGTGGCGAAGACGGCGCCCGACTCGCCGTTCGCCTTTCCCAACAGCGGGTTCAAGGGCTGGATCATGTACCACAACCCAAACACCGGGGACGACTCCGCGACTGGCCACGTGGGGTTCCTCCTCACCAGGAGCACGCAGTGGTGGCAGCTCATGGTGGACCTGGCGTGCGAGAACGAAGCCATCCGCCGCGCGCTGCTGCACGTGTGCTGGCGGTGGGAGTGGCCCAGCTACGTCGCCACGCGCGAGATTCAGGGTCAGATGGAGGAGGAGGACTGCATGGAGAACGTGCACGCGTACCTCCGGCTGATGGAGAGTTTGATGGCGTTGGAGGATTGGGCGCAGGAGCGACGCGTGCGCCTGTGCCTGGAGGGCCCTTTGGAGGTTCAGTTCCCCGACGGCGAGAAGAAGGATGCGCCGCACCTGCAAGCCGCCTACGACGCCGTCGCGGGAAAGACGAGCGGCGCGAAGCGCGGCGCGATGGCGGCGAGCGGCGCCATCGAGCTCACCGCGTTGCGCGAAACCAAGTACGGCTCCAGGTACGTCGTGTGCAAGTGGCTGGTTCGCACGGCGACGAGGGAGACGAGTTACAGGGACTGGACCAGGGAGTGCCTGCGCCGGCAGCGGAAGGATTGGCTGCTGGGACTCGAGTGCCTGGAGGACGACAGGCACAGGTTCGGCGCTCCGCAGCAGCTCTCGATCGGGATGGAGCGCAGCGACTCCACGCCGAGCAGCGCGGCGCAGCATCCGAGCGACGAGGTTGACTACATCATCAACCGAGGCAGGGAGCTCGTCGGCGGCGAGCAACTGTGAGGAGGAGGGTGGGCGAAGACGAAAAAAACCACGCGATGTGTACAACATAGATATGGGTGGGTTCGGACGACGAAAACGCGTCCGCAGACCCTCGGGTGTAACATGACAATCCAACGATTCATCCAAGTGTTCACGTATTGTACATTTCGTGTCCCTCATTTACGAAGGCGGACGACCCGTTTGCGCCTCCGCGAATCAATACGGATCCTCCTCGGTGTCGTCGATAAGCGCCCTGGAGTGTCGAACGACTGCTCGTCCCAAGGAGTTGATCCACTCCTCCTTCTCCTTGGCCGAGTCCGCGATGAAGTACTTGGTGTCGCCCCTCGTGCTGAGCTCAAACCCAAACGCTCGGTTGATGGCGTCCTCCGCGCCCTTGACGCTCAGGCACTTGCCGACGTCGATGCACCCGCGGGTTTGCGACGCCGGCGTGACGTGCTCGGAGAGGAACCAGAACAGCTTCCCGTCCTTCAGCACGAACCACCGCCGGCGCCACGTCTTGATGACGTCGCCCTGCTTCATGAGCCAGCCCTGGCGCTCGGCGCCGTGCCAGAACTCGACGCCCTCTGTCAACTCAGCCTGCGACGGCGCGAGGCCCATCGTCGCGAGGAAATTGTTCCAACCGCTCATGTCGGGCTTTTGTCGTGACGCGTATCACCGAACACGTCCCTTCTTCTCAGGTGGGACCCTTGTCTTCACTGGACCTCCTTCTTGGCTCGCTTCGCCGCGTTCCTCGCCTGCGCCGCCGCCAACACCTCCGGCCACTGCTCGTGCGGTACGACGTTGATCACCTTCTTGCCTCGCTTGTGAGGGTTCTTGGCGTCGGTGAAGTGGACGCGGCCGGAGATGAGCGCGTAGACGGTGTGATCCACGCCGATCCCGCAATTTGCGCCGCAGTGCCACTTGGTGCCCCGCTGCCTCGCTATGATGTTGCCCGGGATGACGTGCTCCCCGCCGTACTTCTTGATGCCGAGGAACTTCGGGTTGGAGTCGCGGCCGTTGTTGGACGATCCGCCCTGCTTCTTGGTCGCGGTGCGAACGAAGATGGATGAGCAAGCGGGGCCCAAGGTTTGGCCGAGCTCGGGAAGGCCTGGGGTTTGTGGGAGGGGGCAGCGTCGGATGGTCAGGCTCTCTTCGTCCGCAGTCAGCGCAGAGGCGTTCGTGATCGCGTCCCCGCACGAACGATATCAGGGGTGGTAGCGGCGGCCGCGTGCGGGGCGACGGGGAGGGGTTCGGGGCGCCGCGGGGTGATCGCTCGTAGATCCGCGCGCACCGTTGGTCAGCGACTGGAGAGCGCCGAAGGTTGAGTTCGAAGCGCAGCGACCGACAGACCGAAGGCCGCCGAACATGTCCTTGCGCGCGTGAGGGCGTCGCAGCGAATGGGGTCCCGCAGAGGGCAGAAGGGACACCACGACTTTTTCCCGGCGGATGATTTCTTGTTCGTCCAAGGCGAAAGAGGCCCCTCACGTCAGAGCCAGGGGTCGCGATGGCTGACGACGAGGATGACCCGTCGAGCCGGGAGATCAGCAAATGCTGGCTCGCCATGAAGGCCCTGGAGCGGCATGACTTGGACGAGTGCCTGGAGCACTGCAACGCGGCGCTGGAGAAGAACCCGTACGATCAGGTGCGTCGCCCCCCGCCCTTTCGGGATGCTGACTTTCATCCCCCGTGTCCCCGCTGGTCTGACCGCCTCCCCTCCGCCCATCCTTCCCTTCCGCAGCAAATGTGGTACATCAAGACGCGTTGCCTGACGCTCAAGAACTGGATCGACGACACGGAGTTGGAGGAGGAGGTGCGACCACTCCCGCGCCCGGCCGTCCCCTCACCGCACCGCCCCGCGGTCCTCCGCCCGCGTTTCAAACCCAACGTCTTCTTTTCGCTGACCGCGCTCTCGCTCCCCCTCGTCGGCGTCGCACGCAGGGTGTGGCCGAAGTTCTCATGGACGAGCACGCCACCGCGGCGATGCCCCGCCCGGGCACATCCCTACGCCGTCCCGGCACGCGCACGCAGACCGGCATGCCCAACCAGGGCATCCGACCGACGACTTCGTCGGGCCGACCCACGACCGGCTTCCTTCGGCCGGGAACCAGCACCCGGCCGATGACGAACAAGGGAGGGGTGGAGGGCGCGTTCCGGGGGAACAGGCCGGGAACGACGCGCCCCGTCACCACGTCCGGTCGCCTGGTCCGCCTGGGAACCGCGTCCATGCTCGCGGAACCCGGTGGGCCGTTCATCAACGTGGACAAGTTGGATCTGAGAAAATACGCGCAGCGCCCCGCCTTGGCCCGGGTCCTCTGCGATTACATCCTCCATCACGACCGTAACCCGAAGAAGGCGGTGGAGCTCGCGTCGTTGGCCACCGTCAACGCGGGTTTCGACGACTGGTGGTGGAAACATCGGCTCGGGAAGGGATACTACCAGCTCGGTTTGCTGCGCGACGCGGAGAAACAGTTCAAGAGCTCAATCGCGGATATGCCCACGATCGACGCCACGCTGCAGCTGGCGAACGTGTACATCCGGCTGGACCAGCCCGCGAGCGCGATACGCGTGTACCGCGCGGGACAGACGCAGTTTCCCGGAGAGACGTCCATGCTGTTGGGCGAGGCTCGGATCCACGACGCGCTGAACGACATGGCGGCGGGGGTGGCGCTGTATAAGAACGTGCTGCAGTGGGACGCGACGAACGTGGAGGCCATCGCGTGCATGGGGGCGCACCACTTCTACACCGACCAGCCCGAGATTGCCCTCCGTTTCTACAGGCGGCTGCTCATGATGGGGGTGAACAACACGGAGCTGTGGAACAACCTCGGCTTGTGTTGCTTCTACGCGAGTCAGTACGACATGACGCTGCACTGCTTCGAACGCGCGCTGCAGCTGGCGGACGACGACAACATGGCGGACGTGTGGTTCAACGTCGGGCAGGTTGCGATCGGCATCGGAGACCTCAATCTGGCGGAACAGGCTTTTAAGATTGCGGTGTCGGTGGATGCCAACCACTCGGAGAGTTTCAACAACATGGGGGTGCTGGACCTGAGGGCGGGGAAGGTGGACCAGGCGATCGCGAACTTCCAGACGGCGCACGAGCTGCTGGAGTTTGCGCACGAGCCGTTGTACAACGCGGCGCTGACAGCGTTCAAACTCGGGCAGTTTCAGAGGGCGTTTGAGAAGGTTGAGAAGGCGCTGGAGAACTTCCCGGAGCACGAGGACTCGCTCGAGCTTCGGCGGCAGCTCGTGCAGCACTTTAACCTCCTGTAGATTGTATATCTAGCTACTAGTGGCGTAGTTATAAGTTAGGACGAGGCGTTTGCATCTACGCGGGTGGTCATCAGTTTACGTAGCCGATTCGTTTCCAAGGCGTGCGCACTCGTCGGAGCACGTGAAAAACTAACATTCCCCCGAGAGAACGAAATTGCCATCTCGAAACTGCGCTGAAATCCTCGGAGCACACCGAAAAGTCGTCGTCATGTTTCCCGAACTGGCACACAGATCACGCGCACCGGTGAGAGAGTCCGCGCGATGGGTCACGGATACGTCACCCTAGTCAGCGCGGATGGGTTCGAGTTCGTGGTGCGTCCCCGACCCCCGACGCGTAAACCCTCCCAAAACTGCGCGAGGACCTAACGACCGCCCCCGAAATCGCCCCCGAAATTTTCGCTGACCGCCCCGATTACCCATCCCCCCAGGTTGACGAGGAGGCTGCGTGCGTGTCGAAGATGATCAAGAGCATGATGCAGTCTTCCGGCGGCTTCAGCGAGCGTAGGGACAACAAGATCACCTTCCCGGAGATCTCGGGCAAGATTTTGGAGAAGGTGTGCCAGTACTTCTACTACAAGTTGCAGTACACAGACTCGAGGGATTCCGTGCCCGAGTTCAAAGTACCGCCGGAGCTCGCGTTGGAGCTCCTGATGGCGTCCAACTACCTCGACTGCTGATCGACGCGGACGACGTGATCTATCTAGCGTGTATCTTAGTAGGATGAATCTTAGTTCGCGTCACAAACGTCGATGCGCGTGTGTGCGTCTGTGCGTCTGTGCGTTTGTCTCTCGCTCCCGCTGCGTCCGTCGAATTCCGTCGTTTCCGCCGTCGAATCCCGCTCACTCGCTCGGTCCCAGCTGCTGCACGAGGGTCATGAGCATGTCCCTCAGACCCAGCCCGCTGTCCCGCTCCTTCTGCAGCTCGCTCACCTTGGCCGCCGCCCTCGCGCTCTTCCTCGCCACCGAGTCCTTCACCGCGCCAGCCTTGCGACCCATCTCCTCCTCGCTCCGAGCCACCGCCGCCGCCAGCTCGGCCCGCGCGCGATCGTCCTCCTCCCGCGCCTCCTCGAACGCGCGGATCCGGCGCTTGGTCTCGGCCTTGATTCGCGCCAGCGCGGCGTCCGCGTCCGCGACGATGGCCTCGTACCTCGCCGCTGATTTCTCGGCTCGAGCGCGAGCGGCGTCCTCGTGGCATTTCCGAGCGGCGGCGATTTCATCCGCGAGCGCCTGCGCCTGAGCCCGCGTCTCCGCCTGAAGGTCTTTCACGACTCGGGCGATCTTGAGCTCCACCTCCCTCGCGCGGTTACGCTTCAGCGCGTGCATCGCGGCGCACACGGCGTCGATGTCCTCCTTGTCCCTGCCGCCGGTTACTTTGACGGGTACGAGCGCGGCGCCGGGTAACGTCGTCGTCGGCGCAATCGGGGAAACCGAAACCGGCCGAGCGGACTTGGGCATGGACCCCTCGGCCCGCCGCTCTTTCGACCCGGTCGACCCGGGCCGGCGCTCTTTCAACCGCTCTTTCGACCCGGTCGGGAGGGAGCTGACCTTGGCGAGAGGGAACGAGACGCCTCTCTTCGTCGTCGTCGTCGTCGCGGGCGGGGCCGGACCGTCGGAGAAGTCAAACTCGTCGTCGTCGTCGCCGGAGGACATGCGCAGGGTGGACTCGTCCCCGTGCGTGGGGGGGCTGGGTGTAGGTGCGGCGGCGGGGGAACGGGCGGGGGATGAGGGGCGCGGCGCCTTGGTCTTCTTCCTCGGCCCGCCGTCGTCCTCGGCGGCGCGCCTCTTCGACGAGGTCTTCTTCTTCGCAGCCTCAGCCGCGGCGGTCTTCGCCGCCGCCTTCTCGCGAACGAGGCGCGCCTCGACGATGACGGCGATTCGTGCGGACCTGGGATCGGACTTGCCCATCTTGCGGAGGGTGGGAAGGTCCTCGGCGGCGTAGGTCTCGGCGGCGGCGAACAACGCAGCCTCCTCGTCGACCGCGGCGACGGCGGCGGCGGGTTTCTTCGCGGCTTTGGTCCGTCGCGCGGGGCTGGGCGAGCGGGAGAGCCGCTCCGCGGGGGGATCTTCCTCATCCACCGCCGCGATCATCGCGACCGGGTCGTCGGTTGTTCGGATCGTCGGTTCGTCCGCGGGCAACCCGAAGCCGCCCTCCTCGCCGTACGAATCGTCCTCGACCACGGGCTCGGCGTCGATGTCCGCCCACCGCACGCCATCCGCGTGAGCCTTCTCGGCCGCCGCGTCCTTAGCCGCCCTCTCGGCCTCGGCCGTCTTCTCGGCGGCGGCGGCGGCGGCCTCGGCGGTCTTGGCGGCCTTTGCGGCCTTTGCACGCTTGGCGCGCTTGGCGGGCGGGGGCGAGGGGAACGGCTCGGTACGCTCGGCGGTTTGGATCGCCTCCGGGTGCCCGGGCGCCTCGGGTTTCTCGGGCGCCGCCTCGGGTTTCGACGCGTGAGTCTTCGCGGCGGCGCCTTTCCCGAACCTGGAGCCGAGGGGAGTCTTGGCGGGGGCGTCGAAGGCGGTGTCCGGGACCTTCTTACCGCCGCCGCGGCCGAGCCTGAACTGCCCGGCGGTGGGGGTGACAAAGTCCTTGGACAGCTCTTTGTCCGCGGCGGGGGTCTTGGGCCGATCGTACCAGTTCTCGACGACGGGAGCGCGAGCGGGCTCGGCGGCTGCCGCCGTGGCGACGACCGCGACCGCGTCGGAACGAACCACGGGAAGGGCGCCGTAGCCCTTTTTCGGCGCATGCGGGGCTTTCTGCAAAGCGCGCTTGCGGAGCATGCTGCGAAACGGCGACATCCCCGGGGAGCGAGCGCGCTTCCGCTCGAGGACCTCCTGCCATCCGATCATGGAGGGGGGTTCCATCTGCGACTGGGTCTCCTCGACGAGGGTGAAGTCGTCCAGGTTGGATCGCTTAAAGTCGGCAAAGTTCACGCCGCCGGTTGGCTGGGTCATCACGGGCGGGGTGGAGGCGTCCAGCATCGCCGGGTCAACTGTGAGGTAGTCCCTCTCGTCGTCGTCATCCGCGTCGGCGGCCTTTTTCCTCTTTCCGCCAGTGACTTTCTTGGGTTTTGCCGCGGCGAGGGGGCTTCTGGCCCTGGGCTTAGCCGCGGGCTTGGGCTTGGCCGCGGGCTTGGACTTAGCCGCGGGCTTTGACTTGGCCGCGGGCTTGGACTTGGCCGCGGGCTTTGACTTGGCCGCGGGCTTCTTCGGCACCGGCTCGGGCTCAGGCTCAAAATCGGAGTCCGCCTCCGAGTCTGAGTCGACGTTCTTCCCCTTTGAAGCCTTGGACCTCCCGGCGTTCTTCGTGAGCTCGCCGGCGGCGGCGGCGGCGGGCTTGCCGCTGCGGTTGGACGCGCGGGTGACGCGAGCGCGGGGAGGGGACGGGGTTCTGGTCCTGACCGAGATCTGGATCGCCTCCTTGGGTATTCGGGGCTCCTTTGGCTCGTTCTGAGGGTTAATGATGGTCTTACCCCGCGAGAGTTTGAACCCTGGCGCCGGGGTCTTGGCCTTGGGCCTGACCTTGACCTTGGTGTCGACGGTGGGATCGGGCTCGGGCTCGGGCTCGGGCTCGGGCTCTGCTGCCTTCAGGCTCGGCTCGGCCAACAGCGCGGCGAGCCCGTCGACGAGCTTCTCGGGACGGCCAGACGAGAGCGTCGGGGGTTCCGCGAGGAGGGTGCCGAGGGGCTTGTGCTGGGACGTGGGCGCCGCCGTGGGCTGCGACATTGGCCGAAGCGTGGGCTCCGGTGCGGGCCCCGGCTCTGGCTGGGTCTCGGGCACCGCCTCCTCCTGGGAGAAGCACTCCGTCGGCGCCTCCGTCTCGGCGTCCGCCGCTGCTGCCATGATCGCGCGCGGGGACAGGTCCGGAGACATCGACGGGGTCTTGGACTGCGTCGCCGGAACCTTGAGCGAGGCGCGGGGGGAGGGCACCGGGCTCACGTCAAATTCTGAGAGGTCCGGCTTGGGCCCCGGGCTCAGCATGAAGGGCTCAAAGTTGGCCTTAGCCAGGGACACGATCGCGGGCTGGACCACGGCTTTAGGCAAATTTGCCGGGAGCGGCTCCTTGCTCGGGTTCAGGTCCGAGTCGCGGGATTTGTCGGTCGCCGGGAGGGATCCCGGGTGGCAATCGTTCAGCCCGCGGGTCTTGATCGTCGGCACCGCCCGCTTGAGCGCGGCGAGCGGGGACTTCCCGGCGTCGCTCATCGTGAACCCCGAGTCCTTCGAGCACGCCGGACGCGATGTGCCCGTCGCCGCCGCGTCTTTGAACACGGACGGATGGGATGCGGCGGCGGTCGCGAGCGAGCGCTTCACGTCGGGTACATCGGCGGCTGAAAATTCAACCTTGATCCATCCATCGTCGCGCGAGTCGACCCCGTGAACCGACCGCTCCCACCCGACGGGCGCGCGGTGAACCCCGCACGTCATGACCCCGTCCGCCGCGAGCCTCGCGACGCGGACGCACTCGCCGTACGCGAACGTGACGGGCGTTTCCCCGTTCGGGTCGTCCCCCCCGAGGGCCGCGACGAGGCAGAAGCCCTCGTCGCCGTTGAACGCGACCGCGGGGCACTCCAACCGCGCGCGGCCGACCATCACGCGCGTCGTCGTCGCCGCCGTCATCGTCACGCCGGTCGCCTCGCGCCCCTTTGCGGCGTTGAACGCGCGAACGAACGAGCAGACGTCGCGAGCAAACGCGACGGGGGATTCAACTCGCCGCGCCGCGAGGACGAGCCGAGCGAACCCGCCCTTATCCACGGACTCGAACGCGCGCCCCGCGTCGCCCTCGTCGAGCCCGGCCCTCGCGACGAGCGTGGAGAGCATCGAGGCGACGCGCGCCTGGCACGCGAAGTCCCGCGATGTGTACATCAGGGAGACGAACGCGGCGAGGGAATCGTCGAGGTGCGCGAGCTCAGCGACGGCGTCAGCCACCGCGGGAGCCGCGTAGCCGTCGGACTTTAGGAGCTTCGTGAGCTCGACCGCGCACTTGGCGCCGCGCCTGGGGTCGACGACGAGCGCCGCCGCGACGTCCAGGAGTTCCCTGCGGCGAGCCGATGGCATGTCCGGGCACAGCGCCGCGTCGAGGAGCTCGGGGAGGAGCAGGGCGCCGAGCTTGTCGACGAAGGGGTTACCCTTGGCGTCGTGGGACTGGATCATGTCGCGGACCGTGACGTTCAGCGCCGAGAACGCGAGGTCATCCGCGGGGGTGAGGTTATCGGACTTGAGGGCGTCGATGACGTGCTCAGAGAGAGCCTTGAAGACGGAGTAGACGTCCTGGGCGGGCGAGCCTTCGTTGGACTTGTAATTTTTAAACAGGTTGACCCTTCGAAGGTTTTGCGAGGATCAAGTCGCGAGGTTTCAGTCACGATGCTCAAACGGGGGGCGAAAGTGAAGAGTCGTGGCGTCGCGAGGGCCAATCCTTGGAGGAGGAATTCGAACGGGGGCGTGGGCGGGAAAACTCGGGGGGCTTACTTGTAGCCCTCCTTCAGCGCGTGGAGGAGGCTCGAGAGGAGGGTGGAGTCGCCGCGGCTGCGGTCCTGGAGCTCCTGCGGGGGGACGTTGACGCGCGTGTGGTGTCAGGAGTCGCGATGCCAGCCCGGAAAGCGGCGTGCGCGAGGGTAAAGGCGAGTCTTGGGAGGCGCCTCACCGTGCGCAGGCTCTTGAAAACCGCGTGGACTCCCACGGCCGTGGCGAGGAGCTCCCGCCGTTCGAGCTTCTCATCGCGGCGGGTCTCGCCGAGCTTCGCGCGCAGCGACTGCGCCGCGGGTGAACCTTTCAGCGCGTGCCTGCGGAGCGCGTCGAGGAGCGTGCCCGACCCCGCGAGCTCGGGGGTCGACGCCGTCATAGAGAAGACACAGCTGTGGGGGGTGCTAAAGCTGGGGGGGTTGCCGAGTGGCGTAAGTGCACGGGGTCGAGCGCCCGGGATGGTTGAACCCACCGGATGGATCTACCGCGGTCCGTCACCCCTTCCGCGTCGCAAGTCGCCGCGCCTGCCGTCGCGCGCGCGAGGGCGAGGTCTGGCGTGGCGGCCTCCCTCGCCCAAAAAGCCACGACTCCCCCAAAAAAAAGGGTCCAAAAAAGGCAGCCGCTGGCCATGCTGGCAAAAACGAAATTCATGAGGGTTCGTCACCCTTCGTTTCCTGCTGGTAGACCAGGGTTCCCTGAGATATTTTCCCTTTTCAGGACCGATTCCGTGACTGCGAGCCATATGGAGAGCCGCGAAGATGACGTCGACGAAATCGAGGAGATCTCTGGGGCGCTCTCAGCCACGAGAGGGCAATTGGATAAATGAGGAGGGGTGACGCCCCGCGCGGACAGGATAACACGCGCGCGTCGCTCATCTCGCCGCCCCGCAGCGTCGAGTATCAACGTCGCTCATGGCTAGTGCCGTCTCGTTCGGTCTCGCCGCCTCCGCGGTGCGCCCCGTGGCTCACGCCAGGCGCACCGCCACCGTCAGGGCCTCGGCGTCGGGGCCCCATCGCCGTCCCGTCGCCGTCCCGTGCCCGGGCGTCTCCGCGCGCCCTGGGAGCCTCCTCGGCATGACCCGCCGCGGCTCCGTGCGCGCGCGCAACGTCGTGACCAAGGACAAGGACTCCAGCAAGGACGCCCCGCTCGACGTCGTCGAGATCGAGGAGTGCCTCTCGGTGCGTGCCCTTGCGGTGCCTTCGATCGGGCGCCACTTGGCGCTCGCCAATTTTGTCGTCGAACGCCGCCCCGCCCCCTTCCCCCGCGCGCTACCCGCGCGCGTGCTTCGGACATTTCGCTCACCGTTTCTCACCCTTTCCGTTAACCATCGCAGGATGAGGCTTGCAAGACCGAGATGCTGAGCAAGCTCGAGGAGGCCGTCGCCGACGAGCCCGTCGCTCCCGTTGGGGAGAAGAACGGCGTCGCGGCGAGCAAGATGGAGGCTGCCGCCGTCGGTGCCGCCGCGCCCGCCAAGACCGCCGCCGTGGCCGTCGCGCAGGCCCCCAAGAAGGCCGAGAAGAAGAAGGTCGAGGTCGAGGAGGAGAAGGTGGCGGTGTCCGAGCCCCCGCTCAACTTCGACCGCCTCAAGTCCGTCGGTACCTTTGTCCGCACGCTCGAGATTTGGGGCTTCGTCTTCAACTTTCTCTTCCGCCGCGTAGCGCTCAACCTCAAGTTCACCTACAAGGGCGGGTTCACCGAGGCCAAGAAGCTCGAGCGCACCGAGGCCCTCGCCAAGTGGCTCCGCCTCGGCCTCCTCCGCCTCGGCCCCACCTTCATCAAGATCGGCCAGCAGTTTTCCACCCGCGTCGACGTCCTCTCCAAGCCGTTCATCCGCGAGCTGGAGAAGCTCCAGGACCGCGTGCCCCCGTTCCCAACCCCGATGGCCAAGCAGATCATCGAGGAGGAGCTCGGTAAGCCCATCGACGAGGTGTACACCGACTTCCAGGACGAGGCGCTCGCCGCGGCGTCCCTCGGCCAGGTGCACCTCGCCAAGCTCAAGGCCACCGGCGAGCAGGTCATCGTCAAGGTGCAGCGCCCGGGCCTCAAGGAAATCTTCGACATCGACCTCAAGAACCTCCGCGTGATCGCGCAGTGGCTCCAGAAGGTGGATCCGAAGACCGATGGCGCCGCCCGCGACTGGGTCGCCATCTTCGACGAGACCGCCCGATGCCTCTACGACGAGGTCGACTACCAGAACGAGGCCAAAAACGCCAAGGACTTTGCCGCGCAGTTCGCGGGCACCGACTGGATCAAGGTCCCGCGGGTGTACGACCAGTACACCAGGAAGCGGACCATGTGCATGGAGTACGCCCCCGCCACGAAGATTAACGACCTGGAGGCCATCCAGAAGATGGGCGTGGACCCCGACCGCATGGCGCGCCTCGCCGTGGAGTCCTACCTCATGCAGGTGCTCAGGTTCGGGTTCTTCCACGCGGATCCCCACCCGGGCAACGTCGCCGTCGACAAGGGCGACGCGGAGGGTAAGGGTCGACTGGTGATTTACGACTACGGCATGATGGGTCGCATCGATCCTAAGGTTAGGAGCGGGTTCCTCGACCTCTTCTACGCCGTCTTTGAGAAGAACTCGGACAGCGCGGTGAAGGCGCTCGGCAAGATGGGCGTGCTGGTGGAGGGCGGCGACATGACCGCCGTGAAGCGCACCGCGGACTTTTTCTTGGGCTCGTTCGACAACCGCGTGGAGGAGCAGCAGAAGCAGAGGACCGAGAACAAGGAGGAGTACGAGGCTGAGTTTAAGCAGAAGCGCACGAAGGAGGAGAAGAAGGCGCGTCGCAAGCAGATCCTCAGCAACATCGGCGAGGATCTGCTGGTCGTGTCCAAGGACCAGCCCTTCAGGTTCCCCGCCGAGCTCACCTTCGTCGTCAGGGCCTTCTCCGTCCTGGACGGCATCGGCAAGAGCCTCAACAAGAAGTTCGACATCGGCGAGATCTCCGCGCCTTACGCCCGTAACCTCCTCATCGACGACAATCCCAGCGCGCTGCCCCCGCAGGTTGTCGCCCGCCAGCGCGACTGGGAGCGCCGCTTCGACCGCCAGAACAAGGCGATCGTCAACCTCTTCAAGGGCCCGGACGCCATCGAGGAGATCGCCGACGTCGTGCGCGCGATTGAGCGCGGCAGGCTGAAGATTCGCGTGCGCGCCCTCGAGGCTGAGCGCGCGCTCGAGCGGGTGCAGGTGATGCAGGGTCTCATGCTGAAGATGATGGTCGCGTGCGCCGCCTGCAACGTGGGCGTGGTGCTCTACGTGAGCGGTATGCTGCTCCAGGCCAAGGGCGTGTTCGGGGTCGCCGGTCTCTTCGCCATGCAGGCGCTCGTCGCGCAGATGAAGCTCGGTAAGCTCATCAAGAAGGAGGCGCAGTACGCCGGCGCGGCGTAAACCTGATACATACACTAACATAATAGCCGCACGCGAAATACATTCTTTGTCATGAATCTATCACGAGTATGTTCTACAATCGTTTCGAATCGTATTACGAAGAGCGTCGCCGTTGGACTATATTTAGAAGTCGAGGTCTGTCCTGAAGACGTAATTCTCAAACCCGTCGCACTTGCCCTGCACGCTGGTCATCACGTTAGCCTTCTGATACTGGTCCACCCGGTGCTCGAAGAAGTTCGCCTTGCCCTGGAGCGATATCATCTCCATCCACTCGAACGGGTTGGGGGTGTTCCACACCTTCTCCACGCCGAGCTGCGTCATCAGGCGGTCCGCGACAAACTCGATGTACTCGGACATGAGATCCGCGTTCATGCCCACGAGCGCGCACGACAGAGCATCGCACACAAACTCCTTCTCGATGTCCACCGCATCCTTGACGATCTCCTGCAGCCGCGCGGGATCGAGAGGGTGCTTGAGCATGGAGTAGAGGAGGCAGGCGAAGTCGCAGTGGAGGCCCTCGTCCCTGGAGATGAGCTCGTTGGAGAAGGTGAGCCCGCGCATGAGCCCGCGCTTCTTGAGCCAGAAGATTGCGCAAAACGATCCGGAGAAGAAGATGCCCTCCACGCACGCGAACGCCACCAGTCGCTCGGCGAAACACTCCGAGGACTGGATCCACTTGAGGGCCCACTGCGCCTTGCGCGCCACCGTGGGCACGTTGTGAATGGCCCTGAACAGGTGCCTCTTCTTCACGCTGTCCTTGACGTAGGTGTCGATGAGCAACCCGTACGTCTCCGAGTGGATGTTCTCGATGGCGAGCTGAAACGCGTAGAACGCCCGAGCCTCCGGCAGCTGGACGTCCTTCATGAACCGGAGGCCTAGGTTCTCGAGCACGATCCCGTCAGACGCCGCGAAGAACGCGAGGACGTGCGAGATGAAGTGCTGCTCGTTGTCGTTCAGCGTCACCCAGTCCTTGTAGTCCATGGAGAG
Organism: Micromonas commoda; assembly: GCF_000090985.2. NCBI lineage: Eukaryota > Viridiplantae > Chlorophyta > Mamiellophyceae > Mamiellales > Mamiellaceae > Micromonas > Micromonas commoda. The sequence continues at coordinate 899,955 of NC_013044.1, read as the reverse complement.
GTCGATCTCCTCCGCGCTCCAGAATGACGCCTCCGCCTGCTTGTACATCTTCCACACCGCGTGCTCTTTGATGGGGAAGAGGCAGAACCTGTCCTCGTTGTCCTGCAGCATCGGCTCGTCGTCGTCTCGGTTCCACAAGCCCGAAGATCCCGCGGTCGAGCCCGTGCTCCTCTGGTCGTGCTCGAGCGGCGACCTGAGATCGGCGTCCTCGTCGTCGGAGGAGACGTGGAGCTTCACCGGCCGCGGCGGACTCCTCGCAACGCTCTCCCGAAAAGCTCTAGCGTGGCCCACGATCTCCGCCGAGAGCCGCCTCGTGGTCTGATCGTCCTCGGAAGCCATCTCGCCCCGAAAGAATGCCCCCCCCGAAAACCCAATGCACGAAAGAAAACTAACCCTTCCGGAACCGCCTTCACCTTCCCGCACAGCTCGATCTAGCCTAAGCGCGCGTTGGGCGTCCGCGTCGCGAGTTTTGGCACCTAAGTGAAGCCTCCGCGACGTCCAACGTGGACGATACGCGGCAAATTATGGGGCGGTCCGGTCTCGATCTCTCCACCTCGCCGCAAAAAAAGAAGGTTGTTGGTGACGTAGTTCTCTCACAACTGGACAATTTTGCCCGCCAAAACGGACTCGGGCACAGAGGCAATCTGATTGGCTGGGCGGTCCGCCTGTAAAAATCTTCACCGGAGGCCTTCCTTGTTTGGACCCCACCCGGATTCCTCTCCACTCTGCAGCACGGTCCTCAGCAGGAGCCGTCGCGCTTCGTTCTCGTTCGAGTCGAAGGGAATAACCCAGCAGTCATGGGTCGCTCCGCCGTCAGGTGCGCGCCCCGACCCCGAACTCACATCCCACCCCGGCGCGATCGGCGCGAAACCCCCCGCGAACGGACAAAATTTAATTTAGGGTTCCGCGCCCCTTCCGCTCGGGTGCCGCGCGCGCGCCTCGCCGAGAGCTCGATCGCTGACTCCATCTCCGCTCGTTCGTTCCACGCAGGCTTTCCGAGGTTGTCTACACCGTCTCCCCCATGAAGACCGGGGTGCTCGGCGGTCTTTTCAAGGACTGGCCCAAGGTGATGGCCAAGAAGATCGGTGGATGGGGCGATGCGTTCTTCTTCGGCGTCATCCCCACGGTTGGCGTGTATCAGTACGCGGTCAACTACAAGGAGAACGAGAAGCAGTCACACCGCTACTAACCGGGCACCGGTGAAGAGGGATTAGCCCTCGGCTCCGGCACCTAGGCCTCCTTAGACGTAGCTTCCTTTCTCCAACAGAGAGTGTATTTTTTCCGTACAGTACTTGTATGCTCCGGGCCTCAGTTTCCAGGTAGGTAGTTTTCTCTCGCCCCTCGCTGAGGCACTCCGCGGCGCGCGCTGGCCGCGTGTCATGGGTCGGCCCATCCTCCTCGACGCGTGGGAGCGTCCAATCACCTCCCTCGTGATCGCTCTGTGCAGCGGGGTGTGGTATTTCCTCAACAGCAAAGGCCTCGGTTACGAGGAGGTGGGCGTGAGTTACGCGAAGGTTGTTCGCGACCGGGAGTACTGGCGCTGTCTCACCGCCTCCTTCTCGCACATCTCCCCTTTGCACCTGCTGTTCAACATGTCAAGCCTTTGGAGCCTCGGGGTGGTGGAGCAGATGCGGGGCAGGGGCGAGGGGTGGGGCAGCGGCTGGTACGTGCGGTACACGCTGGTGATGCTCGTGGGCACCATGGCGCTGGTCATCCTTTCCTATCACGTTCTGGTTCGGATGGGCCACGAGCGATACGAGCGCGTCACCGCGGTCGGGTACTCGTGCGTGGTCTTCGGTTGGATGACCGTGCTGTCGGTGCGGCAGCCCACGTCCAGCCTCAGCCTGCTGGGTTACATCCAACTCCCCGTGAACCTCGCGCCGTTCGGATCGCTCATCTTCACATCCGTCGTCGTGCCGCAAGCGTCATTCGTGGGGCACCTCGCGGGAATAGTCGTGGGATACGCGGTGGCGTGGGGGGCGTTCGCGTGGATGAACTGGTGGTGGACCGGGGCGCTGGCGCTCGCGACGGCGACGGCGGTCGCGACGAGCCTGGACGCGACGACGGACCTGACCGACTTTCCGGCGGCGCGTTGGCTCCGGTCGACGCTCATCGCGATGACGCCCGCGGGAGCCGGGGGGGGATCGCGCGGGGCGTTCGCGGGGGTCGGACGGAAGCTCGGAGGGGGAGCATCGAACACCACGGACTCCAACGTGTGAGAATGGGACGGCGATGCAATCGACGTCTTCTCCCGACACCGGCTACCATTAGCTAGACTAAGCGACTAGGTAAGTCTTAGACGATGAACCCGCGAAGCGCGTCGAGGTACTCGTCCCGCTCGTCGACGAGGTGCGCGCAGTGCCTCGAATCTTTCCACCGCACCTCGACGATGTCGCACCCCTCCTCGGAACTCCCCGTGCATTTCCTCGCGGCTATGAGCTCGCTCAGCGGCCGCGGGTCGGTAATCTCGTCGGCGTCGCTGTAGAGGTAGAGCTCCCTGCACGTTCGAGGCGCCGATGCGCAGGTTCTCCAAAACTCGTCAATGTGCATGGTCGTCGACCCCGTCGCCGCGACGACGAGAAGGAAAGCCACGACCCCGTAGACGTAGAACAGCGCGTGCACGACGGCTCGGGCCGCCGTGTTGCGCACGCCCATCGAAACGCAGACGACCTTCGGGCCGTTCCTCAGGGTCATCTTGGCGGGCGAACTGTCGAACACCCTTCCTTTCAGGTGAGGGCCCAGGTCCTCGAACTCTCCCCCGGGCTCCAGCATACCGCACTGCGTCATCGTCGCGTGCGACCAGCATCCGCCGTTGGACATGAACATCAGGTACAGCGGGGACTTTGACATGCCCAACTCGGCTCGTGCTTCGCGAGCCTTCGTGAGCAACCTCCTCGCGAACTTGCGACGACCGGATGCGAACGGCGAGAAGCAGTCCCACGTGCCTTGGATGCTGCGGAGCGTGACGCAACCCATGGCTCGGAGCTCGTCTGTGTATTTCTTCACGTTCCTGTCCTTAGCGCCGACCCACCCGACGACGACCACGAACGGGGTGTTCTCGCGCGACGACTTGTACTCATCGGGCAGATCCAGCACGACCGGCTCCATCGTCCCGGTGCCCGAGGTTTTGACTGACGTCAGGGCTTCTCGCTCGGAAGAAACGCATGTTTTGGAGCCTGCGAGCCTTGTGCGGGCGAAATCGGGGAAAAACTCAAGAACGAGGGTTTATTTTCCACTTTTACCGTTGGCTGTTTTGAAAATCTCGGTGGCTGCGGCACAACAACGCGCGAGCGATACCTCGAGCCGCTCAACACCACAGGCCCGAGAGACTCGTTTCACGCACGCGGGCGGAGACAGGGACGGGCGATATCCTCGCTCGGACCGCTCGGCGACCATGGGGGCCGACGACGAGGCCACACAGCTGGCGGATGCGGCCAAGCTCCCGTGGGACGACAGGTTCAAGCACTCGTTCTGGAAGGCGCGCGTTGCTGCGTACGAGTGCGTCGTCAAGGAGGCCAAGCTCTCGCAAGAAATCGCGTCGAGCGCGTGTTTGAAGGCTTTCGGTGAGTCGCGCAGCGAGAGCGCCGGCCCCCGTGCCCGCATCGAGCCGTCGTCCGGGAGATGAGGGCTGATGTCACCCCTGGGCACCCGACGATTTTCAACAACGAAGATCCCTTACCCTTAACCCTTCCCCGCTCCCCGACCCGCAGGCGAATGCGCTAAGAACGCCGCCGGAGATGCCAACGCCAACGCGCTTGACTTCGGCCTCGATGCTCTCAACGCGTTCCTCGCCGTCGCGGACGAGGACTACGCCAGGACGCACTCGGCGGGCATCCTCGCAAACGTCGTCGCGAAGGGCATGGGCGGACGGCCCAAGACGGTGGATCGCGCCACGGAGACGTGCATGCTGCTGCTGGAGCTGGAGTGCGGCGATGCAGTGGTGGACGCGCTGCTGAAGGGATCCGCGCACAAGGTTCCCAAGCTCGCGCTCGCGTGCGTCGAGGCCATGCGCATCTCCGTGAAGGAGTTCGGGACGCCCGCGGTGGTGCCGCCCAAGCCGATCCTCAAGGGAATCGCGCCCCTGTTCGACTCCAAGGACGCCAAGGTTCGCGGCGCGGCGAAGGATCTCACCGTGGAGCTCACCAGGTGGCTCGGCCACGATGCCGTGCGCAGGGATCTGATCGAGAAGATGAGGGGCACCATGCAGGCGGAGGTGCAAGCCGCCGCGGAAGCCATCGAGATTGGCCGCGCGGTTCGTCAACGGCTCACGCGCGAGGAGCGTGCCAACCCGCCGCCGGACACGGCTGGCGTCGACGCCATGGACGTAGACGGCGGCGACGGCGCGGTGGTCGTCGCGACGGACGCCGCCCCGAGACTCCCCGACGCGTACGAGTTTGCCGACCCGGAGTCCATCCTCGACAAGCTCGAGAAGCAGCCGAAGGACAAGGAGACCCCGAAGTTCTGGGACGCGGTGAACTCCGCCAAGTGGAAGGAACGTCTGGACGCCATGACGCGGCTGAAGGAGCTCGCGGACGCGCCGAGGCTCGCATCCGGCGACTACGGCGACGTCGCCAGGGCGCTCAAGAAAATCGTCACCAAGGATGCCAACATCGCGTGCGTGGGCGAGGCGTGCGCGGCGGCCGGGGCGCTCGCCAAGGGCCTCCGCAAGGAATGGACCAGGGAGGCGAAGGTACTGCTGCCCGGCATGCTCGACAAGCTCAAGGATAAGAACTCGTCCGTGGTGCAAAAGAACCAGGACGCGCTTCTCGAATTTTCCAAGCACTGCTTCTCGCTGGCGGACGTCGCCGACGACGTCCTCGCCGCGCTCGCCCACAAGATGCCCAAGGTGCCGCAGCAGACCCTGCTGTGGATCGCCACCGCGGCGCGTGAGATGAAAACCAACACCACCGCGACGACGCACGCGCAGAGGGCGCTCCTCCCCGGGGTGCTCAAATGCGTCGACGCGGCTAACCCGGACGTCAGAGCCGCAGCCATCGAAGCCATCGCGGGGCTGGCTCGAGCCGGCGGGGGGTACAAGTCCGTGGCCAGGGCCGTCGACGAGCTCGACGACGCCAAGAAGTCGAAGATCGAGGAGATGTGCGCACAGACGGGGGGATCCTCGGGGGGAGGGGCGACGGGACCGGCGCCGCTTCAAACGCGCAACCCCAACGTCGCGAGCGTACCCGCCGCGACGCTCGCAGCCGCCAAAACCGCGGCGTCTCGAAGCGGGCCCACCGGTCCGCTCACCAGGCCAAGCGCCGCCGCGCCCAAGCGGTCCGTCGCGGCGGCGTCCGGCGCGGCGTCCGGCGCCGTCGGGTCCAACTCCGAGGCTGACGCCGACGTCGCCGAGGGCGCGCCGGCGTCGAAGGAGGAGCTGGTCGAGCGAGCGTCTCGTCTGTACGCCGCGGACGTCGTCGCGAAGCTGCAGTCGAGCAACTGGAAAGAGCGGGTCGAGGGCGTCGCCGCCGTGGCGGCGTCGGTCGACGCGATGTCGGACGAGGACGCGGGCGCCGCCGCGGGCGATACCATCCGCGCGCTCGCCTGCTTCCCCGGCTTTGACGACAAAGTTTTCCAGGTTCTCGCAAAGGTGTTCGAGGTTTTTGGATCCCTCGCGGCCAAGGCGCCCAAGTTCTCGAAACGCGACGGGGCCATCGCGGTGCAGGGACTCGCGGAGAAAATCGCGGACGTGAAGCTCCGAGCGCCGGCGTCCGCTGCGCTCACCGCCGTCGCGGAGGCGCTCGGCCCCAAGTTTGTCATGGCGCAGCTTCACAAGCGGACGGCGTCGCACAAGAACCCCAAGGTGACCGCCGAGTCGCTCCTATGGTGCGCGGGCGCCGTCGAGGAGTTCACCGTCGCCGTGGTGGACGTCTCGTTCGTCATCGCGTGGTGCAAGCAGTCGCTCGCCATGTCCAACCCCGCGTGCAAGTCCGCGGCTGGCAAGGTTCTCGGCGCCATGCACGCGGGTCTGGGCCCGGGGCTGAAAGATTTCCTAGCCGACCTCAAGGACTCGCAGCTCAAGACGCTGGAGGCTGAGTTCGCGCGTAACCCTTACGTCGGCCCCGCGATGGTCGGCACGAGGAAGGTACGAGCGGATGGGACGGAGGGGGCGTCCGTCTCGGCGGCGGCCGACGGCGGCTTGCCCCGCGCCGACATCTCCGGAAAAATCACCGAAAAATTGATCAAGGAGATGGGCGATCCCAGCTGGAAGGTTCGCGCCGCCGCGGTGGACGCCGTGAACGAGATCCTCGACGAGTCGGCGAAGCGCATCGGGCCCAACACCGGCGACCTCATGCCCTCGCTGGCCAAGCGATTCTCCGACGCGAACCGCAACCTCGCGGCGAATGCGCTCGCCACGGTTGGCGCCGTCGCGTCCGCGATGGGCGCACCCGTCGGCGAGAGGCGTCACGGCCACGGTCTCGTCCCCGAGATTGTCAAACAGTTCGGTGACAGCAAGGCGTCCGTCCGCACCGCCGCGGCTGGCGCGCTGGAGGCGTGGAGCGCGGCCGCGGGGCTGGGCAAGACTCTCCCTTACGTCGCGGACAAGATGGTCGAACTCTCGGGGAAGATGAGCGGCGACGGCAAATCCGATGCGCTCGCCTGGATCCTGACCGCGGTGTCCGGGGACGACGCCGCGGTGACCGAGGACGACCTCGCGAACGCGATCGCCGCGGCGGCTGCGGGCCTGGGGGATAAAAACGCAGCCGCGAGAGCCGCGGGCGGCGGGGTGGTTGACGAGGTGATTCGTCGCGTGGGTTCCGCCGGCGCCGCGCGCCTCCTCGCCGCGTCGAGCCTCCCACCCGCGCTCAAATCCGCGGTGTCCGCGCACGTGGAGAAGAGCGCGCTCCACGCGGTGTCCGCGTCCGCGCCCGGCTCGCTCAACCCCTCGCCGTCCACGTCGCCGGTGAGGACGGAGGGTCACCGTTCGCGACCGTCGACGGCGCGGGGAGCGGCGGCGAGGAGCAGCCTCCGCGCGTCCCGCGTCGGCGGCGTTCGAGCGTCCGCGTCGGGCCTGCCCCCCGTCGCCGCCGGGGCGGTGGCATCCGGACCCGTGCTCGTCGCAGACGGCACTGAGAAGGAGGCGAGGCTGAGGAAGCTGCCCAGGAAACCCGTCAAATTTGAGGGTATGCGCGACGACGAAATCAAACACGCGGAGGATGACCTCAAGGCGGCGTCCGCGCCCCACGTCCGCGCGGATGTTCACGCGCTCCTCTTCGGGAAAGACTTCAGGGCGCACATCCAGGCTGTGGAGCACCTCGAGGCTGCGCTCAGCGAGAGCCCGGACGCGGTGGAGGGGACCCTGGATCTGCTCCTGCGATGGGTAGTTCTCCGCCTGTGCGAGCAGGCGCCGAATACGCAATCTCTGCTGAAGGTTTTGGACTTCACCGCGGACGCGCTCGCGGTCGTCAAGGACCGCGGCGCGAGGCTGAGCGAGCAGGAGGGCGCGCTCTTCCTCCCCGCGCTCGTGGACAAGTGCGGGCACCCCATGGAAGCCGTGAGGGAAAAATTCAGGCGAATCGTTCGACTCGTCCCCGGGGTTTTCCCCGCGTCGAAAGTCGCGGGCTACCTCGTGCGCGGCCTCGACTCGAAGAACACCAAGACCCGCCTCGAGGTTCTCGACGTCATGGGATCACTGATGGAGCGACACGGCCTGGACGTCGTGGAGCGCGCGGGTAACAGGGCTCTGGCGGAGGTTGCCAAGCTCGCGGACCAGGCCAGGGACGTCGGCATGAGGAGCGCGGCGCTCGCGTGTCTGGTCACGGCGTACAAGGTTGGCGGCGACGACGCGTGGAGGCACCTGGGCAGGTTGAGCGATTCGCTTCGGGACGCGCTGGAGGACAAGTTCGCGAAAGCCGCGAGGGAGATGGAGAGGAGGAACGAGGGCCTCCCGGGGGGGTGGACCAGGGGCGTCGAGAAGCCGAGCGGCTCCCCGATTGCGGCGATGGCGTCGGCGGTGTTCCGACCGGTGCAGGCCATGGTCTCCACGATGTCGTCGGTGCTCCCCGGTCGGCGGCAACACGCGACGTCGGGCCCCGCGCCGGAGCCCGCGCCGGAGGAGGAGCGGGAGGAGGAGGAGGAGCCCCCGGAGCGGGAGGAACCGCCGCCGATGGAGGTTCGTCTGGCTGGCTGGACCCGATCGCTCGACTCCGTCGCGAGCGTCAGCGACGCGGTGGCCGTGGAGGGTATGAAATCGCTGTGCCATGAGGTCATGGCGGCCGTCGGCGACGGCGAGATGCTCAGCGCCATGGCGCCGGATTCCGACCGACTCGTGGGCCTCCTCGCCGACCGCGTGTCCCCGATTTTTGACGCCGCCGTCGCCGCGCCGGGCCCGTCCACGACCCGCGCGTGCAAGTACGTCCTCAACACCATGATGCAGGTGTTCCAGGAGCCCACGCTCGCGGCGTCCGTCGGGGAGGAGAACGAGCGCGCGACCGTCGCCGTGCTTCTGGAGAGGCTTCTCGATCCAAACGTGCCCAAGATGGAGGAGGGGCCTCAGCTCGTCAAGGCTCTCAACGTGCTCATGCTCAAGCTCTTGGAGCACTGCCCGCGCACGAACTCCTTCCGTGCGCTGCTCAGGCTCCTCGCCGACGCGCCGGAGTCCGTCGCGGACGAGCCCGCCGCGCTGGTCAAGTTCCACGACCTCGTGGTCAAGTGCCTGATCAAGCTCACCAAATCCTTGGGCCAGAACCTCGACGCGGTGAACCTACCGACGCTGCTCGGCGACGTGCACGCGTTCTTCCACTCCCTCGGCGTCGACGAGATTCGCCGCCGCGGACAGTGCGACGATAAGCCGCTGCGCATGGTGAAGACCATCCTGCACGAGGTGTGCAAGCTGGTGGGCCACGACGTGTGGGACGCGCTCAGTCTGTGTCCCCCGAGGGATTCAAACCCCGCGCCAATCGTGTACGCGTACGTGGAGCTGAACCTGCAGTCGATGCCGGACGCGCCGGGGGAGCCGCGAGCGGCGCCAATAGCGGCGCCATCGCCAAAGGCACCCACACCCGTCAAGGCGGCACCCGCGCCCGTCAAGGCACCCGCGCCCGTCAAGGCACCCACGCCCGTCAAGGCACCAACGCCCGTCCAGGCGGCACCCGCGCCCGTCCAGGCGGCACCCGCGCCCGTCCAGGCGGCACCCGCGCCCGTCCAGGCGGCACCCACGCCCGTCCAGGCGGCACCCGCGCCCGTCCAGGCGGCACCCGCGCCCGTTAAGGTCCCGTCGCCTGAGGCTTCCACGTCCAAGGCTGCGGCGACCCCCGCGACGGCGCCCCGCGCGTTGAGGACCCCCGCGGCGGCGGCGACCCCAATCGGCGGCGGCGACGTCGAGATGACGGACGCGCCCGCGCCGACCCCCGTCTCCGCGGACCTCAAGTCGCGGCTCGCGGGCATCTTCAAGAAGATCGGCGAGAAGGCGACGACGGCGAGGGGGTTGGAAGAGCTGTGCGACTTCTCCACGGCGCATCCGACGGTTGACATTCAGCCGCACCTGGCCCGCACGTCGGGCGCGTTTCAGAATTACATCAAGCGCGGTCTCGGTAAGGTGGAGGCGGCTCGAGCGGCGCAGGCCGCGAGCGCGGGTTTCGGCGGCGCGATCGGCGGGTCCGCGTCTCTCATCGCGCCGTCGCCCGTCCCGGACATGGACAGGAGCGCGGCGGAGGTGTATCGCGAGCGGCTGGCGAGGATGGCGGCGGCGAAGGGGTCCGCGGGGCCCGGCTCCGCGACGGCCTCCTCGGGATCGCGACCGGGCCCGAGCGCGGGGCTGACGACGCTGCGGGAGAGGATGGATCGCATCGCGGCCAAGGCTTCGGGGAACGGTCCGATCTCGGGAGGAGCGGGTTCGACCTCCGATAGGACCCCGGACCACGCCGAGGCGTTTAACGACCTTCAGGCGCGAATGGCAAAGATTAGAGCGGGCCGCGAGCAGTGAGTTACCCTACACGTTTAGACGGATGATACGCACGGAACATCGATGTGAAACACGAAATTGACATTAAAGCACCCGAGCTCCGGCTAGTACAGTGCCAGTCGGCGCGAGGCACGCCGCTCGAGTACTCCCACTACACCCTCAATTAAGTCTGGTTTCCCTCGAAACCCCGAAACGACAAGACGCCTCGTCCCCCGATACCGGGACACCCGAGGCATCGCCCAACACCACCACCCTGCTCGCGGATATCGCCATCATCCCCCGCGAGCGCCGCTTAATAACGCACGCGCAAGGCTCGCTCGTCGACAACCCCAGAGACTGCGCGCGCCGAAATCCAGCCCGCCGATGACTCGACGGGTCGTATCAGTTTTGGCGGTTCTTGATGTAATCCGCGAGGCCAATGAGGGGCGCCGCCTTCTCCTGGTCGTAGTCCTTGAGGAGATCCTTCGCGTCGGCGATGAGCTTATCCGCGATCTTCTTGGACTCCTCGAGGCCGACGAGGGACGGATAGGTGGCCTTGCCGACCGCCTCGTCCTTGCCCGCCGTCTTGCCGAGCTGCTCCGAGGTTTGCGTGCAGTCCAGGATGTCGTCCACAACCTGAAACGCCAGGCCGATGAGCTGGGCGTACTTCCCCAGGCGCTCGACGTCCTCCTCCTTCGCGCCGGCGAGGATGGCGCCGGCGGTGACGGACACCTCCAGGAGCGCGCCGGTCTTGTGCGCGTGGATGTACTGGAGGGTCTCCACGGTGACCTCGCCGGCTTCGGCGCCCTCGGACATGATGTCCACAACCTGGCCGCCCACCAGGCCCTCGGATCCCACGCACTTGCCCACGTCCACGATGACCCGCAGGGTGCGTTCGGCGGGCACGGACTTGGGAGTCTCGCGGCCGATGTACTCGAACGCGTGGCTGAGCAGCGCGTCGCCCGCGAGGATGGCCATCTCCTCGCCATATACCTTGTGGTTGGTGGGCTTGCCTCGGCGGAAGTCGTCGTTGTCCATGGAGGGGAGGTCGTCGTGGATGAGGGACATGGTGTGAATCATCTCGAGCGCGCACGCGGTGGGCATGGCGACATCCATGGTCCCGCCCATGAGTTCGCAGGCGGCGATGCAGAGGCAGGGGCGGATGCGCTTGCCACCCGCGAGCAGCGAGTACCTCATGGACTCGTGCAGGCGCTCGGGATACATCTCGGGGACGGAGTCGGAGAGGGCCTGCTCGATGGCCGCGTTCTTCTCCGCGATGTAGGCCGCGAAGTCGAGCTCAGAGGCCTCGACGGCAGCCGCGGGCGCCTCGGCCGCCGCGCGGACCGAGGGAACGCCGCCGCGGCGGGGTGCCACGACGGACTTGGACCTCGCCCTGCCCCGCACCGAGGAGCGGACGATAGCCGCAGGGGTTGAAAGGCAGACCGCCTGCATCTTTCGCTTTGTTTTACTACGCTTCGGGGCGAGAGGGGACGCGCACGCCTTATAAGGGCGGCGGCCTTTCGATTTCTCGAGGAAGAGCGGGCGTCGCCTTCTCCTCCGTTGCGGAGCGCAGTGGCGGACCCGCGCGCGAGAGGGGCAAATTGCTAAAGCCCTCACAAAAAAGACGGAAGGATCGATATCCTCTTTTTTCTCAGCCAATCACATCCTCGGGATTTCGAGGGTGCAAGCGAAGAAAAGATCTGGCGAGGTGCGCACAGCGTGTTAGTCTTGAAAAAGACGAAATTGGTCGAGCGGAGCTGGGATCGATGAATCCAAAACATCCGGGTTTGGCCTCGCGGGAGCCAAAAAAAAAAATTGGCACGATGACAGCAGCGGCAGCGGGTGATGCGCAAGCCAGCCCCTTGTCGGTCGGGACTGCCCTTGCTTGAAGGACTTTTGAAGGGAAACGTGCGCGGGATCGTCGTCGCCCGCGCGCGACACACAGATTCGTCGCCGAGAGGGCGAGTTCACGAGAGGGCGAAACTCGGTGGCGTCGACGATATCCGCCCGCGGGACGCCCGCAAACTGAGAGGAGCCTTCGCGTTCGCGCGCTCCCCGGACCGACCGGGGGTGTTGAACAGGGGCGCATTTTTAGCATTTTGAGGCTTCGTCATCGAGCCGGACGATGGCGCGAGGAGGACGCGCGAGGACGGCGTGGATGATCGCGCTCCTCGCGCTCCTCGCGCTCCTCGGATCGTCGGTGCACGCTGAGCACAACGACCACGCGCCCCCCCCCACGTGGAACTCCTCGATTTGGGACGACGACGTCGTGCCCGACGATGACATCTACCCCGACCCCGACGCGAGGTACGAACACGGCGCTCCCACCGCGGAGTGGATTCCCGCGAGCTACCAGATCGGCGAGGAGGCGTTCGACCTAGCGTTCCAGGCGAGCGCCAACGGCATCATCCGCGTCGACATGTGGGGATACTACCGCGTCTACTACCGCCGCGTCACCGACCGAGAGAAGTTCCGGCCGTACTTTTACATCTTCAACAACTGGAACACGTTTCGCAACGAGTACGACGTGGACTACGAGCTCTACACCACGTACACCGGCGCGCTCAACCGCGACGCCTCGGATCGCGCGATGGCGACGTGCCACGACGCCGCGGAGGTGTTCGCGACGGACTCGTTCCCCGGCCGAGGGTTCCCGTTTGGATGCGAGTTCACGCAGGACGAGGACACGGGTGACTACAACTACATGTACAAGGCGACGGGCGCGCAGGTTGGGTTCGACGGCACCCTCGCGCTGGAGCGCAACTCCGGGTCGTGCGATGACGTGATGAACAGCACGTTCAAGTGCGATACCTCATCCGCGGAGATTCACAACTTGCGGAAGCCGTGGGTGTGGAGGGTGTACCTGGAGGCGCCGCGGGCGCTCTCCGAGAGGTGGCACCCGCCGCCGGACGTCCAGCTCGCGAGGTTCGTGAACTCGTCGGCCGTGTCCGGCGAGGGAGACCTGGACGTCGCGGGGCAGGTCGGCCAGTTCACGATCCGCTTGAGAGCGCGAGTCGAACGGGTTGGCAAGATTTTCAGCCTGCTCAGGTCAACAACCGACACGTTTCTGTCGTTGAGGGCGGTGAACGACAGAGAGATGCCGGTGTACATCTACCCCGACTCGAGGCTGATGTTCGATCTGACCGTCGACACCGGCGCCGCGAATTGCACGGTCAACCTGGTGACGAACGCGCCGTGGCCCGAGCCGGACTTTGTCGACCTGGTCTTGACTTACGACAACGGCACGGCGGCTGTTTACGCGGACGGCTCTCTCGCCGCGATGGGCTCGATGCCGGCCGAGTGCGGCCCGCCGACGATGCCGGATCCGGAATGGCGGCTCGGCGATGGGAGCTCGGGCATGTTGGGCGACGTGAGCTTCCTCACCGTCTGGTCGCGGACGGCGCTGGCCCCATGGCAGATTTGGCGCATGGCCGCGGCGGACTACTCGCACATCCAGCCTCCCGACCACCACTTCAACTTTGACGAGTCCCCGGGCGCCACGAAGGTGCGCAACTCCATCGACAACGGGAGGGGTTCGAGCGCAATCGTGGATAACGGTTGCGAAATAGTCGCCCTGCACGACGGAGGGCTCGCTCAGCTGGACACGACGCTCGCCGTCCTCGGCGCCAACCCTCACGTGCACGTGCCGTGGTCCCCAAAACTGGCGAAGATCTTTCAGGGCAGTTTTTCCATGCAGATGTGGGTCAAGCCCGGCAGCGACGTGCAGGAGTTCGTCGAGTTGAACATCTTCGGCAACTACGACGTCGCCGACCCACCTACCGCCGGCAACTACGACGTCGCCGACCCACCTACCGCCGGCAACGACCCCGAATACGGAGACTGCTTGTGCATCTGCAACGGAAACCCTGAACCTGCGGGCGAGCTTGAGGTCACGGGCTCAGTAAGCGGCAAGGGTGTCAGTGAGGACATGTGCTTGGTACAAGGGCCGAATGAGTGTAGTCAAATTGGTCTGACATGCGACGGGACTTTCACCTCGCGTTGGGTGTACAACCCCACGTACGATGGGGCAGTCTGGGGTGACCATGACCAACCGCAGTCGACTGGAAGGAAGCTCCTCGACCAAGGCAGCAATCAGCAAGACAACACTTACGTGAGATTATACCTGCAAAAGCTTGCCAACAACGAGTACGCGGTCAAGATGGAGATACGAACTGGACGCGACGTTCCACCATTGAGCTTGACTGGCGGAAATGTGGCTGCAGATGAATGGTATCACTTTGCGCTTGAGAGGGACGTATCACGTGAGACTCTTGGGTACTACATCAACGGAATCAAGAGGGACGTCATGGACATCGGAACTGAGGATCTTACGAACGGCAATAACACAAACTTGCTGTCATCCATGCTGGATAACGGCCTCGGGATCTTTGCCGCGGGTGCCAGATCTGGAGATTCGTCGGCAAACTACACCGCGAGCTTCTCGGATTTCATGATTTATTCCGACGCCGTCGGGTCCATGTTCCCAGCAGGTCCCGGGCTGTGCTCCACGCCGCGGGTCGATAATCTGATTATGTGGCTTCCTCTGGATAATTTGGACGGATCCAATCACTCGACCGTCGACGCGAGCGGATTTCACCATCGGGCGTATCTCAGAGGCTCGTTCGTGTACGAGTACGAGCCGTTCCCGGTCGCCACGTGGGATTACGTCATGCAGAAGCTGATCTCGAGTTCGAGTCCCGCCATAAGGAACAACGTCAAGATTGTCAGGGACCGATCCGCGGCGCCATGCGGACCTTGGGCCGCGGAAGAGGGGTGCGACAAGCCGGAGCCCCTTGAATGCAGCTCTTGTCTGGAATCTATGGGCTTCGACACGGGTGAGTGCGGATTGAAAGCTATCGGCGGCGAGATCAGTTTTGCTGGCGGTTACTTCATCCACACGTTCAAAGAGAGCGGCAATTTCAGTGTCCGGCAACCCGGGATCAAGAACCTCGAGGTGTTTGCCGTCGGGGGTGGAGGCGGCGGCGGCACGCTTGAAACATCCACCCAAACCCAAGAGTACAGAGGCGTCAGGGGTGGCGCTGGTGGGGTTGCCCGTCTCGGGTTCTTTGGCCAGACTGTCGATGGCCCGTCGATGGATATGTATGAGCCTCTTGGAGAGATGCCCACGTGCTTGCCCGAAACCGACTGCTTGACCAT
Source organism: Micromonas commoda (assembly GCF_000090985.2). NCBI lineage: Eukaryota > Viridiplantae > Chlorophyta > Mamiellophyceae > Mamiellales > Mamiellaceae > Micromonas > Micromonas commoda. The sequence continues at coordinate 884,918 of NC_013044.1, read as the reverse complement.
AAGAATCACAATCGGCGAGGGTGGCCCTCCGGACGCTCCTGGTTCGAACACCACCATGGAGTGGGGAGAGAATGACGATTGGTTTGCCGAGGGAGGGGCAGCCGGCGCCGCCGCTGAGCTGCCGGAGGACGAGAGCCCCGACGGCAAACTCGCGTCGTACTATACCATCCGCGGAAACGCCGAGGCATTCTCGGGCGGCGGCGCGGGCTGCAAATACATCGGAGAAGACCTTCTGTGCGGGTCTGCGAGCGCCACCGGCGGTGACGCCCAGGCCCACAGGTGCTGGAAGGGTGCTTGCGACGCCAAGAGCAACACTGGCGGCGGCGGCGGCGCACTTGCCGCCGCCATGGACGGGACGCTGGCTGGTCGCGGCGGCTCTGGCGTGGTCATCATCCGCTACAAGTACGACGTGGATTGGGCCAACTACCTGCTCAACGTTTCTCCTCTTCCCGGGACCGTTCCAAAGGTTGGCATCAGGGACCGCGACGTCACTGTGTGGAAGTCCGGGGCGCCCCTTTCCATGGACAGGTTCACTGCGGACGATGATTACCCGCTTCCTGGATGGGCCGAGGGCGTCGTCGGGACTTCCTTCACCGGCATGCGCGACATCGGGTTCTTGACGGACAAGGACGTCATCGTCCGCATGCATCGCATGAATTCGTCGTGCGACTCGTACAATGCCGACATCGAGGGCTTCATGAGGCGCCCGGATCTCGACTGGAACGCCTCCTTTGCGGACGGCACCCGCCGGATGGAGGAAGGAGGTTCGCGCCCTGCACCCTGGCTTGACGACTTGGGACGAATTGTGACCACGGTGAAGGTGTACGAGAAGCGCTTCAAGGTGGGCGCGCACAGCCTGGACGCGAGCACGTCGTTCTATCAGTTCTTCACCCCATCACCGAACGTCGAAAACGACGCCGAGCAGCCCGAGCGGCTTCATTCGGCGGAGAGCGTTCCTGATGGACGCGTCACCGGAAGGTTCGTCAAATTGACACAGTTTGGCGGTGATCCTAATAGCGTCCAGGAGCTTCACGTGTTCAAGGAGAAGTACGGGGAGACCCTCTCCCTTGATCGCGACATGGCGCTGAACAAGAAGGTGACGATTCCCGAGAGTTCCTGGCCCGTTGGTCGGTACATCAGGATTCAGTCAAATAATGAACTCCACTACCGTGAGGTGGCCGTGTATCCCCCGACGAACACGGGCCTTAACACGAGTATCAACCTGGCTCTGAACAAGCCCATCGATTCGGCGGCTGGAAACCCGGGGCCATTAGCCTCTTCGGCATTTAGCACAAGTCTGGTTGACGGCGACCTCTCCACGTACTTTCAAACATATGACGATGGCTGGGTCGAGATTGACCTTGGGGAGGATATGCCCATCGGAGGCATCTACATCGCGAACCTCTGCGACGGAGTGAACGACAATTATGATTATTGCAATTTCGGTTGGGTAGGCATGAACGATCGCGCAGTTGGCGCGACGGTGCAAATCAAGGACAGCGACGGCTTTTTGGTGAATGGGGCATCGATAATGGTGTCCAGCATCGCGTACCTTTTCGCTTGGCACGGTCATTATCGTCAGTTCGGTGCAGTGATTAATCTCGATACCCACGACGACAGCTGGAAGGACATGATAAACCGCAATATATCTACATCTCTCCAGAACCTGGTTGATGGAGATCACAGCCCAGCCCTGTTGTTCGCGGACACTGCCATCATCGATTTGGGTGAAGAGACCGAGATCGACGGTTTCTTCATCGTGGGGAACCGTGACGCCATCGGGTCGAAGCCGAGTCCGCAATTTTTCGTCGAGATTTTGGACGCGGATCAGCGGCAGGTGTTGACTACTGCTCCACCAGTGACCTCCGCGGATGGCTACCTCGCCGAGTTCAACAGGGCAGGAGTCAAGAGCATCGATTGGCGGTACATCACAGACGGTGACGTTCATATAAATTCGGACTACAACTGGAGCAATTTGCTTGACCAGAGCTACGACTGGACCGGAATAAGTTATCCTCCGCCGCCGCCGCCGCCATTCCCTGACAGAGCCGCGCTGAAGACCGCGGTGGACAACTGCCTCGCCGTGGATCCGACAGGCTTGACGTGTTGTAGACTCGGCGCGGACTGCGGCGTCGCGGGGACGTCCGAGATGTCCGAGTGGGACGTGTCGCAGGTGACGGATATGATTGATCTGTTTTACAGGAAGGCGAGCTTCAACGCGGATATTTCAAAGTGGGACACCTCGCAGGTCCAAAGCATGCATGGGATGTTCCGGGGCGCCACAGCGTTTAATCAGGATATCGGACGGTGGGACACGTCGATGGTCACAGACATGTATGCCATGTTCTGGGACGCCACAGCGTTCAATCAGGATATCGGACGGTGGGACACGTCGCGGGTCCAACGCATGCAAAATATGTTCAATGGCGCCACAGCGTTTAATCAGGATATCGGACGGTGGGACACCTCGCGGGTTTGGGACATGTATGCCATGTTCTGGGACGCCAAAGCGTTTAATCAGGATATCGGACGGTGGGACACGTCGATGGTCACAAACATGGGTGCCATGTTCCGGGACGCCAAAGCGTTTAATCAGGATATCAGACGGTGGGACACGTCGATGGTCACAAACATGGGTGCCATGTTCTGGGGCGCCACAGCGTTTAATCAGGATATCGGACGGTGGGACACGTCGATGGTCACAGAAATGGGTTCCATGTTCCGCGAAGCCACGGCGTTCAACAGGGATATCCGGAACTGGGACACCTCCAGGGTGAACGGCTGGGCGAACATGTTTGGCTGGGCCACCGCTTGGAACGCTCGGTACGTCGAATGCGGCTGCACCAACTGCGGCACCGTCACCCACGCGGCGTGCAGCTCGGGCGCGTCCTACGGATCCTCGTCCCACAGCGGGGGCTCGCTCACCTCGTGGGTTCGCAAGGACGACGCCTGCGACGCCTCTGCTGCGCCCGTGTTCGGCGGCGTTGGCGACTGTACCGACATGTTGATGAGTGGACAGACGTGCACTCCCACGTGTGATGCTGGTTACCAGCTCAATGGAGGAGTATGGTCCTGCCACAATCGAAAGTTGAACCGACCGGCCCTTAACGATGTTTGCTATTGCACCTCCCCGCCGTGCCAGCCCGTGGATTCGATCCCGCCCGCTCCCAAAATCAACACGAATGTGACATTCCCTGAAGACATTGGCGACTGTGAGTGTCATTGCTGCCAGGGTGCGGAGTGCGAAGAAACGACGTACGCAGGAACGATCAGTCTGTGCACAATCACGCAGGCTCAGTGCAGCTGGCAGGGTCCGAGATTGTGCGAAGTGGAGTTTGACTCAGATTGCAACGCGACGACTGGAACCGTCATCACAGAGTTCAACAAGCACTGGCCCCCGCCCCCACCCGCTCCGCCGCCTTTGCCGCCTCCGCCTTCTCCACCGCCGCCACCCCCGGCATACGGCTACGGTGACTGCGGGTGCTTGTGCAACGGCACGCACGTCGGGAACCTCGACGTGTGCGACGAGAACGGCCAAAATTGCGGCCTGTCTGCCACCGCGTGCTACGCCGAGGGTCCTAACAGGTGCGGACAACAGTTCAGCTCAACCTGTACGCAGAACGTCACCGTTTCCGCGGAGTTTGAGCCTGTTTCTGCCTACACGGGCTCAATCGCCAACTACGGTGACTGCGAGTGCTGGTGCAACAACACGCTCATCGGAGATCTCGACGTGTGCGACAACTTCCCAAATTGCGGTACCAACAAAACAACGTGCGACACCGAAGGGGCTTCGCGATGCGCGCGGCGCTGCGCCAATATGCACCCGGATTCGTTCGGTCCTTGGCCCTTTGGTCGGTACATCAAGTTGATTCTGGAGAGTCACATCCACCTCCGAGAGTTGGTCGTGTATCACCCGAAGATGACGAACAATAACATGGCTCTTCACAGGACAGTCACGGCGGATCCGACAACATTGCTTCCAGCTAATTCACCTGGTCTTGAAGGTACCGTACCACAACATATAAATGACGGTTTGCTGTCCACGTACACTCATACGCGGGGAGGAAATTCAGTGGATCCAGCCTGGTTCGAGATTGACCTTGGGGAGGAGAAGCCGATCGGTGGCATCTACATCGCAAACCTCTGCGACGGAGTGATGGACGATCCTCGTTGGTGCAGCATGGAGAATTGGGAAAACATGAACCATCGTGTCGTCTCGGGAAAACTGAGAGTGCAAATCATGGACGACGCCAAGAATCTGGTGACACAGACGGCGTCACCTACGCTGTCGAATAGATCTTACGTCGTCGACTTCAGCGAGGGTTACGACAACGGCAACTTCTGGCAGCGTCTCGATGTGCAGGACGACACCTGGCAGAACTCGAGCGGTACGGCGCAAGCGAGCGACAGATGGGACGCCTGGCACCAGTCGAAGTTTGTCGTGCAGAATACGTTCAGCGTCAAGACGCTGTTCGTCCCCGAATACTCGTACACGGGCCCTGGAAACTCTGGCGCACCTAGCACGTCGCAGGGCTCGAGCGGACAGCCGGCACCTCTCGGAGACTGCGAGTGTATGTGCGACGAAGGTTCGGGATTTTCCCCTTGGAGTCCTCAAACGTTGATCAACACGGTTGATTGTGACCCGACGAGTGAAGATTGCCGAGTAACTTCTGAACAGTGCTCGCAGCAAGGTTCATCAATGTGCGTGAGCCAGAATACAAACAACCAGTATTGCTCCTCTGGCGGATCCGTATCCGCGACTTGGATTTACGTGGAGGCGTACAATTCCCAAAGCCCAGGTTCGACGCCAGGTGGAAACACGTTCGGCGACTGCGAATGCTTCTGCGACGACCAGCGCAGTCAGTACGCAGGATTCATCGAGGTATGCGACCAAAACGGAGGACCCTGCGGCATCTTAGAACAGGAATGCTACCAGTATGGTCCCCAAGAGTGCGCAAACAAACTTGGCCAAGCATGCTCGAATTACTACCCCGATTGGAAGTCCAACTCCACTTACACAGGGTCCAGCATCGATTATTCAACCTCGTCGTCGCAGGGCTCGAGCGGATAGACGGCACCTCTCGGAGACTGCGAGTGTATGTGCGACGGTTCAGCTTGGAAACCTCCAGTTTCCCCCAACAATGATGGTTGTTTTCAAGACTGCGGTGTCAGTCAAGAGAGGTGCTCGACCGACGGTTTGAACTATTGCCAAACTATGAGGTCTCAGTTGATGAACGGCGGGGCTGGCGACCCTTGCGGTACAACCATCTCTACTGCGTGGACAGAGTACAGTACTGGTGGATAGATTACTCAGCTTACAAAGGTACCACTAGCTAGTCCGCTTGTAATCAAAGAACAATGCATTATTTTCCTTCAACGTGGAGGCGTACAACTCGTGACGACGGGAGGAGGAGAACTGAGGAGGAGGAGGAGGCGACGGCGATTGACGAGCTGTGCAAAAACTTTTTTCAATCATCATTTCATGACGTCTCAATCGATCCGCCGCGTCCCCGCGCCTCGTCACACGGCGATCTTCTTCTTCGCCAGCTCCGCGAGGTACTTCTCCGGAACCCCGCTCGCGGCGAGCTCCTCCAGCTTGCGCTGCTTGATCGCCTCCAGCCTGGCCCTCTCCGCAGTGAGGTTGGCTCGCACCCGGTCGCCCTCCTCGAGGTACTCTCGCCTCTCTCGGCGGCGCATCTCCTCGTTGTACGCAATCTGCGACTGGAGCTCCTCCTTGTGCTGCCTGCGCATGGCTGCGAGCTGCGCCGCTTGGTTGGCGTCCTCCTCCTCCTTCTGCATCTGCACGTCGATGACCCTGAAGAACTCGTCTCGTTCCTGCCTGGCCTGGTCGCTGAGCTGCTTCATCTTGAGCATCTTCTGGTACTCTCGAGCGACGCGAAGGTCCTCGTTGATGGCGCGCTCGCGCTCAGCCGCGGCCCTCTCCTTCTCCCTGTAGGCCCTCTCGTGCGCCTCCTGAATGCGCTGGGCCCTGAGCTCGTCCATCGCCGCCGCCGTGTCGGCGTGTTTCTCCTGCTGCGCCCTAAGCCTAGCCGTCTCGAGCTCCTTCTCCCTCGCCACCCGCTCCTTCTCAGCCTGCTCCCGCGCTTCGCGCTCGTCCCTCTCCGCGATGTACCGCGCGATGCGCTCCTCCTCCTCGCGCTCGCTCTGCACCATGAGCTTCTTGCGCTCCAGCTGCGCGGCGTTGGCCTTGGCAACCTCCGCGAGAAGCTTCTGGCCAGCCTCCTTCTTGCGCCTGCTCTCGGCTTCAGCCTCGTCCTTCATGCGCTGAATCTCGGAGAGCATCAGCTTCCTGTCCATGTCGAGGAGCTCGTCCTGGAGCTCTCGCTCCTTCGCCCGCTCCGCGATCTGCTTCTGGAGAACCTCGGCGCCCTGGCGTCGGTCCGCGGCTCTCTGCTTCTCGCGAGCCTCGTAGAGGTCGAGCGCCTTGAGCCTCTCAACCTCCATCATGACGTCCAGCCTGCGCTCCTCCTCTGCCGCCTCAGCCTTGACGTGCTTCTTCTCCTCGAGCTGCGCGTCCCTGATGGTGACGCACTTGCTGTAGAGCATCATCTGGTTCATGTTCTTGACCTCGTCGAGCTGCTCGTCGAGGAGCGTCTGCGCGCGCGACTTGGTCATCTCCGCCCTCATCGCCTTGAGTCGCTCGCTCTCGGAGCCCGCGTCGGAGGAGGCGTCGCGGGAGGACTGGGTGGAGAGCATGCGCTCCTTGCGCGACTTGGAAGCCTCGGCCTCCGCGTCGCGAGCGGCGCGACGCGCGCGCTTGATCTCCTCGATCTGCTCGGGGCTGAGCACCGACGCGGGCTTTCGCATCCTCTCGAGCGCCGCGCCGGTCAGCGCGAGGGGCGAGCCGGGGCCGCCGAAGGACGTCCCGGAGCGGGAGGTTGCCATCGCGTCGGGGATCTTCTCCACCGTGTTCGAGCTCGTCGCGCGCGTCGTGCCGGGCTTGTTGTATCCGAACAGCGACTCGTCGACGGTGCTCGTTTTGGAAATGCACCTGTACGTGGACCGGGCCATGCGAGGCGCCTGGGAGTGGGGGGATGAAGACGCGAGGATACGGTTCGGGTCAGCGCATGAACGCGGGGGGGACGACGCATAAGTTTTAGGGCTCGCGCGGGGCGGCGGATGTCGAGGCGCCGAGGCGAGCGGGGACGGCGCCTCCGCCCTCCGCCCTCTCCCGGTCCAACAGATGGAGGTTAAATCCTAGAGATTCCGCCAAATTTGCTGCCGGAAACTCGACGCGCCGGGTGTCGCGAGCGCGGCATCGGGCATCGACGCGCGCGGACGAGTCTACGGGGGCATGAGGCTCACCATCTTGACGTTTGACACCGCCGCTCGGCTTTTTAGGTCGCCGCGCGTATCGATCTGCCCGCCCAGCCTAGCGGATTTTCTTTCTCCTTTTGGCTCGCCTCGCACCCAAATCGAGCAGGCTGGCTGGAGCAGACTGCTGCGGAGCAGTGGCAAGTGGAAGTCGCCAGCCAGTCAGGAGGTGACTGCTCGGACTTTCGTGGCGACACGTAACATCATCGCCGGCCACTGCGATGCTGCGCGCGGCGGTTCTCTCCGTCGGGCTCGCGGGAACCACACCCGCATCGAGCCTCCTCCTCCTCCGCGGGTCCTCCTTCGCGGCGCCCCGTCTCGTCGCCGCGCCCCCGCGCGTCGTCGCCGCGCGCGGCGTGAGCTCGGCGAAGGGAGGTCGGGGCGGCAAAGGGATGGCCGAGTTTCGTAACCCGCACAACCTCCCGGTGAAGACGTGCGTGGTGTGCGACCGGCCGTTCACCTGGCGCAAGAAGTGGGAGCGATGCTGGGACGAGGTCACCACCTGCTCCAAGAGCTGCAACGCGGCGAGGAAGAGGGAGAAGCGCGCGGAGAACGGGGCGGACGACCGCGACGACGACGAAGACGACGACGACGCGCATTCGGGAAGGGATGACGGAGGCGGCGCCTCCGACGCGGAGGAGGAGAGCGGGGGACCCGACGGGGCGAGAGACGCGCGTCGGGAGCAGCGCAAGGCTGCTAAGAAGGCGGCGAAGGCCGAGAAGCGCGCGAAGCGCGGAGGCGGCGACGGAATCGACGCGGAAGGGGACGGCAGAAAAGCGTGCGACGGCTGCGGCGCGAGGGTGGACCTGCTCATTCGCTGCCAGACGGATGCCACGCGCGCGTGGTCGATGCGGTGCGGCAAGTGCTGGAAGGCGGCGTCGGGGGGCGTGCCCGACGGCGACGCGGACCATCCCCACTACAGGTACGGGGGACTGTGGAAGAACAGGCGCGCCGTTCGACGCGTGAGCACGGCTGTCCCGGACCTCGACCTCGACGCCGTCAAGTCGCTCCGGGTGAAGTGACAAAGGTGAAGTGATGACGAGCGCCTGAAGGGGCGGGACGAGCGTCTGGGTCACCGCCGGGCGCGGTTTAGGTCACCGCCGGGCTCGGTTTTCGAAAGCGAACGAGTCATTCGATCACGTCCGCACGCGCGTCGCGGTGTGACCCGCGGTGTTGGACGGCAGCGACGCGCCGTGCGCCCTCGGACCCCGCCTCTCACGGAAAAACAACCCCGTCGGCGCGCGCCCCTTCGCCGCCGCCGACTTTGCTCCCTCCCCCCCCCCCCCGCCGCCGCCGCCGCCGTCGCCGTCCTCCACGTTCTCCTTGCCATCCGCCGCCTCGCGCGCTTCCTCCGCCGCCGCGGCGCCCCGGAAAACGCGCGCCACCGCGACGTCCAGCACCGGTCCCCCCCCCCGCCGCGCCGCCGCCCTGAGCTCCCCTCTCGCGCCGCTCCTGCCGCCCGGATCCGTCAGCGCCTCGCGCAGCCGCTCGGGCGTAGCGCTCCACACCTCGGCATCCCCCGCGCCAATCCCGTCGGACACATCGTCGGAGGACACATCGTCGGAGGACAAATCGCTCGAGTGCTCCGACGGGGCGCAGCCGTCCCCCTCCGCCTCGCCGGCTCGGAGGAATCTCGAGCCATCCGTCCCGCCACCGACCCCGCCGCCGACCCGACCCTCGAGGTCCGAACCCCGCGCGGGCTCGTCGTGGCCCGTGGTGAAACCCCTCCGCGCTCCCTTGCCGCCGCGCGCGTCCTTACCCCCGGCTTCTTTCGACGCGAAACGACCAGCCGACCCGTCGACGTACTCGCCGTACCCTCGAACCGCCGCCGCGCGGGTGGCGGGGTCGCGGACCCTGGCGTGCGTCCGACTCCTTTGCTCCGCGTCGCGAAGGACCTCGCGAAAGTCGAGCGGCGGGACGTGCACGGCGGGACGTCGCCCCGCCCTCGGGTGGTGGTCGGGATCCTTCATCGTTCCCGCTTTATTCCCGGTGCGTGCGTCGACGTCAGCACGGTAAGAGACGAGCGACGGGGGTAAGGATGAACGCGGCGGGAGCTTGGACGCTCGCGGGGTTCCCCGGTGATTTTCCGGAGCCTCGGGCGCGCGGGTCCACGTCCGCCGACGCCCGAAGACGTACTCCTCGCGGTCCACCGAACGCGTGGGCGAATGTGGTCGGGGCGAATGTGGTCGGGGCGTCTCCTCCGCGGTTCGTGCGGGGCCGGGGATCTCGACGCCGGTCTCGGTCTTGTCCGCGGCGGACGCGGATGCGGATGCGGATGCGAAAGTCTCAACCCCTGACTCGGTCTCGAACGTCGCCGCGTCGCGCGCGTACGCCGAGAGCGTCAGCGCCATGGACGCCCCCGCGCCGAGCGTCGTCGGAACCCCGGCGTACGACGCCTCGAAGGGCGTCGCGTCCCCCGCCGCGACGAGGAAGGCGGCGACCGCGCTGGGCCTACGCGGGGGAGCGCGCGGAGGGGCCGGCGCGGCGGCGACGGAGGCCGGCGGCGCGGCGGAGGGCCGCGGCGGCGGCGGCGGCGCGGGCGTCGGTAGTATCCCCGGCGCTATCCGCGCGTTTTCCCTTTGCGTCCATCGCGTCTGGTGTTCCGTGCGCGCGTCGCGAACGTCGAGCCACCTCCCCATCGTCGCCCCACCGACAGCCGCGGCGGGGTTGGTGTCCCCGCCGCAGGGTCCTCCGCGTCGCTCGATCTCGGTTTGAATCTCGCGCTCGAGCCTCGCCGCGCGCACGCGCTGCTCCGCGAGCAGGTCCCTTGCCTCCTGGTCGTGTCGCGCGAGCAGCTGGGCCGTCGCGAGCGTCGCGCCCGGGGCGTCGAGGTGCCGATTCTCCGCGTCGACGCGTTCCATCTCGCGCAGCTTGTTGGCGGCGTTGCGCGCGTCCCACGCCGCGGCGTACTCGCCGGTGGCCATCTTGATCTTCACGAGGTGGTTCAGCGCGTGGACCTTGGCGGATACCTGCGGGGCGAGGGGAACGGGGCGACGTGACGTGAATGTCGTCGAATAACAACGAGGGGTGCCGTGAATGCCGCAACAACGATGTCTCACCTCGTCCGCGCCTCTGACCCCGAGCGCGGCGACGCACACGCGCTCGCGAAGCCGCTCCAGCTCCGCGGAGTGTTTGACGCGGAGCGCATCGTCCTCTCTGCGCTCCAAGTCCCGGATCGCCGCCACGTGCCCGGCGAACGACGCACGCACCAGCGCCTCCATCGTGTGTAGCTGCACCAAGTTCGTTGCACGTCCGATCCGTCCGATGCCACTTGCACAGGAACCCAAATATAGCCCTCGAGAGCAAAGACGCCGGGAACCGAAGGCGACCACAGCGACGAGCGCGGCGGGTCCGCGGCGGTCACGACCCGCGAACGCGTTCGTTCGTTCGTTCGTTCGTCGATAGACGCGATGGTCGTCGCGGGTTCGGTCGCCCCTTCCTCGTCGAGCGTGGGCCTCCCCGCGCAATCCTCATCGGAAACGGCCGGCGCCCCCGCCTCGACCAAGACGAATCATCCAAACTCGTCCACGAGCTCCAAGCCGGTGACGGGCGGTCGGAAGGGCCCGATGTACAAGCTCGACGAGGGCCGATCGCCGTTCGCGGATCTCAGGATAGGCACGCTCCCGCAGCTCGAGGCGGTCAAGCTGGAGACGCCGCGCGCGGCTCGCGCGTCCGGCCCGACGAAGAGGACCGCGGCGGGCCCGGATGGCGCCGGCGTGGCGGCGAGGAGGGGCGACAACCACGGCGACGTCACGCCGGGCGCGGCGAACGTCGGCACCCGGACCACGGCGCGGGTCACCGCCAAGCAGATCGTGTTCCCGGACCTGGACACCCTCGCCGTCGACCACCACCACCGACACCGTCATCGACATCAACATCAACAAAATCAACATCGATCCGCCGGGCGCGTCGACCCGCCGACGGCGCCGTCGTCGAGAACCGCCGCCGCCAAGCCCACCGCGTCCACAACGACGGTCGGGCGACGCCACGGACCGCGCGCGCCGCCGGCGACGACGATGACGACCAAGGGACAGCCGACGATCCCCGCCCGTCGCTACCGGCCGAGCGCCGCCGCCTCGGAGATCTCGCGAATGCACGCGCCGGGGTCCCGACGCGCGCGGGAGCTCGCCGCGCGCGAGTCGCTCGCCAGGGCCGTCGCGGACGTCGGCGCGTGCCCCGACGCGGAGGCTGCGACGGCGCTGATCGCCGCCATCGGCGCCGCGGAGGCGACGGCGAGGCCGGGTGAGGGCCCGAGCGGATTCGTCGCGCCGGCGCTGCTCGCGAGGGCTCGACGGGAGCTCGCGGGCGCGGAGGCGAGGTGCGAGGCGCGCGCGGAGCTTCACCGCGCGGTTGTTGAAGAAGGGGCCCGCGACGTCTCTGTTGAGGGCGCGGTGCGACGCGCGCTCGCGCTCGGCGTCGCGGTGGACGACCCCGCGGTTGTTTCCGCGAATGCGGTATTATCTGAGCGAGCCGCGCGAGCGGCGGCGGATGAGCAAAAAAGGGCGGAGGAGCTCCGGCGCGAGATCGAGGGCGGGGTTAACGATGACACGCAAACGTTTGGCGGGGATGGGCCCATCCAAACGAGGAGCCCCGACGGGGACGACGAAGGCGGGGATGGGTTAGACGCGGACGAAGAAGGAAGAAGGCGGGTCCTGAGGGACGACTTGGAGGTTTTGCGAACGGTGGGCGAGGGAGCGTACGGGGTGGTGATGCGATGCCGCGACCGCGTGAGCGGGGAGATTGTCGCGGTGAAGGAGTTCAAGATCAACTCGGCGGACCCTGACGTGGAGGAGGTGCGGCGGACGTCGACGCGGGAGGTGACGGTGCTCCGAGCGTTGTCCCACCCCAACATCGTCGCGTACCTCGGAGACTTTTACGCCGGGGAGAAGCTGTACGTCGCCATGGAGTACCTACCGAGGACGTTACTGGAGATTCTCGACGACACCAACGGCGCGGGGTTACCCTCCGAAGACGTCCGCCTGTACGTCCACCAGCTGTGCGACGCGGTGGCGTTCATGCACGCCGCCGGGTACGTGTACCGAGACATCAAGCCGGAGAACTTACTCGTGGACGATTCCAAGCGCCTGAAGCTGTGCGACTTTGGGTTTGCGCGGAGGATCGACGTCGCGGACGCCCGGGGGAACTCGCGTGGTAAGGACCCGCTCACGGATTACGTCGCCACGCGATGGTACCGCGCGCCGGAGCTGCTCTTGGGTCAGCCCTACGCCGGCGCCGACGGCGCGACGACTCGCACGGGGTACGGTCAGCCGGTGGACATGTGGGCCGTCGGGTGCCTCATGGGGGAGCTGACGGACGGTGAGCCGCTCTTCCCCGGGGACTCCGACGTCGATCAGCTGCGGCTGCTGCAGCGGTGCCTCGGGCGGCTCACGCCGGGGCAGATGATGGCGTTTTCGCTCAACCCCAACAACGCCGGGGTCACCTTCGACGATTTGAGGGACGCGGAGCCCGAGGGACTGGACGCCAGGTACGCGGGGAAGATGTCGACGCTCGAGCTCGACTTTTGCGGTCGGTTGTTGACGATGAACCCGAAGGAGAGGATCACGGGCGAGGAGTGCCTGCGACACCCGTACCTCGCGGAGCACAATCGAGCAGAGGACTGATTCAATTGGTGGGCGGAGGACAACTTTTAATTCATTCGGAGCGGGGAATTGTTTCGACCCGCCGCGCGACGCGTGTCGAGTCGTTAACGGGTGTCGACCCCGCGCGTTCATCGGTTCGTCATTTGATTACAACGCCGGGGGGCGCTCCGGTCGTATCCCCCCGTCTGTCCCACCCCCGTCCCCCACTCGTCAACGGAACGTCAAAGCCTCAAAGCCTGTCGGATTGTCCATCCACGCCGTACTTGGCCTGGAGCGCCTTGAGCTCCGCCTCCTCCTTCGCCGCGTCCCGTTTCTTGGCCGTCTTCGCCGGGTTATAGTACAGCACGATGAGGTACCTGTTCGCCACGTTGAACCCCGACAGGTGATCCACCGCGTTCTTCGCGTCGTAGATGTCCTCGTACACCACGTACGCCGTGCCGCGAGTGTCCCGCTTGTCCCCGAGCCTGATCTGGCGGATCGCGCCGTACTTGCCGAAGATGTCGTACATCTCGTCGGCGGTGATATTGAACGGGAGGTTGCGCACGTACAGCGCGCGGTTAACCTCGGGCGGGAGCCGCGCGTTGCGGTTCCTGCCCATCGCAGCCTCGTGCGCCATCGCGGCCGCCATGATTAAATGCCCTAAAGACCACCCCTCTTACTCTGACCGAGACCCCGCTCCTCGTGGGGGTCCGCGATGCGAATTCGAGCTCGCACAAACGCGAGAGCGCGGATTTCCTCGGTGCGACGCCCCGAGATTGCCTCCGACGCGTGCCGCCACGGCTCAGGCTGTTGTGCCCGCCAATTTTGCGAAAGCGAGTCGAGTTCTCATAGCGAAAAAGCGGATCCACAGGGCGCACAATTCGGCGCTGAGGTGGGGGGCAGAGCCTTCGAGCCCTAGGGAAGGAGATGGGTCGCTCCCGATCCGTCTCCCGGACAGACTCGCGATCCCGTTCCTCGAGCCGCAGCCGCAGCCGCAGCAAGAGGGAGAAGAGGGAGAAGCGGCACAGGAGGGACAGGAAGGACCGAAAGCACCGATCCGTCTCTCGGACAGATTCGCGATCCCGGTCCTCGAGCCGCAGTCGCAGCCGCAGCAGGAGGGAGAAGAGGGACAGGCGGGACAAGAGGGACAGGAAAGACCGAAAGCATCGGAAGCATCGGAAGCATCGCAAGCGGAGGCGAAGGTCCCACTCCTCGTCCAGGAGCAGGAGCAGGAGCAGGAGCAGGAGCAGGGAGAGGAAAGAAGATCGCGGACGATCTCGGCCACGATCGCGCGAGGCCAAGCGCGAGAGGTCCAGGACCCTATCCCCCCGCGAGCTCGACGGATCGCGCGTGGAACCACCCCAACCCGCGCATCCTCCCCGAGACGACGATCGTTCGTTCGGCCGGGCGGGCGACGATCGTCGGCGACCGGGCGACGCCGCATGGGGGAGGGGGAGGAGCCGATCGAGGGACCGAACCAGTCGCCGACGCGACGACGGCGGGTACATTCGCGACGCGTACGATCGCGCTCCCCCGAGGCGCTCCCCCGAACACGACCGAGGGAGGGACGCGAGTAGGGACCGCGGCGGCGGCGGTCGCGGCGGACACGACGACCGACGACCGCCGCCCGCGCACTACGGCCACGACCGCCGCGGCGATCATCATCATCATCGCCGCGGGGATCATCGCAGATCCCCGCCGAGGGAGAGGGCGGCGCCGAGGCACGGCGGACGGACGGGCTCGTTCTTCGGCCGCGCCGCGGACATCCCACGACGGGCGTTCGGCCAGTCCATGACGCACCTCCCGCGGGGACCGGAGAACATACCGGGCGCCGCGCCGGTGGTCATCGTCGACGAGGAGGATCCGCCGCCGGTGGCGTACGGTGAGGAGCTGGAGGGGACGGGCGAACCGGCGTGGGCGGGAGCCGCGGGGTTCGGGTTGAAGGAAGGGAGTGCGGGGAAGGAAGGGGGTCCACCGACGTGGGGTGACCGCTACCCCGCGTCGGTGGAGGGTTTGGGCGAGGAGATTGCCGACTTTGTCGAGTATGCGTCGCCCGACGCCGATGAGCTTCGTTCGCGGTTCGCGGCGATGCGTCGGCTGGATTCGGTGGCCAAGTCGCTGTGGCCGGGATCGGAGGCTGAGCCGTTCGGCAGCACCAAGCACCGGATGCTGCTGCACGGGAGCGACCTGGACGTTCGGATCAGGACGGTGGGTAAGTTTGAGAACATCCCCGAGTGCCACGGGATCAACCAGCTCGGCGCTGAGGTGATGAAGCAGCCGTGGGCGGTTGACATGGA
The DNA here is from genome assembly GCF_000090985.2 of Micromonas commoda. Lineage (NCBI taxonomy): Eukaryota > Viridiplantae > Chlorophyta > Mamiellophyceae > Mamiellales > Mamiellaceae > Micromonas > Micromonas commoda. The sequence goes on along the minus strand of NC_013044.1, from coordinate 869,707 downwards.
CCCGAAGGTGACCGGCCGGGTGCCCCAGATTTCCTACGTCGACTCCATCAGCAAGCTGCGGTGCAAGGTGTGCGTGGGGAACAGGCAGACCGTGCGGGGAACGTCCTTCTTCAACTCGCCGATGATCCCGCTGTCCGCGCGCTTTCCCGCGTTCAAGGTGCTGATGCTCCCGGTCAAGACGGTGTTCAAACAGCGCGGTTTGGAGAAGTCGTTCGCGGGCGGGGTGGGCACCTTCAGGATCGGCATGATGCTCCTCAACTACCTCGCCATGCACGCCCCGGCGTCCACGCGCCCGCCCACCCCCGACGTCCTCGGCGGGGCGCTCATCGGCTTCTTCAGGTACTACGCCTCGGCGCCGGCGGACGGCTCCGAGTGGCAGCGGTGGACCGAACCCTTCGCCTTCGCCGGAGACTTGTACGTCATGGGCGTGCAGGTGGACTTTTCCGGGTGCGCGATGGGCGAGGTGTGGACCGTGTTCGCCACCTGCGCGAAATCCCTCGAGTCGTGTCCCGTCGGCGCCCCGTGTGGAACGTCCGCGCTGAGCCGCGTGGTGAAGGAGTCCATCGTGGTTGGGGCGCGGGAGGAGACGAGGTCGGCGGCGAGGCGGGTCGAAAACCAGACGCCGCCCGAGACGAAGATGCCGGGGTACCTCGCCCCCGAGCGGCGCAGCTACGGCGCGCCGGTCGCCGCGGCGGCGGTGCCCACCCTCCACGGCGACGGCGGTTCGAGGAACGCGGCGAGCAGCTCCGACGAGGCGCCCACGAGGTGCCTCACGCTGAAGAACATGTTCGATCCGGCACAGATTGGGGACGGGGGCGAAGGGGACGCGTGGTGGGTGGACATCGGCGAGGAGGTCAGGGAGGAGTGCGCCAAGCACGGGGCGGTGACGCACCTCGCGGTGGACAGGCACAGCCAGGGGTTCGTGTTCGTCAAGTTTGCCACGCCCGAGGCGGCGACGGGGGCGAGATCGACCCTCCACGCGAGGTGGTTCGGGGGCCGGTTGGTCACGTGCGAATTCACCGCAGAGGACGAATACGACGTTAAACACGGCGTGAGATGAGATGACGCGATGAGATGGAAGAGTTTTTGATGTGTCACTTGATGTGTCGATTTCAAAGCAGTTTTCCCCGCGCCTCCGTTACCTCCCCGTACTCACGCGGCCACCTCCCCGCACGCCGCGAGCGGCACGAACTCCCCCGACATTTCGGAGGCCATTATGTCGAGGGCCACCTCGCACGACTCGGCGACTATCCTGTCCCCGTCCCCCGCGTACTTTCTCAGCAGATTTTCCGTGTCCGGCGCGGCGATGGACCCGATCGCCTCCGCCGCCTCGTGTCGCACCATCGGGTGCTCGCGAACGTCCTCGAGCGTCCTCACGAGCGACGCCCTCGCGGTGGCGTCCGCCTCCTGGAGCTGCCCGAGGACGTAACACGCCTCGTGCTTCAGCAGCGCCGATTGGGACGACCCGAGCACCTCGCCCAGCGTCCGCGCCACGCCCGGTCCGTCGCCCCTGTTGCGCAGCGCGAACATGGCGCCGTACCTGTCCCACATGTCCGCGGATTCGTCTAGGAGGACGGCGGTGAGGGCGTCGGATGGAACGGACGCGGGCGCCGCCGGGACCGGATCGACGGAGAGGTACGGGGAATCGGCGTCGACGCCGTCGCGCGGCGCACCGTTCGCGGGCGCGGGCGCGGCGGCGGCGGGCGCGGAGAGCCTCTCCTTGGCGGATCCGAGGGTCTTACTCGCGGGTGCTTCGACGGCGTCCTTCGCCTCCCCGCGTTTCGCGCGCGCGTGCTCGAGCCGCCGCAGCGCGAGCGTCGCCGTCTCGCGCACGACCCGGCAGCCGTCGACGCAGGCGTCCCTCAGCGCGTCCACGCACTCCTCCGTGGCGATGGCTCCCAACGCCTCGGCGCACTCGTGCCTGACCATCTCGTCGTCCGTCACGTCCCTCAGCACCCGCTTGAGGACGTCCACCGCCCCGGGCGCCTGCATCTGCCCCAGCGCGAAGGCGACCTCGTGGCGGAACAGCGCCGAGGGATCGTCCGTCATGGCGCCCAGCAGCGCGGCGACGGCGTCGTCGCCGCCGATGCTGCGCAGGGTGAAGAGCGCGCGGAACCTTCGCGGCATGGGCAGCGACTGGTCCACGAGCTCGGCTCGGTGCGTCTCGACGCTCATGGTGCGTCGTCGACGCGGGTCTCGGAGTGACGGTCGCCCCGCGAACGCCGCCGTTTTTCTCGGAGGAGACGTGGCCGGCGACGAGACGAACTCAACTTCGCGTGTCGACGCAGTGAGGGTGGGCGCGCCATGGCGGACGGGGCGGGCGGCGAGGGCCGCGCCTCGCACGGCATGGATCCCAAGGACTTCCATCACACCGGGTTGAGGTTGGAGTGGGGCCACGCGCACGCGCCGGACGGGTTCGAGGTCTTCTCCCTCGCCGTCTCCCCGGACGGCACCGCCGTGTGCGCGGGAGGCGCGTGCCCCGCCGACCCGGGATGCGCCCGGGTGTGGGTGTGGCTCCTCGGGGAGGAGGACGCGGTGTCGGAGGAGACGATGACGCGCCGCGTCGACAGGGCGAGGTCGGGAGCGCGCGCGTCCACCGCGGCGGACGTCGCCGCGTCGAGCACCGCGCGTCGCGCGCACGTCCTCCGCGCGGAAGGAGCCGTCGCGGCGTTATCCGTCGCCGTCGCCGGAGACGTCGTCGTGAGCGGCATGGCGGACGGGAGCGTGTGGGCGTGGAACCTCCGGGACGGGACCCTTCGATGGGGCGGCCGCGAGTGCGACCCGCACCCCGCGCTAGCCAAGCTCCCGAGGAGGCGAAGGCGCGATCGGAACCCCTTCGCAGCGTTCGTCGGGCGCGTCGACCCGGGCGGGTTCGAGCCGAGGCAGGTGCGTTTCCTCATCGCGCCGCCCACACCCCCGCCGGCCGCGAACGCCGCCGCCCGCCTCCCCGGAACGCGTTTCGATCCCCGAGACGCGGCGCACCTGGTCGTCGGGAGCGTCGGCGGTCACGCGGTGTTCCCCGTGTGGGACGCCGGCACCGGAGAGCCCCCGAGCGGCGAATCAGATCGTTCGATCCCCGAGCTGGGCGGACACGGGCGGGGGTGGGAGGAGGACTCGTCCACCAACCGTCGGTACGCGGAAGAACCCGCCGCGTCGTACGCCCGCGACGATCCGTGGCGCGGCGACGGCAGGGACGGGGGGGACCAAATCGCCCCGCACGTCGCCTCGTCCGGGGACGGCCGCGTCCTGTACGTCACGAGTTTGGACGCGAAGGAGGTGAGGGCGTGGCGCATTCGTTCCGGGGGCGGCGACACAGCTGTGTTCGGTACTAACGGCGCGGCGACGCGCGCGTGGACGTCGGAGCGTCTGGCGGTTCGGGGTCTTCGACTCGCGGGTTTGACGTCGCTGCCGAGGACGCGCGGTGTTCGAAGAGGCGACGCAGCCGGCGGCGACGCCGCCGGCGGTGAGTTGGTCGCGACGTGTTGCGCGCCGATGGTGGACGGCACGTGTTACGCCGCGCCGGACGCGCCCATCAAGGTGGTGCTCATCGACGCCGAGGACGGCCAGGAGGTCAGACGGTTCGAACTCGAAGGGGTCACCGCGTGCAACAGGTTCATCGACTGCGGGTCCTTGGCGGGTGGCGGTGGCGGGACCTTGCTGTTCCTAGCGCACCGGGACGGGTCCATCTGGATCCACGCGGCGAGGAGCGGGGCGCAAATCGCCGCGCTTCACGCGCACTCCACGTGGGCGGGAACGAGCGGCCACCACCGCCTGTTACCGGCGTGCGTCGCCATCGTCGGTGACGGCGAGTTTCTGTGGGCCGCCACCACGGACGGGCAGTGCGTGCACCGGTACCAGGTGGGCCCGCCGCGGACGTGGACCCGGGCGTCGCACCGAAGGTTCCCAGCCGCGTTCAGGCGGGCGGTGAAAACGCTGGTGACGAGCGTGCACGTGAGGAACGCGCGGGGGCGGGCGGGCTTAGGGGGTCCTTTAGGGAGTGCAGGCGCGGTGCTGATGAGCGCGGGGCCGGGGCTCAGGGGCGAGCAGATCGGGGACGGGTTCAGCGGGAAGGGCGCGGCGCAGCTGTGGGGCGAGGGCTTCGCCGAGGTGTGCGCGATTGAGCCAGCCATCTTGGAGCTGGTGGTGGCGAGGATCGCGAGGCTGACGCACGGGAGCTGCGTGGAGACGTGATGGGTAGTCTAGCTAACTTTTAGTATGAAACGTTTCGTTCGTATCGACATGTTAGGAATGTGCGCGGGGCCGGACGCAAACGCCGCCCCCTCTTCTGCTAGGTGTCGGTAGTCTATTATGGGTACCATAAATTCAGTTGGAATCGAGAAACTTCCGCAGGCGAGTCACGTTGTGCGCCTGCTTGGGAGCCACCAGGTTCACCACCCACGCCGGAAGCACCCCCTTGGGGTCCGCCTGCACCACGAACGCAATCTGCGACCCCTCCATCTCCCCATCCTGCGACCACCGCGGGGTTATGTAGTACCCGCTGGTGAGCACGGCGCCCCGCACGTGACCCTTGGGCGACGGAACGTCGCTCACCTCGGCGTCATCCACGGACTTTCCCGCGATGAGCACGCTCCCGGTGGGCAAACGCAGCGCCACCTGGTCCCAGATGAAGTCCCTGTCCGGCACGATGGCGGGCAAACGAAACGTCCCGTGCAGCAGCGCGTGGCCGGGGAGGTCCTTAAACTGACCCTCGCGGAACGAAGCCCCGGGCCCCGCCGCGAGCGCCTCCCCGATGGCCGCATCCTGCGACGACGGAAGCGACGCGATCGTCGACGCCGCGCCGTGCTCCTTTAAAATCTTGCTCCTGACGAAGGACTGCAGCTTGATCCCCACGGGCGAGCGCCTGGCCTTGTCCAGCAGACCGATGGCCCCGTCGGCGACGTCGCTGAGGTCGGTGGGTCCGCTCCGATCTTTCCCGCCGATTGACAGCGCCGCGAAGTTGCCGAGCTTGTGCATCCGCTGCCTCGAGCCCGACGCCGCGAGCTCCAGGCCCTGGCCCCCGATCTTGACCACCGCGCCGTCCTTGAACATCTCGTCGAGGATCTTGAAGTGCTTGTCGAAGTTCTTGGGCTCGGAGAAAAACGTGAGCACCTCCTCGGGCGTCGCGGTGGTCCTCGTCACCCCCATGATGCGATGGATCCGCTCGCCCGGGAGCTTGAAGATGTCGGTGCCGTCGGAGGCGCCAGAGTGGCTCCAGCCCCCGTCGCCGAGCATGGTGAAAAACTGGCGGACGGTGTCGCGCTCAGCCTCCTCGATGCGCATCTGGGCAAGGCGGGGAAGGGGCGACGCGGTCAGAAACCGGGGTGACACATATGGTATGAAATCAAGATGGGCGTGGGGTTTCGCGCGGCCGTGGGGGGAAAGGTGGGGCGGGCCGGCGAGGGACACTCACCACGTTCGCGAGTTCCATCTCCGCGGAGTTGCGGATGTCCGCCTGAGGGAGGAAAAGGGAGGGAGCGGAGGGGACGGTCAGTCGGACGCGTCGCGGGGAACGGACACATTTTGACTGGCGTCGCGAGTCTCTTTTCCGCAAACGCGGCGCGGGGCTGGGCGAGGATGCCGACCGGGCCGCGGGCGAGGCTCCGGGAGGGACCCCGCGGCGCTCACGGTGGGTTCGTCGGTGGTTGCACTCACATGATCGATCCTCGTCATGACGTCCGAGACCTCTCGCGTCGAGTCGCGGCTCTGGCGGCGTGCGCTGGGTCTGTGACTCGAAAGACCTGAGGTACAGTCAGATGGTCCCAGATTGGGGACGCTTTTTGCCACGTTGAACCGCACCATTGGCCGGTGGAAATTCGTTTCAGATCCTCCATCGCCACAGCGTCTCCGGTCTGTCGAGCGACGAATTGAAGAATTGCCAGTGGATGAACCACGATCGCACTTGCGGTGGGAGGGGTTTGTGGTTGGTTCTCACTGGAGGTCCTGTGCTCCGTTTCAGCTTTTCTCCAGCTCGCTCCTCGTTCGTTCGTCTCGGAAGAGATTGTCAACACCCGCGACTCGAGACACAGGGGCGACGTCACAGGGGCGCGTCCGGGCTCGGGTGGGCAGGAATCGCGACCCCGACGGTATCGGCGATGGAGGATGAGCCAACGAGCCCTCTCGCGGCCTTCCTCGGCAACAGGTCCGCCTCCTGGTTCGGCGCCAGCCCCGCGGACGATGATCGAGCCACGATGGGCACCTCGTCGTCCGCGGGCGCGGACCTGACGCCGCTGGGGTTGCCGCTGTTCGAGGCGGACAAGGTGTTCGCGGTGCAGGCCGCGCGGGAGGCCGGCGGGCCGAAGAAGTCCGCGAGTCGCGTTCGGTCGCTGGGCGCGTGCCAGCCCCAGCGCGTGTGCGACCCGATGGACGGCCTCGCGCCGGGCAACTTCCTGCAGGGCATCTTCGGCGCCGGCGCCGGGGACGGGGACGAAGACGGGGACCGCGCGGGCGCGTCGTCCTCGCCGTCGATCCCCCCGGGTTCGCACGATCCCGCGAGTTCGCGCGAGTTCGTCGCCGCGACGTGCTCGAACGCGTTCGACGCGCGCCGGCGGCTCGGGGCGGCGAGACTTACGCGGGTGTTTCACGCGGCGGCGCACTCGTCCGAGGGATTCACCAAACATCACCTGCTCCTCCGCGCCGAGGACACGGCGCCGCATATGGACGGTGTTAACGGTGTTAACGGTTTAGAAACCCCTAATAAACCCCCGGTGCTCCGCGCGCTGCCGTGGTACGAGGGCGAGGGCGGCCGGATCGTATCGATGGCGTTCGGGCCGGCGCCGATGGACGATCGGCTCCTGTGCGGCACCGCGGACGGCGGCGTGTACGTCATACCCTGCGACGCGGTGCTCGCGGGGGACGCCGCGAGGGACGAGTCGGAAGGGGAGAAGGAGCCGGACGAGGAGGCCGAGGTCGGGGATAGAAAGAAGACGAAAAAGACAAAGACGAAGAAAGGACGGCCCGAACCCATGATCCAGGTTCTGAACGCCGGCGGCTCCGCGGTGGTCTCCGTCGCGTGGCTGCGGGCGTCCGACGCCGCCGGGCATCCCACGGCGGTCGTCGTCACCGCCGCCGGGGAGGTCAAGTTCTGGGCGGCTCCCTCCTTTTCCTCGCTCGCGTCGGCGAAGGTCGGGTGCGCTCGCGCCGAGTCTGCGGAGTTGGTGGACGCCGGCGCCCGCGGCGTGACGTTTCTGCTCATCGCGGGATACGAAGCGTCGGCGGAGAATACGTCAACACGGGCGGACAGGGTCTACTGGACGCTCAAGCTGCCAGCCGGCGACGTTCACAAACCTGCAGAGCCCGTGTTGGGTCGGTTCGGCGTCGACAGAAAGGGCGACGTCGAGGGTCTGGACGTCTCCTCGTCCGGCGGCGGCGGTCGCGAGCGGTGGAGGGCGGCGGCGGCGGCGGCGGCGGCTCCCCCGGGCGAGCGGGCGCCGATGCTTCAGGCGCACCCCGGGGCGAACGGCGGCGGCGACGGGTCCGGGTCGCTGGTGTCGTGCCTGCGACGGCGCGCCGGGGGCGGTCGGCTCGGCCGCCTGGAGCTCTTCGACCCCGCGATCGACGAGCGGGTCCCCGTGGCGGTTCACCTCGTCCCGCGGGGTACGGTGTCGGTTCGTGTCACCACGAGGTTCGTGTTCGCCCTCAACGGCGTCGTCGGCCGCCGCGCCAGGCTCACCGTCATCGCGCGGCGCGTGCCGGGTGACGAGACAAACCGAAACAATGACGAGACAAACCGAAACAATGACGAGACAAACCGAAACAATGACGAGACAAACCGCGGGACCGATACCCCGGCTCCGGCAGTCGCGCTGCAGGAGATCGTGCTGTCCTCCAACTGCGGGTTTCCCCGGGGGCTCATGCCCCCCGGGCTGGGTTCCGACGACGCCGCGAACCTGGAGGGGTGCGCTGTTTGGATGTCCGGCGCGGTGCTGGAGTGCCGACAATCGCTGCCCTCCGTCGGGGCGGTGTTCCGGGGGCTCATGGGCGCGTCGGCGCCGGGCGCGGAGACCGAGGCGTTCGCCCGCGCGGTCGAAAACGCGGGGGGTAAGGACGGCGCCAGGCGGATGCGCCGCGCGATCCAGGCCAGGGCGGCGGGCGCGGGACTCGGGTACTGGATCACCGGAGGTACCCCCTCGGACGACGCCGCCGCCGAGCCGGACGGGGACGTTAAGATCGCGGCGCTGAGCGCGGCGCTGGGCCTGGACCCGGCGCCGCTGTACGCGGACGCCGCGAGGGAGGCGATCCGCGCCGGTGACGTGGCCAAGGCCAGGGAACTGTTATCCCGCGCGCACGACGACGACGGGTCTCGCGACGACGACGACTCGAGGGTTTTGTCGCGTTTCGTCGCGATGTGCCTGAGGGAATGGCGCGCCGCGGACGCGCTGGACCAGCTCGCCGAGGACGCGTCGGGACCGGGTGACGGCACCGGCGTCGGGATCACGGATAAGGACTGGCTCGGGCTGTGCTGCGGCGCGCACCTGCGGCTGTCGGCGTGGGCGGCGTCCGCGGCGGCGGCGGCGCTCGGCGCGGCGGGTGAATTTGCCGACTCGGTAAATCTTCCCCCGCTTCCTCCGGGCGCCATGCCCCCGCCGATCGCCGCGAAGGCTGCGGAAGACGCCGCGGCGGCGTGCCTCGCGAGCGAGGGGGCGGGGCGCGTCGTCGCCGCGTCCAGGGCCGCGGGCGTCGCCGCGGGAGCCGCGGGCGCAGTGACGGACTTTCTCGACGCGGTGGTTCGCGGCGGCGGCGGCGCGGGCGTCGATCCCGCGGTGACCGCGACGGTGCGCGTGATGCTCGCGGCGGCGATCGCGGTCGAGACGCTGCACCGCCACGGTGAACCCGCGTTGACCTACCCCCCGCCTCCCTTTGCGACGACGGGCGACGACGGGGGCGACGGGGAGGGAAACGCCGACAACGACAACGCCGCCGACGACGCTCCCGACGCGCCGTGGTGCGCCCCGACGGCGTCGCCCCACGCCGCCGCGATGGACGCGCTCGCTCCGCCCGCGTCGTTCGCGGCGCGTTCGTCGCGGCGTGATCTCGACCGCGAGCGATGGTCCGAGCGTGATGGTCCGAGCGATGATCCAAGCAGCGATTTAGTCGACGGCTCGTGTCCCGTCACCGCGGTCCTCCCCCTGATGACCCCGTCCGAGATGAAGGCGCTCGCGCGGTCCGCGTCCATCGGGGACAGCGCGCATAGCGCCGCGGAGGCGAGGACGTGCACGCACCTCGCGCTCGCCGCGGTTCACCGGGGGACTCGACGCGAGAAGGCGGCGCAGAGGTCGCTTGAGCGAGCGTTGGGTCGGATGATCGACGAGAAGTCGGTGGACGCGGGGTGGGCCGGGGCGACGTGTTTGGGCTGGGATAACCCCCGCGCGGCGTCCGTCGCGTACATGCGCGGCGGGAAGTGGCTCGCGGCGACCGTGTGCCGGGTCAACGCCGTGTTGAAAGACCAGCCGCGTCGGTCGAGCTTTGGCGACGATTTCGTCCCGCCGGACCCGGAGCGAAGGCGGCTGGTCGAGTCCGAGCTGGCGGACCTCATCCGGGACACCGCGCCGAGGTGTCGCGGCGCCAGGGAACGCGCCACCGCGCTCGTCGCGGTGGCCAAGGCGTGGCGCGCGCTCAACCTTCCGCAGGGTCGGTTGGAGACTTTGTTGCTGGACGGCGCAACCGCCGGCGGCGTCGTCGGCGCCGAGGCTGTCGCGCTCGTGCTCCGCCGCAACAGGACAGTCTTGTCTAACAAGATGTCCAACGACGACGATTTCGAACGGTCGGCGGACCCGGAGCTGTGCAAGATCCCGCTCTCCGCCAAGTTCGCCATCGCCGTCGCGTCCCTTCGCGTGAGAGCGTCCGAGCCGAGGGAGGAGGAACCCGGTTCGCACGACGACGCCAACGAGGATGGGGACGCCAAGAAGGACGGGACTTGGTCGCGGGTCCGCGCCGCGCTCGCCGCCGACGCGTCCGTCTCCTCGTCCGTCCGCTACCCCGCGCCGGTCGTCGCGGCGGCGTTCGGCGAGCCCCTCGAGCCGAGGTCCCCGGGGCCGTACAACCTCCCGACGCCGACGCCGCCCGAGTCGCCCGCGAACCCTACCCTAACCCCAAAACCGCGACCCGACCCGAGCGTGGACTCGTACGTCTTCAGCTGCGGTCACAGGTTCAGCGCCGAACGGATGGCCAAGACGACGGCGGCGCTGCGGGTTGGGATGAGGGACGCCGGGATGCCCATCGTCGGGGAGCTGCTGGCGGCGGATTTCGCGTTGGATCGATGCGCGAGCGCGTGCCCGGGGTGCGCGAGCCGGGCCGTGGCGACGCTCGCGGCGAAGAGCTGAGATTGTCGTCGACCCTTTCATTAGTCTAGATATTCGCGATGTTAACGTGTTGGTCCATTCGTATTTCAAATATCCCATCGCGACTCGCGCGTCTCCCGTCTCACTCGCTCGCCGCCCGAGTCTCACTCACGTCGCGAGCCCGCCCGTCAAGTCGCGGTCCGTCAGCCACTCGTGCGCCGTGTCGACGTCCACGTCGTCGCCCAGCGCGTCGAGCGACTCCGCAGCCTCCGCTCGGGTGAACCCGCGGACGACCAGCTGCGCCACGGTCATCGTGCGGCTCGACTTGCTCGGACGCGGGACGCTTCCCTGCCCGGGGAACGCACCGATCCGGGCGCCGTCCACCGGGTCAAAGTCGCCGTTCCGCAGCAGCGCTTCGACCGCCGTCGCGCCGCCCCCGCGCAGCGCCGCGGCAACCTGCGCCGCGGTTCCCGCCCGGCTCCGCCCGCTTCGCTCGCTGCCAGTCTCCGACGGGGCGTACTTGCGCTGCGTGCCTTGCCACTGGCTCTGCTGCGTCCCGGTCCCGGTTCCTCCGGTCGGGGTGTCCCTCCCGGGCGGTCGCGTCGCGTCCCATTCAATGGTCCCCTCGCTCGGGTCGACCCCAACCCCGACGGCGTCGGGAACGTTCCAGCCGCGAACCTTCGCGTCGACCCTCTCCGAGGGGCGCATGCGACCCTCGTTCCTCTCAAGCTCGGCGATCGCGCGCGCGGTGGGGACCCCGGGGCGATCGTGGGACCGCGACGCCGGTTCGTGGGGGTGCCCGGTGCCCGCCCCCGAAGCCCCGGCGTCGTCCCCGATTGGGCCCCCCGCGCGTCCCTCGAATGGGTGTGCGGGGCTTCGTCCTCCGTCTCGACCGTCTCTCGAGGAGGCCATCCTCGCCCTCAGCGCGAGGTCACCCCTCACGCCGGCCAGCTCCGACGCGTGCATCTCCCTGAGGCGGGCGATCTCCCGTCTGTGCGCGTCCTCCATTTTGGTGCGCAGCGTCGCCTCGTTTCGAAGCCTCTCGGTGGCTTCCTCGGCGATTCTCGCCTGCGTCTCAAACTGAGCGTGAAACTTGGCAGCCTGCGACTGGAGCTCAAACTGCAGCACCCCCGCGGTGTCCTCCGCCGCCACGGCGAGCTCGCCGCTGCCCCCCACCTGCGTACCCTGCGACCTCTGCCCCATCCGTCTCGCCTCCCGTTGCTCCTCCTCCTCCCGCTCGGCCCGTCCCGCCGCGGCTCTCACCGCGTCGCGCTCTTTTCGCGCAGACTCGAGGTCCCGCTGCAGCCGCTGAAGGTGGATCCGGAACTTCTCAGCCTGCGCCGTCTCCCTCGGCGTGGGACCGCGCGATTCCATCTCCTCGCGGAGGCGCGCCAACGCCGCGGCGAGGCGCTCGTTCTCGGTCCTCGACGCGGTCAGCTCCGCGTGGAGGCCCTCCGCCGTCTTTCGGTTCATCGCCGGACCCGCCGCGGGAGACGCCCGGACAAAGCCCGAGGCATCACCGAACGCGCTGCCCCCAACCCCGCCATCCGCGCCGTTCCCGCCCGCCGCCCACGCGCGGAAACACTTTCGCACGGCGCGCGTCTCCCGGCGTCTGACGCACGCCGCCGCCGCGACGCGACCGTACCTTCGATCCTGGCACGCGAGCCGCCACCGCGCCATCGCGGCGGAGCACCGAGCGCGTTTGAGCTTATCGTGAGCGAACCACAGCTGGCACCGGGAGGATATCAGGTCCAAAGCCTCCCTCGCGGACTTGGGTATGACGCCAGCCTTTGCGGAGACGCTGAGCGCCCACATCGCGGCGGTGGGAGCGGTGGACGCGCCGCTGTGTCTGGCCAGCGACACCTCCTCGGGCATCACGCCCGCATCCTTGGGCAGGTGCGCCGGTCTGATCGCGTCGCGCTCGTCGCCGGCGGGCCTGAACGCGGTGTCAGCGACGGAGTGACCACCGGAGGGCGTGGAAGGCGCGCGCGAGTGGGTGTCGACCCCCGCCCCGCCCCGCCCCGCCCCGTCGTCGTCGTCGTCGACCCCGAAGATTGGATTCATGACGCCGTGCATTATGGGCGGTCGAAGCTTGTCCACGGCGGGGTGCGTCGGGGTGGAGTGTTTGGAGAATGTGGACGCCGCGTCGTGGAACACCCCGCCCGCCACAGATGCTCGCTCGCTCCTGAGGTCCTCCAGCTCGCGTCGGAGGGCCTCCATCTCGCGCCTGTCCGCGTCGCTCCGGGACGCGGCGGTCTGCGCCCTGCCCGCGGCGATTCCCTTCTGGTACCCCATGGACGCCGCCTGGAGGATCTTACCCTCGACCTCGCCGCGAACCTCCCGCGGGAGCCACGCCAGGGATCGTTCGGACCCCGACGCCTCGCTCATGGCGTCCCTCGCCGTGCGGAAGGTCCCCGACGTGGACGAGGGGGTCGAACTTCCGGGGGTGGTCATTTTATTTTCACGGCACCACGATTCTCAAGCTACTAGCACGGTCCCGGGCTCGGGTGAGCGAGAATCCGCGGTGCCACGCGGGGCGCGTCAGCCTCCGGTCAGTGCCACTCAGCCGCGGCGACTGTCCGGTGGAGAGGGCGGCTCCTGACTGTGGCGGAGGAGGGCCGGCCACCTCGTTTTCCAAAATTGTCTCGAGGCCGCGGCCTTGGAGTTTTTTTCGCACTGGCTTTCCAGATCTGAAGCTCAACACACCGACGAGCACTGAGCACGAAGACGAGCGAACGCACCCGTAAGCGGCGATCGCAGACGCGCGCTCCCTCCCCTATACACTCGGCTTCGACGGCAACCACCCGAAACCCAATCTGCCAAGATGATGGTGCGTCCCCCGAGTAGGGTGCCTCGCCCCTCGGTGCCCAAAACTGACAACACGCCCTCTCGCTTCCTCCTCAGATCAAGGTGAAGACCCTGACGGGCAAGGAGATTGAGATCGACATCGAACCCACCGACTCCATCGAGCGTATCAAGGAGCGCGTCGAGGAGAAGGAGGGCATCCCGCCGGTCCAGCAGAGGTGAGCACCTCGCCCCGCCCTCCTGCCAAGAAGCTTCGCGAATCTTCTCGTTCAAAACTCTCATCGCCCCCCTCTCCTCTCGTTCTGCGCAGGCTGATCTTCGGAGGTAAGCAGATGAACGACGATAAGATCGCGAAGGACTATAACATCGAGGGCGGTTCGGTGCTTCACCTGGTGCTGGCGCTGCGCGGGGGTTGCTGAACATCTAGCTTGTGCAATAGAGAATCTCGAGCAAACTTGTCACCGCGTCGTCCGGGAACGAAGGAGGACCGGCCTCCGACCCGCAGTTTCCCACGAAATGTCTTCGTTGTTTCATTAAACGGCGATATCACCTGACAAGCTATGTGTATAATGTCTCACGCGCGCGCAACCTCCTCTCCCCGCTCGCGGCTTTTGTCGCGGCGCTCTTGGGTAATCACCCAGTCCCGCCGTCTCCGCCGCTCGCTTCCGTTCGCCTTCTCCTTCTTTACTTCTCCTTGAAGAACATGTATCGGAGCACAACCTCCTCTTGACCGATGACGGGCTCGTCGAGGTAGTTCTGGACCTTCTTGGCGGTGCCGCGGGGGCACTGGGTGTGGATCATGTACTGGTGGGAATCCGCGAAGCCCTTGATCTCGTACGCGTTGTTCACCAGGCCCTTGTCAGTCACCTCGAACTCCGTGGCGCCACCCTCCATGAACATGGCCTTGAGCTTCTCCACCTCGGCCGTGCGGACGGAGTCCTCGACGCCGGGCTTCATGAGGATCACAGCCTCGTACCTGGCGGGGGCGGCGCGATCCTTCACCGCCGCGACGACTGTCTTCTCAACTTTGCGACCCACGACGGGGGCGCGCATGGAGACGCGGGTGCCTGAGGAACGGATAGAAAGGCGGGGGAACATCTCGACGGTCAGCGCTTGATGTCGGCGAGACGCGCGAGGCGCGCGGGGCGAGCGAGGGCTCGCGGGTTTTCTTTTCCACCGCAAAGCGAGAGGTTGGAATTTCACCCCCTCGGCCCGCGGGGGTCGGCCGGGTCGCGCGCGACGGACTCGGGACGAACGGGGCGAAGACGCCCCAGCATCATCTCCAGTCACGCAAACGTCGCGTTCCGCGCTCATTCGAGGCGGAACGCGCGCGTTTTCATCGTCCGGGCGCCCCGAACGTCGCCGAGACGGGAGGGTGACGTAGGCGCCTCTCGGAGCCACCAGCCGGGCGAAAGGTGAGGGTTCAGGGTATTGGTCTCGATTCGCGAAGGGGGAACACGCACCGCGGGACGCCGCCCGAGAGGACACGGCGGGAGCCGTGAGCCCAATGCTCATGGTGAAAGAAGCCATGGTTGGTTTCTAGGTTTCGGTTGCGACCGTGCGATGCGCGGCTGCGAAGAATGAGCGCGACGCTGGGCTCGGACCGGCCAAAAGTCCTTTTTCTCCGCCCTACTGGCTAAGGTTATCCAGCCGCCGTTCTGTGAAACGATTCGGGGGAGTCGAACCATGATTTCTTGAGTTATTTTCGTGTTGGTTTGGTTCTTGGGTTGCAAACCCTCGATTTCGCCTGATAAAACGCTCTCAGGGTTTAGGGCAAAGGGACAGATCGAACCGCTGAATTTTTTCACGTTTGGGGGAGTTTCAGTGAATCAGCCCTACACGGCGCACACATCGAGCGCCGAAGACACGGCTGTCAAGGCAGGTTTTGGGTCGCGAGCCTCGCCTTTGATCGGATCGATAGCGATGGCGGCAGTCGCGCCGATCGCGTCCGCGGCCACGGCCGCGGCAGCGCGCGAGCAGCGCGCGGGCTGGCGCGCCCGCGTAGGGCTGTTGCAGAGGCGATCGACGGTGGCGCGAGGTGGCGAGGGCGCGTCGACGCGCGCGTGGCCGCGCGCGTCCGTCCGCGCCCGACCCCGCACGACCGCGATCGTCAAGGCTGGGATCACGCTCGCGGACACCGAGGGCGGTACCGCCCGGATCGCCCCCGGCGCGACCCCGATCCGGGGAGTGGTTGGAGGATTCGGGCTCGCCGCCGCTCGGGGGGTCTCGCTCCCGGGGCGCAGGCGCGTGCACTGCCACATGGCGCGACGCAACAGGATCCCGGACGACGTCGGCTTCGACTACGACGAGTTCGAGGACTTCGTCTCCACGCCAACGTCCCAGGAGAAGAAGGAGGAGAAGGCGAGGAGGAGGAAGCAGGCCGAGGAGGAGGCCGCCGAGGATTACGTTCACATCAGTCACGTCCCGGCGCCGCCGGATCCGCGCGAGGACGTGCCCGCGGTCTTCTCCTACTTCTCCCCGCTGTACGGAAACAAAGCCGAGGAGGCAAAGGCACTCGCGCTCCAGCGCGCGTACGCCAGGCAGCTCTGGGAAGAGTACGGCGAGCTGCCGGACAGGAGCAGGATGTGGACGTGGAAGCGAGAGGGTGACGATGACGATGATGAGGAAGCGAGACTCATCGCGGGGGAGGCCGCGGAAAGGAAGGAGGAGCGGAAGTTCGTCAGGGATGCGGACGGCAACAAGGTCAGGCGGCCGGTGAACGACGCGGAGTACAACTACGAGGTCTCCAGGATCTTCAACACGTGGCGCGAGAAGGAGCACACGTACCCGCAGAAGGTTGGCGCGCCGAGGATGGACCCGTACCGACTCCGGGAGAAGCTCGGCATGAGGCCCACGGTGGAGGGCAAGATGACCTACCCCGATTTCATCGAACTGATGCACAAGGGACGGGTGGGACGCCTGCTGCACTACGACCAGGGCACGACGATCATCGTCGAGGTGTGCGAGCCGGGTAAGGAGTTGGGTGGGCCTGAGAGGAAGCAGCGGTTCGAGGTCAAGATACCAGGCGACGCCATCTGGGAGGTCAACAAGCTCGCACAGTTCAACAAGCGCTCGAAGATCTACTCCCGCGTCCACAAGGAGCGGGCGTTCATGGACAGAACCGGATGCTCGCAGTTCGTTCACCTGGACAGAATTCCGGAGCCGCTCGTCAACATGTTCCCGTACGCGTGGCCCATACCCATCTTTTACATCATCGGGGGCTACTTCAACGCGGGTCAAAACACCCCAAAGCGCAAGATTACGCGCTTTAAGCCCTTCGGACCGCTGGTGTGGCTTGACAAGAAGGTATTCAACGGCCAGCTCCTGCCCAAGAAGGAGGCCAAGGTTGACATGATGGAGGAGTTCGGGAAGAGCAAGGCGAAGATGATTGGCGGCAAAGTTGGGGACAAGGACAAGGAGGGGAGCTTCTCGGGGCTCACCTTCGATGACGTCGCCGGCGTGGACCACATCGTTGAGGAGTTTAAGTTTATCATCGAGGTGATGAAGGAATTCAAGGAATTCCAGGACACCAAGCAGGAGTCAGAGCGCCAGAAGAAAGACGAAGAGTACAAAGAGAAACTGAAGAAGAGTGTGCCCAACCTCGCCGACCCCGAGACGTGGAAGAGGGCGAAGGAGGAGTTCATCGAGGAATTCTCGGGGTGGCCGATGAAGGACCTGGCTGAGATGAAGGCTGAGCTCAAGAAGAAGGCCGATCAAAAGGCAAAGATGACCAAGATGTTGAAGGAAATTGCCCGGATGCCCCCCGACGAGAGGAAAAAGGCGGCGGAGAAGCTCAGGAACCGCATCCCGCGAGCCGGATCCATCCTGGCGACCATGGACCCCGACATGCTCATCCCGGAGACCGAGGAGGAGTGGGCCGAGTGGGAGGAGATGAAGGATAAGGTGATGGCCTTCGTCGACAAGACGGATTCGCAGGAGGATAAGGTGGACAGGGCTATCAGTCGAATGGCGCCCGAGCTGAGCGCGGAGCGCGCCAGGCTCAGCATCCCCAAGGGTGTGCTCTTCGAGGGCCCGCCCGGTACCGGCAAGACCCTCCTGGCCAAGGCCATCGCGGGCGAGGCTGGCGTCCCGTTCTTCTATGCCAACGGCTCCGAGTTCGTCGAGATGTTCGTGGGCGTCGCGGCGAAACGGGTGAGAGACCTGTTCAAGCGCGCGAGGCAGGTGTCGCCGTCGATCATCTTCATCGACGAGCTCGACACCATCGGCCGCTCGCGCGCTCTCTACGGCAACATGGACAGCGCCACGCAGGAACGCGAGGCCGGTCTGCTGCAACTCCTCGTCGAGCTCGACGGGTTCGACACCAAGGCTAACGCGGGCGTGGACCAGGAGATGGTGCTCGTGATGGGCGCCACCAACCTCAGCGCGCAGCTCGACCCGGCGCTCCTTCGCTCTGGTCGATTCGAGCGATCCTTCCACATCGGCGTTCCCAAGCGCCACAAGGACAGGCTCGCCATCCTCCAGGTGCACGCGAAGAAGCTCAACATCCCGCGAGAGGGTGATCACAAGTGGGAGTCCGACGCGCTGCTCAACCGAGCCGCGGATCTCACCGACGGATACAGCGGCGCCTCGCTCGCCGCGCTTCTCAACGAAGCATCCATCCTCTCCGTCAGGGCGGACAGGGAGTTCGTCAACCTCTCGGACGTGGAGCGCGTCATCGAGCGTAACCTCGTGGGCGTGTCGTCCGCGCCCCTCGAGGACGGCTGGGGCAAGGACCACATGGCGATGGTCGAGGCTGGCCGCGCCGTGCTGTGGTCGTCTAAGCGCTCCATGAACTACTGCCCCGAGATCCTCCGCGTGACCATCAAGCCCGCGGGGGAGCAGGCGACCGGCATCATGCTCAAGCCGGAGCGTTCCGACGAGAACGTCACCAGGCACTTCAATGGCGAGGAGCGACCCGACACCTTCGACGATTTCATCGACGGTCTCGCCATGCTCATCGCCGGTCGCTGCGTCGAGACTGTGTTTTACGGTCCGCAGGGCATATCGGTGCAGACAAAGGGCGACCTGGTCAGCGCGGCGGATATCGCGTACGAGATCGTGACCGGGTCCGGGCTCTACCCGCACCAGGGCGCCGGGCTGTCGCCGATGTGGCCCGAGGAGCTCATCGAGCACTTCAGGATTCCCCGCACGGAGATGGACGTCGGCGTGTACGACATGATGGTTCGCGCGCACATCCGAGCCGAGGAGTACATCAACTACTACAAACCCGTCATCCTCCAGGTGGCGTCCGAGCTCCTGGCGCACGGCTCGCTCTACGGCTCGTACATCCGCGAGCTCGTCGAGGAGCACGAGATCGCGATGAAGCTCGCCAAGGACGAGGAGCTCGCCAGGGCGGACGAGCGCGCCGCCGAGGAGGAGGAGCGAGCCAGGAAGGACGCCATCCACGAGCGGGAGCTGGAGGCGAGGCGCCAGGCTGACGCCGCCGCCGCCGACGCCGCCGCCGCCGCCGCGGCGGCGCAGGCAGCCGCCGCCAAGGAGGTCGAGGAGGAGGGCAAGGGCTCTGCCATCGACGTCGAATCGTCTGACGAGCCGCTCTCGTCCGATCCCTTCGGAACCGCCGCCGCCGCCGTCGACGACGACGACGCCGCGGAGTACAAGGATCAGCTCTCCCGCGCGCTTCGATTCGTCAGCCTCAGCGGCGACAAGTACCGCCGCTCGGAGTACCCGGAGGACTTTGAGGCCGCCGACGAGGAGACGGCGGGGGCGGCTGACGTGGCTGCTGACGTGGACACTGACGTGGATGCCGACGCGGGCGCGGGTCGGCTCGCCAGGGCGCTTCGCGACGTGCGGCTCAGCGGCGCCGCGTTCATGACCGCCGCCGAGGTTGAGGAGGTTGTCGAGCGCGTGGCCCCCTCCGCCGAGGAGATCCTGTTCGTTGACGACGGCGAGTACCGCGAGATGCTCAGGCGCGCGCTCAGGGACGTGCGTCTGAGCGGAGGGTCCACGATGACCGCCGCAGAGGTGAACGAGGTGATGAGGAAGATTGACCCGGACACCGTGGCGTACAGGGAGCAGTACAAGGCGGAGCTCATCAACATGATGAAGCAGAAGGAGGCCGAAAAGAAGGCCGAGGATGATATCAAGAAGGGCGACGACGACGAGGGAGACGACAGGGTCTCGCGCGCGCTCAGGACTTAGAACATTCCTTTGAACCCCAGACTCTCACATGAAGAAAACCACCTCCAAAATCTCCCTGTGCAGCGGAGTCTAAATCCAATTTTCCACATCCCGCGGCACACGTGCGAGCACCTTCATCAAGGGTCTTCTCACGTTTCACGACGACCGTCACTGAATCACACGGGCGTCGAGATGTCGGCGGTCGTGTGGGGCATCGTGGGTGGTGTGCTCCTGGTCTCTATGCTCTGCGGGCTGTGGTACTCGCGCTGCTCTGAGAACGAACGCCGACGGCGCGAGGAAGGTCTTCCCACTACCTGGCACCCCTCGCTCACGGGGAGCTACGATCCGAGGGGTCCCCGGCACGCGGAGTTCGGACCGCCGCCGGTGCAGGCGCCCATGTACGCGCCGTATCCCCCGCAGCCTTACGGCGCTCAGCCAGCCTACGTGGTCCAGCCGGGATATCCCGCCCCACCCCAGCCGATGCCCCCACAGCAGGCGCCGATACCCATGTACACCGCCACCGTACCGGCTCAGGCGGGGGTCAAGCAGTGAGCGACACATATAGCGAGCACCACCTCACCGCCCCGCGGTCTGCTATACCTCGGAGCCCGCACTAGACGCCTAGGAGTCCAGATCCGCGTCGTGTAAAAAAACCTTAGTATTAGAATTGCAAGCGGCACAAAAGTAGTGGTACACCCCGTCCCTCCTCCCCCGGGTCGCGAATCAGTCCACGAGGTTCGCCTCCAGGTCGAACAGCGAGGTGCCCACGATCTTGCACCGCCTCATCTGCCCCATCTCCAGCGCCCGCTGCCCGCCCGTCGGGTCCGCCACGAAGACGATGGGATCGATGTCTGGCGCCTCCAGGCTCGTCCGCCCGGTCCACGCGTCAAACTCCGGGTTGTACCCGTCGATGATGACGTCAACCTCCCGCCCGACGCGCGACGCCGCAAAGTCCTCGGAGATCTGCTGCTGCTGGGCGATGAGCTGGTCCCGGCGCAGGTCCCTCACCGCCTGCTCCACCTGGTCCGGGTACGTCGCCGCGGGGGTCCCGTCCTCCTCGGAGTAGGCAAACGCGCCGAGCCGCTCGAACTTGAACTCCCTGCAGAATCTCATCAGGTCCTCGTGCTCCTCCTCGGTCTCCCCGGGGAAGCCGCTGATGAACGTGGTGCGCAAAGCGAGGCCGGGGATGCGATCCCTGAGCTTGTAGAGCAAGTCCTCCGTGTGCTGTCGGGGCGGCCGGTTCATGCGCAGCAGGGACAGGTTGGTGATGTGCTGCAGCGGGATGTCGATGTACTTGGCCACCTGGGGGATGTCCGCGATGGCGTCGATGAGCGGGTCGGAGAAGTAGGACGGGTACGCGTAGAGGATCCTGATCCACTCGACGCCGTCGATCACGGCGAGAGCCTCGAGCAGCTCCGCCAGCCCGCGCCCGTCGCTCGCCTTGAGGTCCATTCCCCACTGGTTGGTGTCCTCCGCGATGAGGCACAGCTCCCTGGCGCCGGTGTCCGCGAGCGCCTTGGCCTCCTCGATGATCGGGTCCCACGGCTTGGACCGGAACTTCCCCCTGAACCCCGGGATGGCGCAAAACGTGCACTTGTGGTCGCAACCCTCCGCGACCCTGAGGTAGGCGTAGTGCTGCGGGGTGAGGCGCTTGCGCAAGGCCTCGGGCCTGAACGGGGGCGACGCGGTGCCAACTCGCACCCTTCCGCGCTTGGCCCCGTCCGCCGCCGCGCCCGTCTCCACCCCGAGCTGCTCGCCGAGCGTGTTCGGCAAGTCCTTGTAGTTTTCGAACCCCATGACCACGTCAACCTCGGGCATCTCGTCCGCGAGCTCCTCCGCGTACCTCTGCGCCAGGCATCCGGTGACGATGACCTTCTTCTTCTTTCCACCCTGCTCCTGCTCCGCCTTCATCGCGGCGGCGGCGAGGATGGCGTCCACGCTCTCGTTCTTGGCGTCCTCGACGAACCCGCAGGTGTTCACGATGATTGCGTCCGCATCCTCGTGCTCGTCGATGATGTCGAAGCCGTTGGCGAAGAGGTCGCCGAGCATGACCTCACCGTCCACGGTGTTCTTCGGGCATCCCAGGGAGACCATGGATACCTTCGCGCGCTGCTTCTCGTCGGCGGAGGGCGCGGTCTCGCTGCCCTCGGACGGTGGCGATATGGCCGCACGCGGAGCCTTGCTTCTGGCGGCGGCGAATGAGCGGCGACGCGCATTGGCGGTCGACGTGGCGACAGACGCGCCGGACAGAGCCGCGCGGCTGCCGAGGATGGATGCGACAGACATGACGTTGGGTTCGAGAGTCTCTCTCGAAGTTTGGACCGCGCGTGAGGCCTCGTGCCCGTGTCACAGCTGCTGCACAGAGCTGCCGTGGAGAAGCTTTTTCCTTTTTCGCCCTTTTTCTCATCCAAAGTCCAAGAGACCACGTCACCGGCTTCTCCGTGTTCGAAGGTGAAGGTACGAAGGTACAGGCAAACAGTTAAAAAACGTGCACAAAAGTGCGTATTTATCGTTTGATGACTCTATTTCGACCAAACTGCCACAGTCATCATTTCGATGAATAAAACTCTTAACCCCTGCAACTCGTTCACGAGAAGGCTCCACAGCCGCACTTCTTCGCCTTCTTACCGCTCCCGCACGAGCACGGATCATTCGGCTGCGAAACGATCGAACGGGGTTGGAGTTGAGACCAGTCATCGCCGGGGTTGCACGAAGGTTGGGCGAGTCGACGCGATGGGCGACGGTACAAAAACTGATGACGATTGGTTCGGGCGCGGGAGTCTCGCGAATGAGAGCAGCCTGGAGGGTTCGGGTGCTCACCTTGAGCTTCTTCTCGCTCTTCTGCGTCGGTCCCGCGGTCTTGACGAGGGGCTTGAACCCGCGCTCCTTGTGGATGAAGAAGTCGTGGTCCTTTGGGTCTAGAGATATCTGCTGCTTGGCGAGCCCGTTTGCCATCGAGCCCTTGCCGTTGTCCCAACGCTCGTGGCAAGCCTCGCAGATGTCGTGGTTGGGGCAGTTCTTGCACCTGAACCTGTAGCCAATTATGGGCACCGCCCCGCAGCCGTCGCAGGTGATGCCCTGGTGCTCGCCAAAGTACGCAGCCTTCTGTTCCTGGAGATAACGGGGAGGAATCGGATTTCAGTTCCGCGTTCCGCTATGGGCGATGTCCGATCGCGCGCTCACCTCCTGCTTCTTCTGCTCGGCCTTCATCGCGGCCACCTTGGCCTCGATCTCGGCGCGCTTCGCAGCCTTGGCGGCGTCGTCCATCGTGTGTGAACTAGTATGGGTCCGGCTCTTCGCGCCCGCGATGAGTGAGACGAGGTCGTTAGGTTAGCCATTTTTTTCCTCCTGACGGAGGTAACACGTCGGATTTTGCCGTCTCGGAACCACCAACACTCGCGAAGGCGCCCGGGGGATGGCCCGAGGAGGCGGCGGGCGCGCCGCCGAGCACGTGGGCAGGCGCACATCGTCATGCGTCTTCGCCGATAACATCGCGAAGGCCTCCATCGCCGCCTACAACGCCGCACTCGCGTCCGTGCCCGAGCCCGCGCGATCCGATGCGTTCGGGGGAGGTCGACAGACGGTGCTCGCGGCTGTCGTGGCGCGTGACGAGCGCCTGGACGCGCTCAGGGTGGTGTCGCTGGGCGCGGGGACCAAGTTTATGTCCGCGGTGGACATCGAGGCGGACGCGGAAGCGGGGGCGAGGGTCCGCGACAGCCACGCGGAGGTGCTCGCGCGCCGGGGGCTCAAGCGTTTCCTCTACGCGCAGCTCGCCGCCGAGGCTGGACGCTCCCATCGCGAGCCGTCCCCCGTCGCGACCGGTCGCAAGCGCACGCGCGAGAGGGAGGACCCGGCCTCCTTCACCGCGCCGGCGACGGAACCTGGAAGCCGTTCGGCACGCGACAACGCGTCCCAAACGTGGTCGGTGCTCGAGCGCGCCGGCGAGCGATATCGCGTCCGTCCTTCCGTCACCTTCCACCTGTACACGTCCTCCGCGCCCTGCGGCAACGCGACCGTCAAGCGGTGGGCCAAGGGCGCGAAGGAGCGATTCGTGGACGGCCTCGGCGCCTTCGAGACACCGCCGGGGTCCGACGACCACGGACGCCCGAGCTGGAGCGCGGTGAAGGAGGGGCAGATCGCGTTCCTGTACAAGAAAGACCCGGGGTCGACCGCGTGCGAGCCGTCGGAACCGCGGGGCACAGGGCTCGGGGCCGATAAAGCCGACGAAACCGAGAAAGACGTCGCCTCGGGGAATCGCGCGATCGCGTCCGGCGGCGGCAGCGGCGACGTCGGACGCTTCGTTCCCCCCGGAGCGTCCACGACTGGGCGGGTGCTGACGTGCAGCGACAAGCTCGCGACGTGGTCGTGCGTCGGGCTCCAGGGCGCGTTGCTGACGGAGTTCCTTGCCGAGCCGGTGTACCTCGCGTCCGTCACGGTCGGTCGCAAGTTTAACCAGGCCATCCTGAGGCGCGCGCTGTGCTGCCGCGTCCACCGGTTCATAGACCCCAACGGCGCCGAGCGAAGCGCAAAGGAGACTGAACGACGCGCAAAGGAGACTGAACAGGCGAAGGGCTCGTCGCCCTCGTCGCCCTCGTCGCCCTCGTCGTCGTTCGGGGTGCGACATCCGAGTGTGATGTGCACGGCCGTACCCTTCGACCTGGGCGCGTACGCGGAAGGGGAGGGCGCGGTGTTCGATCGACGGGAGGCGCTCGCGTGGTGGCTGGAAGATGGTGGACCGACAAGTATGACGGCGACGCGGGCGAGAGGGACGTCGAGGGACGACGAGCTCTCGGGGGACGAGGACGACGGCGTCGTCGGCGGCATCGTCGGCGTCGGCGTCAGCGTGGGCGTGGGCGGTCGGTGGGAGGTTCTCGACGGCCGCGCCGGGGTGAGGTTGATGCCCGACGGCCGTGGACCGTCTTCGCTGTCTCGCGTCTCGTTGCTCGCGACGCATCGATTCGTCGTCGAGAACCTCGGACGGGGGGACGTGGAACTGGGACGCGGGGACGCGGCGGGGGGAACGTACGCGGACGCGAAACGATCGGCGGGGGAGGCGAGCGGGTACGGGGCGGCGAAGAGGCGCGCGCTGTCTCAGCCCGGGCTGTGGGCGCTGTCGGAGCTCCCGAAAATCCTGCGGGGTTGACTCGCGTCCAGGAGTCGTAACAGAAATTGGGCCCATGGTGGTGTATGGGAGTTTTCCTTGGTTCATGACTCGTGAAAACTTGGATTTAGCCTGTACTCGTACACAACTGTAACCTGTTTTTCTGGGCTTTTCCTTCGCGCGAGGGCGCGACCACAACGCGGCGTCACCGGACGCGGCGGAACGCTTTTGCACCGGCGCGAGCTCGTTCCCGCGATTCACGCGCGCGCGAAGCCCTCGCCTGCGTTGCACCCGAGCAACCGACGCGCATCCGTCGCAGGTTGGGGAAAGTAAACGCGTTTTGAACAACAGTCGCGCGGAATGTCCAACGTGGTGACGCTCCGGGACACCAAGGGATGGAGCTCCGACGCCCCGTCCTACTCCACCAGCACCATGGACAAGTCCCGCGTGGTGTCCACCTTCAAGCCCTTCTTCGGCGACTCCAAGAAGGCTGCCAACGTCGAGGAGACCCCGGTGGAGGCGAGGATGCGGAAGGCCCTGGTGCACACGCTGGTGAAGCACTCGATGAGATGCGCGACGGTCAAGGGTGAGGACCGCGCGGCGCTCGTCATCCAGAGGTACTGGCGCAGCTACGCCGCGGCGCGGGTGCTCCGACGCCTGCGTTGGGCCGCCAGGAGAAAGGCGCTGAGGGAGGGGACCGTCGCGACGATACTCGGCTTGCCCTTCGCCGTCGCGAGGACCGGTCTCAAGGGCACGTACCTCGCGCTCAGGTCCTTCCTGATGACGTTCACCGTCTTCAGGATGCTCGCGGGTACCGTCGGGCGCATCCCCGTGTCGCTGTATCGTGCGCTCATCAGCGCCGAGGGCGCGGTGGGTGTGAGCGGCGCGGCGACCCTCGCGGCGGTTGACTGCGTCCTGGTCAGGGGCACGTACTTCCGCGGCAACTTTCAGGACTACGTCGCGCTCTACGTGGCGACGTTCATGTTCTGCGACCTGTTCCTCCCCGGGTTCGTCCTCGGGCCGTACAGGGCCGTGGGCGCGGGGGCGAGGAGGGGCGCCAGGTTGGCGGCGCGGCGCGGGGTGTTTTTCGCCGCGGAGAATGCTCCGGATGCCAAGGCGAAGAACACGGTGCTGCGAACAGGCGTCTTCCTCGGGCTCGTGACCGAGGACGAGGCCAAACCCAAGCCCATCGTCAGCGACGCGGACCTTCCAAACGATCCGGATCTTCTCAAGGCGCTCAAAGCGGCGGAGAAGTACGCCGAGGCGAGCAGGCAGCGCGCGGATGAGCTCCAGGAACGACTCAACGCGGTGGAGCAGATGATGAAGATGTTTGGAGAGATGTCTGAGCACCAGTACAACACCGCGAAGGAGATCGCGAGCGAGGCGACGCGCAGGCTCGAGAGCACCACCAACGTGGACGAGCGCATCGACAAGAGGTTCGAGGACATGACCCTGATGCTCCGCGAGGCGCGGGACGAGGGCAGGGCGGAGGGGTTCACGGAGGCAAGGAACGAACTTCAACGATTCGGGTCGCTGGAGGATGAGATCGCCGCGATGAGCCCGGAGGCGCGGGCCATCGTCGAGAAGGGCCTCAGAGAGGGCATGGAACACGGGGTGGTCAAGGGCATGCAGCTGGAGAAGGAACGCAGGAGGAAGGCTGCGATTTCCTACAAGATTAAGCGGGCGCTGGGGCTGGCGTCCAGCAACTCACCAGAGGATGCGAAGAAGCGCGCCGCGCAGGCCAGTTTGGAGCACCTCAAGTCGCACATCCGCGAGGGCGGCGCGTTTCCCCCGGCGCAGCAACCTCGTCACCGACGCTCGGGCTCCAAGACTTCGAACAACTCGCGGTGACGAGGGACAAGTACGCGTTCCAAACGCTTTGTAAAAAAATTATACTCGGGCTCGCAGACTCCTCGTCGCCGCCACCGCCATGGGCTTCCTTGGGGGTGCCTTCTTAGCCGGAGCCTTCTTGGCGACAACCTTCTTCGCAGGGGCCCTCTTCACGGCTGCCTTCTTCGCGGGTGCCTTGCTGGGCTCATCGTTCTCGGCCCCTCGTTTCTTGGGCTCCGCCTTCACGCCAGCCGCATGCTTCTCGCTCGTTTTCTTCTGCCGCTTGGGCACGAACGCCGTGGTCCTACCCCCGACGGTTATGAACTGAATCGGTTCACCCCCAACCTCGCCCGCGACCTTGCCCCACCTGTGGTGAAACAGCCAGTCATCCGGGAACATCTCCGCATCCGCGCCCGCGTCGCACGCGGTTTTGATCACGTCCTCCATCGCGTCCCTCAGATCCCTCAGCTGCGCGGGCGTCAACGACTTCGCGGGCTGCTCCGGATGCAGCCTCGAGTGGTAGAGGACCTCGTCCGCGATCCAGTTGCCCACGCCCGCGGCGATGGTCTGGTCCAGGAGGACCGACTTGATTGGACCGCCGCGTTTGGCGAAGCGCGACGCAAACGCGGCCTCGTCGGGCATCGCCAGCAGGGGATCGAAGCCGAGCTCGGATATGGGCGGTGACGCCGTGACGTCTCCGCGTACCAGCCTGATGCGCCCGAACCTTCGCGGGTCCGTGTACGCCAGCGCGATGCCGTTGTCAAAGGTGACTACGAGCTTGGCAAAGCGCGGCGGCCAGTTCGAGGTATCAACGACGAAAGCCTTGTACTTCATCGCTCCCTTCCCCCGGATGGAAAATGCCCCGGTCATGCCGAAATGAAAAAGAGGCGAGTCCGCGCCTCCGCTCATGTCCCACCACATATGTTTACCCCGACGATGCGCCGCCGTCAGGGTCTTGTTTAAGAGAGCGGAGACGAAAGCCTTCCGCTCGACATCCTTGAAGATCTTCTCGTCAAAACTTCCGTCCTCGTTGAACTCCACCTTGGTCACCTTGGCGCCGATGCAGTGCGCCTCGACCAGGCACCTCGCGCTCTCCACCTCGGGAAGCTCAGGCATGGTCTCTCGGACGTAGCGCGCTCGTACGTTAAACCGTCGGAGTGACGGTGGACGCGCGTTCGGAAGTGACGGATGACGTGTACGTTTTTCGTAAAAGTTACAGCAGAAACTCGCCTGTCAGGTTCTGTTCTCCGTTGATGAGTTCCCGAGTGTTACAATTTTAGCCCCCTGGCCGAGTGGTCGACATGTGATCTGCTATCGTGTTCTACCCCGCGCTCACGCCGAGACGTTCGTCGCCATCCACCCGTCCAGCGCCGCCGCCGCCCGCTCCCACCGGGTGTCGAGCATCAGGTCGTGAGCGGCGTCTTCCATCACTATGGCCTCGGTCCGTCCCCACTCCGCCGTCTCCTCCAGGCCCTCCACGTCCACCACGAAGTCGTCCCTGCCCCCCATCACGCACACGGGCGCGCTCCCCGCCCTCGGCGCGGGGATGGGCAGGACGTCGTCGAGCGCCTTCAGGTCCAGCAGCCGCACGTTGCACGACTCCGCGATCTGACCCATGTGCGCGAGCAACTCGCTCTCCGGCAGGTCCCTCGAGAAGAAGCACTCGCGGCACAGCGCCGCGTTCGTCTTGAAGGCGCCGGCGATGAACGCGTAGGTGATCTTAACGCTGGCGATGAAATTCCTCGCGAGAAATCTTCGCACCATCGGACCGTTGCCCGTCGGCGGCACGGACGCGACGAGCGCGAGCGCGGCGAGCTCGGGCGGATTTCGCCGACACATCACCTGTTGCGCCACGAGTCCCCCGAATGAATGCCCCACGAGCACAGGGGGGGTCTCGAGGGATGCGCAGAAGGCGGTGACGTCGTCCGCGTGCTCCACGAGCGTGGCCGCCACGGACACGCCCTGGGGCACGTCGCTTTTTCCCTGCCCCCTGCAGGAGATGGCGTAGCAATCGTGGCCGCGCGATGCGAAGTAGTCGAACCAGTGCTCGCTCCAGCACCACGCGGCGTGGTAAGATCCGTGGACGAAGACCATCGGGGCCTTCTTCGCCACCCCCGACGCGGCTTTCTGGGACTGGACCTCGAGCTTGAGGCCGACGGACGGGATCGGGAAGAACGACGTTTCGACCGACGCCGATGCCCGGACGATGTGAGGGCGCGATCGCGTCTGGACGCTCCCGCTCCGCACCCGGGAGCGGCTGAGGATCGCTCGCCCCGGAGCGAACGAGGAGCTCGTCACGGCAAGTGCGGACATGACGCCGGCTTGGACCGATCCAAAAGTTCGGAGCGGGGGAGCGCGGTCGTGGCTTATCCGATCGAGCGTCGAGGATATTTGTGACGAGGACTTCCTCATTTTCTGTTTGCATTTCATCCCAACACACGCAACTCTGGGGAACAACAATAAACGAATCGTACACCCTACACGTCGTTCGGGTCGAACTCGAACTCCTCGGGCGGCGCCGGCTCCTCCTCCACGGGCGCAGCCGCGGCGGCCCCGCCGCCCGTGTTTGTCACCCCCGGCACCAGGGTCCTGGTCGCGGCGACGTACTCGATGTCCTCCCCCGGGGTGGTATCCTTGAGCACCACGAAGCCGCGCCTGAGATCCGCCACCGCCGGGACGAACCTGCTGCCCTCGTCGAACCGCACGTACCTCTCCTGCGCCGGCGTGACCCTCGCCGGGTTGGACAGCTCCTCCTTCGTGGGCTCCGGCTTCTTCTTCTCCTTCTCGGCATCCTCCTCGTCGTCCTTCTTGTCGCCGTCGACGTCCATGCCCTCAGCCTCGTCGTCCTTCTTGTCACCGTCGACGTCCATGCCCTCAGCCTCCTTGCCCTCCTCCCTGGCCTTCTTCGCCGCCTTAGCCTTGGCCTTCGCGGTGGTGGAGAGGACAGCCTTGACGAGCTTGCCCTTGTCCTTCTTGTCGTCGAGGTTGACAGGCGCGGGATAGGCGAAGAGCGAAGGCTTGCAGTGCGACGTCACCGAGCACATCGGCATCTTGAGATGGGAGTCGAGGCCGATGAACGCGGTGGGCACAAAGGTGAGGGATATGAAGTAGGAGAGCGGGTACCAGTACCAGTACTGCGTGAACACGAGCATGGAGAGCACGGCGGTCATCCTTGGGTAGCCCGACTTGGCCCGGAGGCCGATGGTCACGTTTCGCCCGCCGGCGTCGATGATGCCCTGCGCCATGATGGCGCCCATCTTGGTCATCGTCACCTCTCGATCGTCCTGGATGTGGTTCATCAGCCTCTTGCGGAAGGGCGCCAGGGACTGTTCGGACTGCTCCACCATCACCATGGCCATGGCGATGAGCGCACCCTGTTGCACGAAGTCAACCGCGTCGGTGAGCATGGGCTCGAGGAGCGCGACAGCCTCCTTCATGCCCGTGCCGGAGCACGAGATACCCACAGCCATCGCGGCGCCGTAGCGCACGTGGGGGTTGTAAGACTCCGCGAGGAGCTTAACGACCCTCGGGCACTGGCTCGGGGTGGAGCACAGCACGAAACCCAACGACATCACCGCGGCCCTTCGAACGTCGTCGGACACGTCGGACACGGCGACGTGCAAGAGGCGCCGGATGCCCGCGTTGTTTCCGGTGGCCACGTACGCCGATGCGGTGGCGAGGCACGCGCCGTAGCGGATGATCGGGTCGCTGTCGCGCACCATCTGCTCGATGAGGGGCTCGGCCTCCTCCTCGCGGCCGTACGCGGTGAGCGCCAGGCCGACGGAGCACCCGCGGATGATCTTCTCGTGCTGCGTCTTGTGGCAGTAGTTGAGAATTTGCTGCTGCTTGTCGACGGCGCCGGAGCCCGCGAGGAGCAGGCCCATGCCGACGCCGGCACCCTCGCCCGCGATGGCACCGTCAGTGCGGAGGATTCGGAACATGTCGGTGAACACCTCCTCGTTGCCGGAGCCGAGCGCGGCCAGACCGAGGCCGAGGCACGCGCCGTGCTGGATAACCTCGTTGTTGCTGGAGCGGGACGACTCGAGCAGAAAGGGCAGGATACCCTCGCCGTGGTTGGCGTGGATGAGACCGAGCGCGTACAGGGCGCCGCCCTCGGTGTAGGGGCTCGGGCGCGCACCCCCGGCGCCGCCCTCGCGGGGCAAGAAGGGTCCCATCAGCGTGCGGCCCTCGTTGAGCTGCCCGCGGTGAATCACGCCCATCCCCGCCGTCGCCGAGAACCGCGCCCAGTTCGTCGCCCTGCTGAGCCAGTCGAGGTTCTCCCTGAGGAAAGTATCCACGGTGGTGCCCGCGTGCATCAACGCGTTGCAGAGCACGGTCGCGGAGTGGCACACGGAGTTCCTGGACTCCACCGCGGAACGCATCTGCTTGAGCAGCAGGAGGTCGGCGGCGTTGTGCGAGTACAGAAACTCGAGGTGGAGGTTGACGGGGAGCTCGCCGGAGAGCACCGAGCGGAGCAGCGCGATGGGCTCCTTCTTCTCCTCCGCCTTCTTCTCCTCGTCTTCCTTCTTGTCCTCCTCGCCGTCCTCCATGGCGGCGTCCTCGTCGGCGCCGTTCTCGCGAGGGGTATCCTTGGGCGAGGGCGCCAGCTTGGACGCGACGTTGGAAAGAAACTTTTGAATCTCATTCTCGCACAGGGAGAAGGCGATCTGGTACGCCAAGAGCTGATCGTCCTCCTCGCCCTCGACGAGCCTGGTGAGGATCGCCGCTACGCCGTCCGCGTCGTCCAGGAACATGAGGCACTGGCACACGTTCAGGTAGTTGTTCTCCACGTGATCGCTCTCGTACATGCGCACCAGCACCGTGAGCACCTCGC
This sequence comes from Micromonas commoda, assembly GCF_000090985.2. Taxonomy (NCBI): domain Eukaryota; kingdom Viridiplantae; phylum Chlorophyta; class Mamiellophyceae; order Mamiellales; family Mamiellaceae; genus Micromonas; species Micromonas commoda. The sequence goes on along the minus strand of NC_013044.1, from coordinate 838,722 downwards.
GGCGAAACTCCCTCGACGTGACGAGCGTCTGGCACACCCTTGTCGCGTAGTTAAGCGCCTCCGCCACGTCGGTGCTCTTGTGGATGGCCTCCTCCAGCTTGTCCAGGCGCTTGGTCTCGAGCGCGACTCCGATGGCCTGGTGGATCTGACCATCGTCGAAGCACCGCTGGAACATCCGCTCGACGATGGACACGAGCCGCGCGTCGATCGCCTGCTCGGCTTCGGGCTTCTGCCTCTGCTCGATGTACTCGTCGATCGCTTTGGCTGCGGATGCGGGTCGGGGGAAGGGTCGGGGCGGGTCAGATGGGTCAGATCGGTTGTTCGCTTTTTTTCCCGTCCCGCACACGGGGGAAAAAGGCCCGTCAAGGGATAGACAACGGGTAGGTTGGGATCTGGGGGGACCGGCGACGCGTACCGAGCAGGGTCTTGACGAAATCGTTGGACTCGGTGACGTCAAACATGCTGCCGGCGCAGAGTGCGTAGTTGAGCGCATCGTTGAGCTCGCCGAGGTGGTAGAAGACCTGCGGGCGCGGGAGGGAAGGGGGACGGGGTCAGGTTTCAGATCTGGGCACACGGCTAACCCTTGAAAGATCGCCAAGGACGGGGCGCTGATGACGCGACGCGGGGGAGGCTGAGTGACGCACCTTGGAGGCCAAAAGCGCCGCGAGCTCGCGCTGTGCGAAGAACTCGTCCTCGTACATCGCCTCGATGACCGAGATGGATCCCGCCACCTCGGCCCAGTGCGTGTCGATGACCTTGTTCAGCGATCGCAGCGCGGTGGTTTGCAGCTGCACCTCGGTCTCCTCGAGCATCGAGATGAGGCCAGCCGCGGAGGAGAGACCCAGGGCGGGGCCCATGGAGATAGGGCCGGCTACCGCCATGCTCGAACCCTTCTCACGAGATCCAAGCGAGCTTTTGTCCACGCCGTATGCCTACGCGCGCTTCCACAGTGAGCAGCTCGCGGCGGACGCCCCTTTTTGAACCGAGCTCGCACCTACAGTACGGACCCAGTACGAGAGGAGGCGTGGTGATCGCGCCCGTTGGGTCGCCATTTTCGTGGGGCACCAGGCGAGATGAACCACCCTTTGAAGAAGGATGCGATGAGCCAGAAGGGGGCGTATCGGGGAAGCGGGTTTCCCACGTACGTCAGGCGACTGATGAAGGTGAGAACATCGCCGCGCACCCCACCTTCGCGCCGCACGACCCGACCCGACCGGCACGACCCGACCGAGAAATAATGACGCTGACGCCCATCCCCACCTCCGCCCCGTTCCACCCCGCAGTTCCGTCAGATGGACCTGGAGTACACCTTCTGGCAGATGTACCTCATGTGCACGAATCCCAAGGTGGTGTACAGGCACACGATGTATCGCAAACGTGAGTTTCCCGTCCTCCAACCCGACCCAACCCGCGCCGTTCGGAACGGATCGACTAAATAAACTAAACGATGTGCGTGCTCTCCTCCGTTTGCAGAGACCAAGAACCAGTGGGCGAGGGACGACCCGGCGTTCGTGGTGTTGACGGCGATCATGGTGTTCGCGGTGTCGATCCTGTACTGTTTGTTCTACAGCCGCAGTCTCGGTCAGGCGGCGTACGCGGTGGTAAGGTCGGTGCTGGTGGACTTTCTGGGCGTCGGCGCGGGTGTCGCGACGGCGTACTGGTACGTCGCCAACAGGTACATGCGGGAGGGGGTGAACCACTCGCACGCGGTGGAGCAGAGGGTCGAGTGGATGTACGCGTTCGACGTGCACGTCAACGCCTTCTTCACCCTGTTCGTCTCTCTGTACTGCGGGCAGCTGGTGCTGTCGCCGATCCTGATGATGAACGGTTTCCTGCCCAGGTTGCTGTCGGGGGCGCTGTACGGCGTCGCGCTGTCCTATTACCACTACTGCGTCTTCTGCGGGTACAACGTGCTGCCGTTCCTGGAGCACACGGCCTTGCTGGTGTATCCCATCGCCTTGATCATGCTCGTGACGCCGCTCGCGATCCTGGTCGGTTTCAATCCCACCAAGTTCGTGTTGGGCATCTATTTCCACTGACGACGGAAAACTCGCCGACGGGAACCGCCGCCCAACGCGTAGCACCTAATATTAGCAACAATTTAGTATCACAGTATCATCACATCACAACAAACGCAACGCGTGCGTTGCATCTACTAACGTATGTCAGGAAAGTACAAGTGTTTTGGCATCGCCGATTGATTGAGTCCAGGCGCCCGAGGAGGAGGTCACGAGTTGGTCACTGGCCCTCTATGCAGCAGGCCTCCGACGATTCCCCCATCCCCGTGGCGATCGGGCGCCTGGACTTGCCCAAAAAATGACCCACGCTCAGCCCCAACACCACGGTGAGGAAAACCCCGCCGTTGCACGTCATCACAGCCAGCATGATGAGATAACTACTACACAGATTCAGGGCGTACAATGCGGTGCCCCAGAGTCGTCGTCGCAAGGCCGGGGTCTTGTACGGCGCGGGCAGGATGGGCGCGGTAACGCCTTCGATCTCCTCAGTCGTCTGTGCCCTCACCTTCGGGGGCAACGTCCGCAGGTAGTACAGTCCCTCCTGCATGACGCACAGGGTGAACATGAAGAGGAGTGCCACGATGTAGTCGAAGTGGGTCTCGGTGGCCCACGAGTCGAAATAGAGGGTGACGCGGTGACCCCACTCGAAGGCCACGGGCATGCCGTGCATGTGCATGTTGTGCATTCCACCCCCGCCCCCGGAGCCCGCCCCACCGGCCATCTCGCCCCCGAAATGATGCGAGTGGTCCATCTCGAAGCGCTCACGAACTGAGGCCGCGCGCGGGTTTCTCGTTGCTCATTTCAAGACTGCGCCCAGAAAACAGAACCACGTCACAGCTTGGGGATCTGCCACAGCGCCATGGCGGGCGGCAGGCTGACAGCTCGGCTGCTGCTGCGGGTCGCGGGATCCGCCGGAGAGGTCGCCGCGGCGGTAGGGACCCGGTGTCGAGCGCAGTCCGCGTCGTCATCGATCTTGACGAGGTCCTTCGCGGCGGGCGTCGCGCCTCTCGCGCGTTGCCCTGGCGGCGATTCCGAAACGTGGACGGCCAACCGTCGCCTACTTCGCGGTGACCCGGCGCGGATAGATCGCCTGCGCTGGTTCGGAAGCGTGGCGCCGGTCGAGCTCGATGACGACGACCACGACGCCGATCACGCGGCGGGGTCATCGTCGGGCGGGCACGACGGCGGCGGGAGCAACGACCGCGGCGGCGCTCGGCCGGCGGTGGACGTGTGGACGAAAGATTATCACCGGTGGCGCGTCGGTAACCGGGTCGGGGCGGTGAGCGGCGGGGACGTATCGGCGGCGGCTGACGGGCAGGGCAAACGCAAACGCAAGCAATCGTCCAAGAAGAATCAGAGTCTGCAGACGAACCAGCGGCTGGTAGAGGCGAAGGACCTAAAAGAGCTCCTGTGGCTGGTCAGGACGCGGTCGTCCTTCAGGGATAAGAGCACCTTCAACTCGGTCAACGTGTGCACCGCGCTGTCGCAGGTCGTCCGGCTCATGCCCCAGTTCCAGCGCAACTCCCCAGCGCGCACAGCCATGCTCGAGCGCCTCACGAAAGACGCGGGGTTCACCGAAAAATTGATCCCCCTCGTCCTCAACCTCGCGCACAGCCGCGACAGGTTCGCGGATGTGACGCTGGACGCGCGGACGGCTTCTTCTCTCGTTAAGGGCGCCGCGGGTCTGACGCGGATAGGGCACCGGTTCGATCCGTCCCTGTGGGTCGCGATGGATCCCCACCTCCGAAGAACCGCGGGGGACATGAACGTGTACGAAGCAGCCAACGCCATGTGGGCCTACGGGATGCTATTCGAGTCTGGGACGTTTCCGGCACTATCCGGGGAGACGCTCAAGGCGCTGACGGAGGCGAGCGCGAGGGTGATCAGGGGGGACGCGCCGGTGGCTAACGTCAACGATATCATGTGGGGGTATCTGCGCATCTACCAGTACGGTGACGGGCAGGATCCGTACGACTTTGGGCCGCTCGACACTGACCTGCTGCAGGCGCTCTGCGAAAAGGTGATCTTACACGGCAAGCAGGACGGCTGGGAGCTCAAGGTGTTCCCGCTGAGCATTGCCATGCGGGCGTACAACAAGATGTACGACGTCGGCGCCTTGAGCGAGCTGAGCGAGAAGATGGCTGATCGGATGATCTCGGAGACCTCGCGGCTGGTGAAGAAGATGGATTGGAAAAACAGGATGCTCGCCAGGAGCATGTTCTATAGGTTCGGCCTGGAGCCAAGGCTGCCCCCAGAGCTGGCGCAGGAGCTGTCGAAGGAGCGTGCAAAGCGGCGCGGGTTCGTCGGGGCTAAGCAGGCGCTCAAGAGCATCGAAGGCAGGAACCAAGAGGCCCTCGCCACGATGGTCGCCGAGGTGAAGGATATCGAAAACGCCGAGCGCAAGAAGAGGCACCGCCTCTTCTCCGCGAAGGACGTCGCCAGAGCGTTTGAGAGGGTGCGGGCGATGGGGCAGGAGTGGTGCGACGCCCTCGGCAACGGCGCTGGCGAGGGGCTTCGCGCGAGGCTGAGCCAGTGCCCCACGCCGGAAGAAGAGGAGCGGCTGCTGCAGACTTCCATCAGAGAGGACATTACCCCGGCGAGGGCAAAGCTCAAGAAGAGGTACCTCAAGGCTGTCGGCCTCCTGAAGTTCAAGCGAAAGCACATGAAGGGCGAGGACTGAAAGCTTGTAGATCTATCTTGATTCGACGCAAATCGTACCGTCGCACTCGTCACGACGACCCGTCCACCTCGCGCCGTGTCGCGTCACGTTTCGTCCTCGTCAACTTCCATCTCCTCCGCGTCGTCGAGATGGATCCCGCCGTTTGTGATTCGAGCCAGCCGCTCCTCGTCCTCCAGCGCCGCCCTCACCAACGACTGGTACGCGCTAGCCTTCCTCCTGTGGTAGCTCACGAGCGCATCCTGCTCCTCTTGGTCGCTACCCCTGATGCGGTGCAGTCGCAGGAGGCTGTCCAGGCACCCGAGCTGCGCTGGCATGTCCTCCTGCGCCTTGCTCAGCGTGAACGAGCTCTGGAGCATGTCGAGGGACTGGCTCAGGTCCCCGCCGCGCGTGTCCAGCACGATGGTACCGATCAGCGAGAGCGACTGCGCCACGAGCTGATGGTTGCAGCACTGGGTGTGAGCCAGCTTCAACGCCTTGGACAGCTTCGGCTTCGCCTCCTGGGACGCGTCCCCCTTCACGATGTTCGCGTAGCCGGAGACGAAGAGCGCCGCGGCTTGGTGCGCAAAGTTGGGCAGAGCCGATGCGTCCTTCTCCCCGGTCTTTTCATCCGCACCCGCCGCGGCCGCCGCCTGCATCGCCTCGTGCCGCTTCAGGACCGGACGCACCAGGTCGAGCGCCCGGGAGATCCCGCCCGGGCTCCCCTCCGCGAGCTCCGACAGGGCCCCGCACACGGCGGCGATGTCCCTCATCGCGTCCGGACCGAAGGACTCCGCCGCCGCCGCCGCCGCCGCAAACCTCGCCGCAGCCTCCTCGTACTTGCCGAGCGAGTGCAGCACCTGCCCTTCGGCGTGGTCGGCGACGGACGCGTACCCCCGTAGGGTCCTCGGGTAGCTCTCGACCATCGCGCGCATCTGCTCGGTTCGAGCCGCCGCCAGCGAGAGCTTGGTGGCGGTGAGGTCCGCGCCCACCAGGCCCTGCAGCGCGAGCATTCGGATGTGGAGGTACGGCTTGGCGTCGTTCGCGGTCCTCGGCGCGAGGTCGATCTCCGATCCGACCCACTGGCGTTTGGGCGGGAGCGGCGGCTGGTCCTCCGCTTCCTCGTCCGCGTTCGCTTTCTTGCCACCCCTGCTCCGCTTCCCCTTGGTCTTTCCCCGCGGCGACGTTTTGGATCCGCCCCGCCCCGAGGGGGAACCTTCCTTCTCCATGGCGGCGCGCTGCTCCGCGATGAGCTGCTCCTGCTCGACGACAGCCTTCGCGTCCGCATCGCCGCCCTCTGGCATCACGCCCAGGTGTTTCAACGCGGCGTCGCACTGATCCATCGCGTCCTCCAGATCGCGCCGCGCCTCGGAGAATTTGCCGAGCGGCCGAAGCGATTCGCCGGTGAGGAGCTTGGCGAGCGCGATCGTGGCTCGGACCGGGAGCCACACGTACGCGTGTTTCGCATCGATCTCATCGTCCGTCTTTCCCTCGATGGACTTGACGAGCCGTGCGACGATCTTGGGTACCTCGGCGGTTGCGTGGACGTTTCCCGCCGCGAGGTTTCCGAGGGTGCGCAGCACGTGGAGGTGCAGGCGGGCGGGCGCGGCAGCCTCCTCGCCCACCGCCTCCTCGAGCGCGTTCACCGCATCCTCCGCGGTTTTCGCGGCGTCCACCTCACCCGCGCCGGCGCCCTCCCCCGCGCCCCTCTGCGCGATCGCCCGCTGCAGCCTGGCGAGCGCAAACGCGACAGCCACCTCGCTCATCCCAGTCTCGCGCGCCAGCGCGGCGCCCGCGGCGAGCTCCCGTTCCGCGGCGGCGAAGTCGCAGTACACCATGTACAGGTCCGCTCGGTCCATCATGAAGTGGAACTGCCAAGTCACCCAATCCTCCCTCTCGTCCGGGTACTTCTTCTCCGCCTGCCTCGCCAGATCCAGCCCGCTCGTGGTGGCGTTGAGCCACGACATTCGCACGTCCCTGCCGAAGAGCCTGTAACAACGCGCGAGGCCGCTGAAGGTCTGGCACTTGAGCTTCTCGTATCCGTGGACGTTCTTCAGGAGCAGCATGCACGTCTCGAGGTGCTGTTTGGCCCTGTGAACGTTGTCCGTATACTGTAGCAGCAGCGACGCCAGCCGCACGCGCGCCCTCGCCTCCGGCACCGGCAGCAAGGTGAGATCCTTCAGGCAGAGCGCCTCGTAGCACCGGACCGCCTGGAGCGGCGCGTTGTCCTCCTCGAACTCGTTCGCGAGGAACATGAGGCCGTTGTAGATCTCCTCGGTCTCATCGGTGCTGTATCCGCGTCTCGGTGTCTTAGCAGGGGGTGCCATCGTCCACCCTTCGGACCGCCGATCGCGCGCGCGCGCTCGACTGCGGGAAAGCAGCGCCGAGTGACAGCTTCGCGCCCTCCGGCTGTAACTTTTCAAAAGTTGACCAGCGTCCCTCGGTCCACCCGGCCACAAACGCGCGCGCGAGGGTTCGACCGAGCCGAGGGAGACCGGCCGGAACACGAGCACGATGGTGGTGCCCCCATACGCCGAAGTCGGGTGCCGCATCGAGACCACCGACGGCGCCAGGGCGGTGGTGCGATACGTCGGTCCCGTGGAGGCACAAGACGGCATCTGGATCGGGGTGGAGTGGGACGACCCCACGAGGGGCAAGCACGACGGATCCCACGGCGGTAAGCGGTACTTCGAGTGCACGGCGTCATCCGAGGACGGCGCCACCCCGGGATCCTTCGTCCGCCCGCACAAGATCCGACCCAGCGTCACGTTCCGCGAGGCCATCGCGACGAAGTACCTCGACGGCAAGCTTCCCGTCGCGTCCGGCGCGACCGGCGGGGACGGCGGCGACGACGAGGAGAACGACGAGGGCATGTTCGTCAAGTCGTCGAACGGGCAGAAGATCGAGATCCAGCTGTGCCTCAAGAAGGAGGACCCCAACGCGGTGCTCGGCACCCTCGACAGGGTCTACCTCCCCGACGCAGCCATCCACACGGCGGGCGAGCCCGGCGACGCGGCGTCTTGCGGCTTGCCCGCCGCGAAGGTGCGAATCCTCGACCTGGCCGGCAACCTGATGAGGGACTGGAACGCGGTCGCGGCGTTCGGACCCGAGTTTCCCGCGCTGCGCGTCCTGGACATCACCGGGGTGAGGGCGTCGTGGCCGTCGATCCCGCCCCCGGGCCCTTCGCCGTTTCCGAACCTCTCCGTCCTCGTGATGAACAGGTCCGGGGCGTCGTGGCGCGAGGCGACCGCCATCTTGGGCACATGCCCGGCCCTGAGGGAATTGAGCCTCGCGGACTGCGGCATCTCGCGCCTGGGCGAGGGCGACCTGGGTACATTCGGTGACCTCGCGGCGCTCGCGGGTCTAGAGGCTCTCAACCTGGAGCGCAACGCGATGGAGGAGTGGTCCGAGGTGGAGAAACTCGCGTCGCTCCCGTCGCTGGAGCGGCTGCACCTGGGGGGCAACAAACTGAGACGCGTGAGGTACCCCGCGCACGTCGCGAAACCCGGGGGACCGGTGCCCTTCGAGCGGCTCAGGGCGCTCCTGCTCGCCGATAACGCAATCGACGACTGGGACAGCGTGGACGCGCTGAACGATTTCCCATCCGTCGCGGAGGTGAGGCTGACGGGGAACCCGGTGACGGAGAGCGCGGCGACGCGGCACGAGATCGTCGCGCGAGTGGCCAGGCTCTCGCAGCTCAACGGGAGCCTCATCGCGGACCAGGAGAGGAAGGATGCGGAGATCCGGTACCTGCGACGGGTGCTCGGGCTGGTCAAGAGCGCGGAGGGCGCCGAGGGCGCGGCGGGAGGGGAGGCCGAGGGCGCGGCGGCTCGGGCGCCGCAGCGGGGCACCGAGGCTGTGCAGGCGATGCATCCCCGTTTGAAGGCGCTGGTGGACTCCTACGGCGAGTTGTCCACGCACGCCGCCAAGGGACCGGGCACGGGCAAGATGGGCGAGGACATGCTCGAGCTCACGCTCGTGTGCGTCGCGGCGTCGGCGGGGGAGAAGGCGCCCCAGAAGAAGAAGGTCCCGATGACGATCACGGTCGGTAAGCTCAAGCTGTTGTGCGAGAAGCTGTTCAAGGTGAAGGTCGATGCGCAGCAGCTGTACTACAAGGAGCCGTTCATGGGCATGCCCGAGCTGTTGGAGCCGGACGACTACGACATATCCTACCTGGGCGTGAGGGACGGCTCGAGCATCCTGGTCGAGGAGAAGGCTTGAGAAGTTCTTTGTAGCCCTTAGCTGGCGTATTTCAACATAACGTATGTCAACATGTCTATCGGTACAGTCTACACGTACAGCCTGTGTACCTGCGTCGGCCTGAGGGACTTCCTGCACTGCGGGCAACGACGAGGCGTGTGTTTCAGTGCTTCCCTTATGCAGTCGTAGCAGAACACGTGGCCGCACGTCGTGCTCGCCATCTCCTTGCTCTTGATGACGTCCATGCATATCACACACTTGATCCCTTTGCCCGCGCTCTGCGGTTCCTGCCTGGGAGGCCCGTAATCCCCGCCCGGCTCCCTCTCGGGAGTGCCCTTCCCATCCTCCTTAGTTGGTTGGTTTCGAATCGGCAATCCCGTCCACGTATCCCTCGGCGGGGACTCCTCGAGGTGGGTCAGGTCCACCGGGCCTTTCTCCGCGACGACTCGCACCTCGTCCTCGTCTTCCCCGTCGCTCTCCAACGTCAGGTCAACCGCCTGAGTCTCCCCGCCGACCCCGCCCGAGAGCCTTCGCCGCCTCACCGCGGGTGACCCCAGCGGCGTGCTGCCGCCCTTGCTCCGCCTCCTGACGCGCCCTGGGCCCGCGACCGGCGAGCGCTGCGTCCCTTCGTCGTCCGATCCGTCCGAGAGCTCGATGACGGAGCTCAAGTGGGGGGAAACCACCCTCTCGGCCCACGGACCCCTCCGCACCATGGGGACCCGCCGTCACGTCAACTCTGACTCGCGTGGACCCGACGCCATTTCTCTGGGCGCGGCCAGCTGCGCTGATTCTGCGTGCTCCTTCAATGATTTTCTTGAGTTAATAGACCATCAAATCCCCATAGACTTTCCGTCGGCAACCCTGACAAACCAAACCTTATCGGACGCGTGGAGATTTTTGAAGTGAAGGTGGCGTGGGCGAAAAAAGGTCCGGTGGTGTCCACGCGCGCGTCAGAGCGAAGGGCGCTGCAGCACAGCCCCTTGCGTGTTTCGCGAGGAATTCGCGCGTGTTCTCGCGGGGAACGCGCCACTCGCGCCCGGTAGATCTCTGAGAGCCCAGGGGTCAGGCATCTTGAAAAACTTTTAGTCTCAGCGAGAGGCGGGTTTTCGCACGCGGGGGGGCAAAGATGGCGGGGGTGAGCGTCAGCATCGGCGCCGGAGTCGTCGGCGCGCGCGCCTCCGCGCGCGTCGAGCGTCGCGCGTCGGCCTCTCGACGCGTGACCGCGTCCGTGAACGGCGCATCCAGGGCGACCACCGCGGTCGGGCCCGCCGGGCGGTCCGCGTTCCTCCGCGGTGTGGGCGGCCCCGCGGGTTTGGGGTCGGCCGCGCTTCCCCGGCGACGCGCGTCTCGCGCCGCGCCCCTCGCCCCGAACGCGCTCTTCTCCGAGTTCATGCAGAACCTCGCGGGCCCCGCGCTGCTGGACGGCTGGGGTTTGCCCAACGTCGTCGAGGCCGTCAAGGCCTTACCCGCGATCACCACGGAGACGATCGCGGATCTCGCGGTGGGCGCGGTGGCCGTCTTCGGCGCGGGCGTGTTCATCAACGACACGGATTCCGGCGGCGAGGTTCAGACCCAGACGGGCGGCGGCGGCGGCCAGGGCGGCGGCGGCAGGTTCGGAGGCGGAGGCGGCGGCGACGACTTCAACGACAAGTGGTACTTTGAAGATCCCGACTCGGAGGCGAACAACTTTTTCATCCGCGGCGGCGTCCAGGGCATCTGGTGGATCCTCCTGTGCGCGGCGGCCTCGGCGTACTGCGTCCTCATCGGTAAGGCACCCCACCTGGGCGCCTTCTGGGGCCTGGCCGCCGTCGGCATCGGCTGGGGCTTGTTCGTCTCCGTCGCGGTGGGCTTCACCGCCATCGTCGCGGTGGTTGTCGCGGTGGACTACTTCCTCCAGTGGTCGCACGGCGATCTCCACGCCGCGCTCAAGGCTGGGCAGGAGAAGCTCACCGGCGGTCTGATCCAGAGGGAATTTGACATCCAACCCGCGGCTGCGGACAAGAAGAACGTCACGTCCGACCCTAACAGGAACCTGCCCGAGGGTGTGAGGATCCTGGGCACCGACGCGCAGATGGTGCAGGTTGACCTCAAGGCTGGCGAGGAGATGAGCGCGGAGCCCGGTGCGATGTGCTACATGTCCTCCAACGTGCGATCCATCACTAGCCTTCAGGGCGGCGTGTTCGCCGGCATCTCCCGCGTCCTCGCGGGTGAGCCGTTCTTCCTGAACAGCTTCAAGAACATCGCCAACGACGGTCGCGACGGGTACATTGCGCTCGCCGGTCGACGCGAGGGCGACAAGATCATCGTGCTGGACCTGGATGCCTTTGGCGGTGAGATTCTGTGCGCGCGTGACTCGTACCTGTGCTCCAAGGGCGAAGTGAGCATCGACGCCGCTACCACCTTCACCCGAGGGCAGATGGGTCTCCGCCTCTTCCTGTCCAACCAGAACACCATCTTCATGCAGAAGCTGAGTGGGTCCGGCCTGGCGTGCATCTCAGGCAACGGCACCGTGATCAGGCAGGACCTCCTGGAGGGCCAGGAGATGGTCGTGGACGCGCGCGCGGTGTGCGCCTTCTCCAAGACGATTGGGTACCAGCTGAGGCTCATGAGCTCGCCGCTCGCCGCCATCTTCGGCGGTGAGGGTCTGTTCTTTGCCAGGCTCTCCGGCCCGGGCACCTTCTACCTTCAGAGCCTGCCCGCCGCTCGCCAGGACGGAGGACTCCGCGACGAGGGAGAGGTGGCGGTGTAATCGTCCCGATCGTTGTCGCGGTCATCGTCGGAGCCGGAGCCTCCACCCCGACCCACACAGCGCTGAACCTCCTCGTGAAGGATTGGTGGCGCGCTCCCGGGGGTTGGTGGCGGCAAAACTCATCAAATTCTTTCTCAACACGGCGCGGCTTCTCGCCGCGTGCAAACGTAGCACCGTCCGGCGCTTTGCGTCGTCGGTTTTTCTTAAGACTTATGCAAGTTTTCTCAATATGTGTGCGTGGTCAAGCGTATCTCGTCAAGCGTATTTCGCTCTCGTATTGCTTACATCGTCGCGGCTACTCTCAGTCCATCTGGACCTCATCGAACGAATTTTTTAGGAGAACGTTGCCATCGAGTACTCGTTCGACCTCCACCCTCGCCTCTCTATAGCTAACCTTACCCGCCCGTGCCTCGTCCTCATCACCGGCACATTCACCCACCTTGGTCTCTCCGGCCTCCCCGTCGATGAACTGCTCTGCCACGTCCCCGTCGTCGTCCCTGAACATCGAGCGCGTAAACCAAGATAGAGACTGGATGCCGCCCATGTGAGCCCCGGTGAGGCTCGACACCGCGTACTGCACCACCGGGATCCGTCTCCGCTCCACCGCCACCTCCCTCTTGGTGGAGAAACCGCCGTTGCTGCCGTCCGAGTATTCGTCCTCGTCTTCGTCCTGCGAGTCACGAGTGGAGGTTGGATCGGGTCAGAGCGGTTCTTCGCTCGTGGAAAGGTTGGGAAGGCGAGATCTGGCTTTCCGGTGAACGGGCTCGACGGGGGCGCGTGCGGGGTCGATCGACTCACCCCGAAGACGAACGTCTTGGCAGCCTTGAACCCCCGCTTGAGGAAGTTCATGGTCGCCTCTCTCTTGCGCTTCGTCGTGGCCAGACTCCCGGCCTCAGCCAGTGTGACTCCTCGACTTCGTGAGAGAAGCTCGCTTTTTCCGCCGTATAATTGACTCGTGGATTTAAACCCTGCCGGGGCGAACCGGATCGGACAGGCGCGCTGACGCTTGGGAGGCCGCGGATTTTCCGGCCACTGGAGATCGCGCCTCTGGGCGAGGATGGCGTCGTACCAGCACCCGTATGTCAAGCAGGTGAACAGATGCGCGACCGTGGCGTTCTCGCCGACGGCGCCCTTCATCGCGACCGGCACCATGGCCGGCGCGATCGACCTCAGCTTCAGCACCACCGCCTGCCTCGAGGTGCGCAATCCGGAATTCTCGCAAGGGCACCCGTTGATTTTATTCCCCACCCCACGCGCCGACGAACCCGCGCCGATCGCTCAACTCCCCACGCTTCTCCCCCGGTTTGTGCAGGTTTTCAGGCTGGATTACAGTAATCCATCCACGGACATGCCCCTCGCGGGCGGCGCGGTGGCTGCGAACGAGCGCTTCCACCGACTCGTGTGGGGTCCGCTGCAGACGGAGGGGATGCCCCACGGGCTCATCGCCGGTGGCCTGGTGGACGGCAGCGTGAACCTGTACAACCCGGCGCGGATCATCGGCTCGCCCATCGGCGCCGAGCCCAGCGACGGGGTGTCCAGCGGCGCCCTGGTGACGAAGATGCAGAAGCACTCCGGGCCCGTGCGCGGCCTCGAGTTCAACAGCTTCTCCCCCAACCTGCTTGCATCCGGCGCCGAGGACGGCGAGCTCTGCATTTGGGATCTCGCCAGGCCCGCGCAGCCGAGCCTCTATCCCGCGCTCAAGGGTGGCGCCGGCGGGCAACCCACGGCCGGGGAGGTCAGCTACCTGGCGTGGAACAAGAAGGTGCAGCACATCCTCGCCAGCTCGTCCCTCAACGGCACCACCGTGGTGTGGGATCTGAAGCGACAGCGGCCGGTGATCTCCTTCACCGATCCCAACAGCCGCAGGAGGTGCTCGGCGATGCAGTGGAACCCCGAGGTTGCGACGCAGCTCATCGTCGCATCCGACGACGACAGGTCCCCGTCGCTGCAGATATGGGACCTTCGCAACTCCATCTCCCCGGCCAGGGAGTTTGTGGGCCACAGCAAGGGCGTCCTCGCGATGGCGTGGTCGCAGGCGGATCCCGGGCTGCTGCTCACCTGCGGCAAGGACAACCGCACGCTGTGCTGGGACACCGTGGCGGGCGAGGTGCTCGCGGAGTTACCCGCGAGCAGCAACTGGAACTTCGACGTGCAGTGGTCCAGCACCACCCCGGGCGTCCTCTCCACCTCCTCCTTTGACGGTCGCGTCGGGCTCTACAACCTGCAGCGCGCGGGCGGCATCGACGCGGGTCCGGGCACCGTCGACCAGTACGGCGTTCAGCAGCCAGGTCCGAAGGCGCCGATGAAGAAGGCGCCCGCGTGGATGAGGAGGCCGTGCGGCGCCACCTTCGGCTTCGGCGGGCAGCTGGTGGGCTTTGGCGTCAAACCGAAGGGTGGCGCGGAGGAGCCCGCGGCGGCGGAGAAGCCGTCGGGAACCGCGCTCACCCTGATGAAGGTTTCCACCGCCGTCGAGGCCGAGGTATCCGCCGAGCTCGAAGGCGCCGTATCCACCGGGGGAAGCGACGCGCTCAAGACGTTCTGCGAGACCAAGAAGAGCGAGGCGACCGAGACTGCGGCTAAGGAGGACGAGGAGACGTGGGGTTTCCTCGGGATCCTCTTCGAGGAGGACGCGCGACGGGAGCTCCTCAAGCACCTCGACTTCGGCGAGGCGCTCGTCGCCAAGGAGCTGGCGGAGTCCGAGGCCGAGGCCGAGAAGGCCAGGTCGGCCGCGGAAGCCGAGGCGGCCGCGGCGGACGCCGCCGTCGCCGCCGCCGCCGCCGCCGCGCCGCTTCCCCCGGTGGACGGCGACGAGTTCTTCAACAACCTCCCGGAGCCGACGCCGGCTGCCCCCGCGGCGCCTCCGCCCCCGCCCGCGCCCGTCGACGATGGGATGTCCTTCTTTGACGACATGGACGCGAACGGCGGGATGCCCAAGCCCCCCCCCTCGCCCCCGCCCGCCCCCGCCTCCGAGCCAATCGCCGAGGCCCCGGAGGCGGTTGCCGCTCGCAAGGCGGCGGCGGCGCGGGCTGCCGCGATGGCCGCCGCCGCCGCCGAGCCCGTCGAACACATGGACGCGCACGACGCCGCGGTGCAGCGTGCGCTCGTCGTGGGCGACTACCGCGCCGCGGTCAACGCGTGCATCGCTGCGGGCCGTCACGCCGACGCTCTCGTGCTCGCCAGCGTGGGTGGCGCCGAGCTCTGGGAGGAGGCCCGCAGCAGGCACATCGCGGCCAACATCGGCCGGCCGTACATGCGCGTCGCGTCCGCGGTGGTCTCCGAGGACCTGGAGGCGCTGGTGAAGTCCCGCCCTCTAGCCAAGTGGAGGGAAACCCTGGCCATCCTGTGCACCTACGCGCCGGCGGAGTCGTGGGGCGCGCTCGCCGGCGTCTTGGCGGGTCGACTCGCCGACGCCGGCAACTTTCACGCGTCGACCTTGTGCCACATCTGCGCGGGCGACGTGGACTCCGCGGTGCAGCACTGGCTCGGCGCCCTGCCACCGGGGAAGGTTGCCCCGCCCGCGCTTCACTCCGTGCTCGAGAAGGCTGTGGTGCTCACCCGCGCCACCGGGCAGTCGAGCGGCGTCGGCCTGGCGCAGCTGGTGGTGTCCTACGCGGAGGTTCTCGTGTCGCAGGGTCAGTTGGACGCCGCCATCACGTACCTGGACATGGTTCCCGACGGGGGCGACGCGATCGTCACGCTCCGCGATCGCATCGTGCGCGGAGGGGCCGGAACCACCGCCAGCAGCAGCGCCGCCGCCCCAGCCCCAGCCGCCCCCGCTCCAGCCCCGGCGGCTCCCTCTCGGGGCGCATACGGCGGCGCATACGGCGGCTACTCCGCCCCGCCCGCGCAGCCCGCTAACCCCACCGGTACCTACGACGGCTACGGTGGATCGTCCGCGTACGACGGCGGCTACTCCCAGCAGCCAGCGCAGCAGAGCTCCTACGGCGCCTACGGGCAGAGCACCTACGAGGCCCCCCCGGCTCCGTCGCTGCCCCCGCAGCCGGCGCAGAGCGCCTACGCGGCGTACGACTCCAACCCCGTGCAGTCGGCGTACGGCACTCAGTCCCCCATGGGCATGGGAGCCGCCGGCATGGGCGCCGCCGGGATGGGCGCGCCCCCGCCGGCGTTCTCCCCCGCGGCGGTTACGGCTCCGCCCCCGGCGTACGGTCATCCCAACGTGATGGTCCCGAGCGCGCCGCCGCAGCACGCGCCCGCCGCCCCGCCCCCTCCACCGCCGACGTCCACGGTCGCCGCGGCGCCGTCTTTCGACCCCTCCGCGTCGACCCCGCCGCCCCCGCCGCCAGCCCCCGCGGCCCCGGCGGCGTACGCCGCGTCGCCCCCCGCCGCGAATGCGTACAACCCTGCGCCGGCGCAGTACGCTCCGGCTCCCGGCGGCGATTACGGCGCGTACGGGGCGTCGCCCGCGGGCGGATACGGCGCACCGGTCACGACGGCGGCGGGTGGTTACGGAACCCCGCCTCCGGCGCAGTTCCAGCCCGCGATGCAGCCCAGCGTGATGCAGCCGGGCGCGCCGGCGGCTCCCTCGTCGGCTCCCGCGCCTCCCCCCGCGCCCGCGGTGCCCAAGCCGCCCGCGAACTTGACCATGGACACGGTGGACACGAAGGACGTGAAGCCCGCGCACCAGGGCATCGTCAAGTCCATCACCGTCCTGTTCAGGCAGTGCGAGGCCGCGGCGGGCAGTCACCCGGCGAGGAAGAAGGAGGTTGACGACGCCAGCAAACGCGTCTCCGTGCTGCTGTGGAAGCTGAACCGCGGCGACGTGTCGGAGTCGGTGTGCGGCAAGTTGCTGCAGATGTGCGCGGCGCTCGACGCCGGGGACGTGGCGGGGGCGACGCAGGTGCAGGTGGCGATGACCACGAGCGATTGGGACGAAGCCTCGGGCTTCTTGACCGCTCTGAAACGGTTGCTGAAGACAAAGGCGACGCTGGGTTGAAATCCGAATACAACCACAATTATTTTACATTCGTCTCTACAATCGCATACGATTCAAAAGCAACAAATCGGCGTCAGTGGACCGCCAGTCTCACGAGTTGCCAAAACCCCCGTCGCTAATCTTGGAACAACCCGCCAATCCTCCCGATCGGCAGACGATTGGTGCACGTGGGGTCCCGCTCTGCTCACCTTAACTCAAACCATGGCGGACGAGGCAGAGCTCGAGGACGAGCTGCTGTACGATGACGTGGACGATGATCCCGAGCCCGAGCCCGAGCCCGAGCCCGAGCCCGAGCCCGAGCCCGCTCTCGACGCCGGCGAATCGAAGGAGGAGGGCGGGA
Source organism: Micromonas commoda (assembly GCF_000090985.2). Taxonomy (NCBI): domain Eukaryota; kingdom Viridiplantae; phylum Chlorophyta; class Mamiellophyceae; order Mamiellales; family Mamiellaceae; genus Micromonas; species Micromonas commoda. The sequence goes on along the minus strand of NC_013044.1, from coordinate 821,805 downwards.
TCGCGAACGCCGCCGCCGATGCCGCGCCCGCGCCCGCGCCGACGGGCGCGCCCGCTCCCGACGCCGCTCCACCCCCGGTGCCCGCGGACGTTCCTCCGCCGGTGTCCCCGGACGATCCGACCGCCGTGTACATCAGCGGCCTGACCTGGTGGACCACCGACGTGGACATCGAGACGTACTGCGCCGAGTACGGGACGGTCAAGTCGTGCGTGTTCTTCGCGGAGAAGTCCAACGGCAAGTCCAAGGGGACGGTGTGCGTGGAGTTCGAGGACCCCGCCGCGGCGAGGGTGTGTTACGAGAAGCTGCCGTACAAGCGGATACGCGGCAGGGACATCAGCGTCAAGTACGCGCCCAAGACTTCGAAGAAGGAGGGAGGATCGCCGGCGGCGCCCCCGCGTCCGGTGCCGGACACCGCGTGGAAGGGTCCGGTGCCGCCGGACACCGCGTGGAAGGGTCCGGTGCCGGGTCAGAAGATGAACCAGTTCCAGCAGCAGCAGATGATGATGCAGCAGCAGATGATGATGATGCAGCAGCAGATGATGGGCGGCGGCATGGGCGGCATGATGGGAGGGATGGGGATGGGGATGGGCATGCCCAACATGATGGGGGGAATGGGCGGCCGAGGTGGCGGGCGGGGAGGTGGTCGGGGCCCTCAACACAAACGACCCAGGAACTGATAGCTAGCGACGTAATCCAACAACGAAGTAAAACGAACGCCCCCGTCCGCAGCGGCGACGCAAACACCCGCGCCCCATCAATTGAATCCCAGTCAGGTTTCTGTCGAGTCCACTCACAGATCGCGGGCGCGGTGCCGAAGACCCACGCGCGTGGTGGGCGCCGGTCGCACAAGGGTGCTACATCTCCACCAGAATCAAAATCCCTGAGAGGTGGCCAGATACATCATGAATTTCGGCGCTGGATACGTGGGTTCCTCGGCGGATGGCTTGAAGATCCGCCGTCTTGAGGATCAACGAAAGAAGCAGAACGAGCAGGCTGAGCGCGTCAAGGCTGAGCTTGCCGCTGAGTCCTCCAAGTCCCGCATCGTCAACTTCTCCGCGGGCAACTCCGAGGTGATCGAGAACGCGTTCAAGCAGGAGTCCGTGGGCCTCCAGACCAAGGAGCAGTTCGTGGAGAAGCGCGCGAACATCGAGCGCGAGCTGGAGGAGGAGAGGGCCAAGACCGAGAAGGCGGCGGCGGTCGCGGACGCAAAGCAGAAGGAGAAGAAGCGCAAGAAGCAGAAGAAGGAGCTCGGCGCAAAGCTGAGCTTCGGCGACGACGAGGAGTTCCAGGACGAGGACGCCGAGGACGAGTTCGTCCCGGCCAAGAAGGTTGGCAAGGTTGGCAAGAACCCGGAAGTGAAGACGCACTTCCTGCCAGATCGCGACAGGGAGGTGGCGGAGAGGGACGAACGGGAGCGGCTCAAGGCGCAGTTCCTCGCCGAGCAAGACGCGATCAAGAAGGAGAGGCTGCAGATCACGTTCAGCTACTGGGACGGCGGGGGCCACAGGCGGAAGGTTGAGTGCCTGAAGGGTGACACCATCGCGCAGTTCCTGGGCAAGGCGAGGGACATGCTGAGCAACGAGTTCAGGGAGCTGAAACACTCGTCGACCGACGGGCTCATGTACATCAAGGAGGACCTCATCCTGCCGCACACGGCGACATTCTACGATTTCATCGTGAACAAGTCGAGGGGCAAGAGCGGGCCGCTGTTTCACTTCGACGTACACGACGATGTGAGGCTCAAGGGCGGGTCCAACGTGGAGAAGGAGGATTCTCACGCGGGGAAGGTGGTGCACAGGACCTGGTTCGAGAAGAACAAGCACATATTCCCAGCCTCACGCTGGGAGCCTTACGACCCGTTGAAGGATTACGGCGGCTACAACATCTACTCGGGCGAGAAGGATTGATGACGCGTTGGAGCTCGCATATGCGAGTCGACGGGGTCGCAAGCGCCGTCATCGTCGGCTCGACGAGGGGCGAGGGCGAGACGGGGAAATTGATGTCTCGACGATGTTTAAAACCGATGTAGGCGGTGAAATTTTAATGTTGACGGTAAGATTAGCGCGTGTGTGAATACCCTCGGCTTGAGAGCGCATCAAAGTCAAAGTCGGGGAAATATTTCCTCCAACATGTGGAGGCGAAGGGCGAAGACGAGACGTGTGATGAAAGAAGATCTTTGAGCGAGTGGTGGTGTTAAGATTTGAACACCATTGTGATTGTCGCGTTCGAGACGCGTTTGTCTTTTAGACACCTCGTGCTTGAGGCATTTAATCCTTCTTGGACTTCTTGGGGAGGAGCACGGAGTGGATGTTGGGGAGGACACCACCGGAGGCGATGGTGACGGTGCCGAGGAGCTTGGAGAGCTCCTCATCGTTGCGGATCGCCAGCTGGATGTGGCGGGGCACGATGCGGGTCTTCTTGTTGTCGCGGGAGGCGTTGCCGGCGAGCTCAAGGACCTCGGCGGCGAGGTACTCGAGGACCGCGGCGAGGTACACGGGGGCACCGGCACCGACGCGGGTGGCGTACTTGCCAACCTTGAGGTAGCGCGCGATGCGGCCGACGGGGAACTGAAGGCCCGCCTTGGCGGAGCGGGACACGGCCTTCTTGCCGGACTTGCCCTTACCACGACCAGACATGATGTATAAGTTGAGTGAGTGTTAACGTAAGCGCTTGCGCTTCGGTTGTGATGGCATCAGCAGCTGCTGTGGCTTTTTATACTTTCAGCGTGAATCAGTCCGAAAATCCCTTGAATCTGATTGGCCGGGCCAGTTCGGGAAATGTCCTCATCCGGTGCGAATTTCTGAAATTGGCAGCAATGATGGAGGAAAATGAGACAAAGATGGACAGTGCTGATCAAGGTATCGGATCGGATTTGGAAAATTCCGTCCATCCCGAACTGGCCCGGCCAATCAGATTCAAGGGATTTTCGGACTGATTCACGCTGAAAGTATAAAAAGCCACAGCAGCTGCTGATGCCATCACAACCAGTCCGCGCGACTAACACAACACCTCAACAACAATGGCCAAGCCCACCTCCAAGAAGCCCGCCAAGAAGACCGTCAAGGGCGCCGGCGGCAAGGCGAAGAAGTCCAAGACCGAGACCTACAAGATCTACATCTACAAGGTCCTCAAGCAGGTGCACCCCGACACCGGCATCTCCTCCAAGGCTATGTCCATCATGAACTCCTTCATCAACGACATCTTCGAGAAGATCGCCACCGAGGCTTCCAAGCTCGCCCGCTACAACAAGAAGCCCACCGTCACCTCCAGGGAGATCCAGACCGCTGTGCGCCTCATCCTCCCCGGTGAGCTCGCCAAGCACGCCGTCTCCGAGGGCACCAAGGCCGTGACCAAGTTCACCTCCAACTAAATGTCGTGACCCCTTCAAGGCGCACGCCACAACATCAAACACATCTACCGTCGAGCCGCAACATGCGCCGACGCAAACACAATGGTGATAAATTAATCACCACCACACTCGCAAGAACATACTCTTCACCATAATCTCGCCAACGCGCTCGTCGGCACAAGCCGTCCCCTCAACGATTTTCAAACTCGGCGTTTTCCCTTGCCTTTGAAAAGGAGATCTCTCCACCCTTGCGCTTGATGACACATCATTCATCCACGCTCGCCAGCAAGCTCATACCCGCTCATCCTTATCGCATGCTTCCGCGCGGATCCATCACGGCTTCGTCAATCTCGTCTGAACAGGTCAACATCATCAGGGGTGAGTACTCCGAAAGCGACTGTCGACAAGCCGCGGGTAAAAGTTGAGTCATATATCCTTTACATAGCCGTGTGGTCTCTAATGTACTGTACACGCGTGTTCGATCAACCGAGTCCGGCGTACATCCTGTCGATGTCCGCCTGGAACGCGGCCCTGGCCTGGGGTCGCTTCAGCTTGAACGTCGGGGTGAAGAGCCCGTTCTCGACGCTGAACAGCTCCGGGTGGAGGTGCACAGCCTTGACTTGCTCGAACCCCTTGAGGCCCGCGCCCTCGCCCACCGCGAGCATGCTCTGGTGAACCATCTTCGCCACGGCCGGGTCCGCGCAGAGCCTCTTGAAGTCACCGCCCGCCGGGTGCCCGCTTTTCGCGGCCCACGGGAGGAGAACCTCCTCGTCCGGGACGACCACGGCGACGAGCGACGGCATCAACGAGTCGCCGTGGACGAAGCTCTGCGCGACAAACTTGCTTCGCGCATAGACGTTCTCAATCTTCTCGGGCGCGACGTACTCGCCCTGCGCCAGCTTGAAGATGTTCTTCTTGCGGTCGATGATCTTGAGCCTGCCGCCGGGCAGCCACAGGCCGATGTCGCCCGTGTGCAGCCACCCCTCGTTGTCGATGACCTCGTCCGTCTTGTCCTGCGCCTTGTAGTAACCCTTGAACACGCTCGGGCCCCGCACGCAAACCTCGCCGCGGGGGTAGGGCCTATCCGAGGTGGTGTAGTTCATTTCGGACACGCTCTCGAGCTTGATCTCGCAGCACGGCACGGGGGAACCCACGTGCCCGCAGCTAAAGTCGCCCTCGTGAGTCTTGCTGATGACGCACGCGGACTCTGTCATGCCGTAGCCTTCAAACACGGTGCCGCCGAAGCACACCCGCAGAAACTCCATCACCTGCGCGGAGATGGGCGCGCTGCCCGTGGACATGTACCGGACGCGACCGCCCAACTTATCCCTGAGCTTGGAGAAGACGATCTTCTCCCAGATGGCGGGCGGGGGCCTGCCCTCCTCCAGAGCCTTCTTCTTGGCGGCGTATGCGATGGCAAACATCTTCTGTTTCACGAAACCGCCCTCCCGGATGCCCGCGTGAACCTTGTCGTAAATGCGGTTCCACAGCCTGGGCACCGAGCAGAACACCGTGGGCTTCAACTCCGCGATATCGTCCAGCAGGCCGAGCACGTCGCCGCGGAAGAACCCGGCCTTGGCTCCCGCGAAGAGGCACACCAGCATGGTGACGCGCTCGTAGATGTGCGCGAGGGGCAGGTATGAGACGTGCACGTCGCCGGGGCCGAGGTCGAGGTCGTCGGCGTAGGCGGCCGCGTTGGAGATGAGGTTGCGATGGGTCAGCATAACGCCCTTCGGATCGCCGGTGGTCCCGCTCGTGTAGCAGATCGTCGCCATCGCCTCCTCCCGCGGTGGAACCGGCGCGACGGGCCGCCGCCGCCCCTCCGCCTCCAGCTGCTCGATCGTCACAACCTCGCACCGGTGTCCCGCCCCCGAGGGGATCGGCGGCAGGGGCTTACCCCCGTGCGCGTAAACGACCAGGAGCTTGACCGTGGGGCACTCCGCGAGGCACCCCAGCATCACGGGCAGGCACGCGTGTGACACGCACACTGCGGCGAGCTCCGCGTGGTTGCAGATGAACCGAACCGCGTCGGGCCCGAGGGTATCGTAGAGGGGCACGGAGACCATCGCGTTGCGTGTCATCGCCGAGTCCAGCACGCACCACTCCGCGGTGTTGACCGAGTACATCCCGACGTGATCGCCGGGCTTCAAACCGAGGGCGACGTACCCGGACGAGCACGCGGCTCGTCGCTCGTGCAGCTGAGCGTAGGTCATCCACCGGTACGCGCCGGGCGTCCCGTCGGGGGCGACGTCGCGGGTGCCCAGGCACTCCTCGTCCGAGTGCCTGCTGCACGTGCTCTCCCACAGGTCGTGGAGGGTCTTGACGCCGTCGAAGGGGGGTGCGTACCCGGTCATGAGGCGCGTGTACTTGCCGGCGTTCCTGCCGAGGGGGATGGGAATTGGGGAGATGTCGGACGTCAGTTCGTGCCGGTTCGAGGTTACGGTTGAAGTGATTGGGCGCGGGCGCGCGCTCACCTGTAGACCTGGAAGTCGCCGTCGCTCAGCCGCTCGGGCAGGGGGACCGCGTACGTGGCGGCCGCCACGGCCATCGTCGGGTTCAGCACGATTCCATGAGAAGCCTGGTCGGGTTTGGAGGTGTCGGGGCGTCTCGTCAGATCGAGGTCACGAGGAGGGCAGGTAACATTCGACCGCGCACGGAGTGTCGCGACGAAGGGTTTTCCGGGCGCTCACCTCGTCGTTCGCGGGTGCGATATGGTCGCGGATCACCTCAATCCTACGCGAAGCGCCGCTCATGTCGGCTATCCGTCGAAGTGTTGCGCGGTCGAGGGTCGAAGGGGCAGATAACAATCAACCGAAGTGGGGTAGTACAGTCAGCGGTTTCACATTTTGGGGAAGGTGTCCGGCCGGGAACCGACTCGAAGATGAAGGTGAAAAAGAAACCGGTCCAAATGTAAAAGAGTGCAACCGACCAAAACCAAACCCTTTTTCCCTGGAGCTCCGAGAGAAAAGCCGGACGCCACCATCTCGCTAACCCTCTATTAGGGGCGCGTCGCACGTAGTAGTCGACAAGCCAAAATGAAGTACTCCACCTCCGTGAGCAGCAGCCGGCGCAAGTCGCGCAAGGCGCACTTCACCGCGCCTTCTTCGGCTCGCCGCAAGATCATGTCTTCTCCTCTCAGCACTGACCTGAAGTCCAAGCACGGGGTGAGTGTTCATCCGGGGCCCTTGGACCACCGCGGAAACCGGGCCGTGCGCCTCGCGCGTGCCCTACTTTCGCCCTAGAACTAGCACACGGGTCCGATGTAATCACCGGGCGAGTCCTGGACGACCGATGACGCTTGCGGCCGTGACCACGCGGCCGTTCCGTCGACGACGACGGCAGGATGCATCGGGTTATTTTTCTCTCGGGAAGCGGGGCTCGTGGCAGGGTCGGCGGCCGCCCGTTCATCGATTACCGGCCGCTCCCGTGCCACGATGAGCGGTGCCGTGACATCGCGAGTATGTTTTGACTTCGTTGAAGTCGAAGTAACACACTCCGATGCCGTCGAATCTCGCCGGGCGCGCGTCAAGGCGCCGTGGCCGCCGATCCCGGGCTATTAGGGTTTGCCAGTCTGTTTTTCCACTGGGGCTTGTTTTTCCCTCCAACCGCTGACCTCCTCGCCTCTCTTCCTTCCTTTCCATCAGGTTCGCGCGGTTCCTATCCGCAAGGACGACGAGGTGACTGTCGTGAGGGGTAACTACAAGGGTCGCGAGGGCAAGGTCGTCCAGGTGTACCGCAAGAAGTGGGTCATCCACATCGAGCGCATCACCCGCGAGAAGGTGAACGGCGCCACCGTTAACGTTGGCATCGACCCCTCCAAGGTCGTCATCACCAAGCTCAAGATCGACAAGGACCGCAAGGCTCTCCTTGAGCGCAAGTCTGGGGGTCCCGAGAAGGGCAAGGGCAAGTTCACCGAGGATGAGGTCAAGGCCATGCAGGACGTCGACTAATCCTCCAAGCGGTTTGCCATGAGCCTGGTTCCTCACGGTGGTGAGGGACTGTTGTTCACTTGTCGTCGAAGGCGTTCTATTCGTATTGTTAGCATGTACCTTGGAATCCTAAGATGGCGTCTCTAAACACGTTTGCTACCTACGTCGCCACTAGCTAAGCTAAGGGTTAGACTACCTCTGCTTCTTGCTGCCCTTCTTGTCCTTGCCCTTCGAGGATAACACACCCTGACTCCGAAGGTAATCCTCGGCCGCCTTGATCTTCGCCTTCTTGCTCGCCTTCTCCTGAGCCCTGTACTCCTTGATGAGGCGCTTTCGCTCCGACCTCGGCAACGAGTCCAGGATCCCCGACGGCCTCCCAGCCTCCAGCTCAACCTGAGGGTCGTCGACGAGCATCTGCTGATTCGCCGCGTCGGGGTGGCATCCGCCGCGCGTGGGCGACCGCCCGCACGTCATCGGGGTTTTCAGCGCGAACTTGCGCGAGTTCATCAGCTCGTCCCTCGCGCGCATCAGCGTCAGGGGGTCCTCGAGCTTTACCCGGAACTCATCCGCGGGGTTCTGGTCACGCATCGGGCACTCCTTGTCCCCGCTCTGGTGACCGAGCCCGCCGCACCTCAGGCACTGCACAGCCTTCACCTGTTTGCCGAAGGGCTGCACGCGCGCCAGGCCCACGCCGTCCATCTTCGGGGCGCCCCTGAGCTCCGGCATCTCCTCCTCGGTCATGACGTTCTTGCCGTACATGTCCTTCTTGAAGTGGTGCCGCTTTGGCTTCTCGGGTACGAGCGGGGGAAGCCCCGCAGCCTCCCTGGCAGCCTCATCCTCGCGTGCCTTGAGATCTTCCATCTCCCGTCGCTTGCGTTCCTCCGCTTCTTGCTTCTCGCGCTCCTGCATCTCCTTGAACCCGGGCGGCTGCTGGTACATGAAGGCGAGCTGCTGGCGATTCCTCAGGGCGTCCCTGTCGCTCTGGCTCAGCAGCTCGGTGTTCTTGAAGAACTCAGCCTGCTCCGCGAACTCCTTCTTCGCGAGCTCGTTCCTCGTCTTCTTTGCCTCCTCCTCCTGCTCCGCCTTGAACAGCCGCTCCTGATTCCGATACGACAGCGGATGCCAGTACTTCTGGTTCAAGAAGCCGTGGCTCCACGCGGTGCCGCCCTTGGGCTTGAGCCCGAGCTTCTCCGCCTGCATGTCCTTCCTGATCCCGTCCATGACGCCCTTCGCCGGCGCGATACCGGCCTTGGCGCGCTCGAACCTCTCCTTCGCCCCACTCATGACGCCCCACTCAGAGCGCGCCCCCCTCTGGTCCAGGAGACTGGTGGTCTTCAGGCTAACTTTCAGTCGGGGGCTTCCCGTCACTGTTAACGCGCGATGGACGGTCGGGGCCGGGGAGGCCGCGGCGGTCGGGGCCGTGGCCGCGCGGGTGGTCGGGGCCGGGGAGCCGGTGATGATCAGGAGCCTGAGGCGATCCCTCCGAGCTGGCCCGTGTACTTCCCGCGGCTCAGGTTCGCGGAGGACGACCGGAGGGCGGAGCTCGTCGCCGTGCTCGCGAGATTCTTCAGCAGCGAGATCGGCTTCGAGCTCATCAAGGGCGTGCGGACGCACCACCTCCGGGACGTCCTGGTGGCGCTCGATTTTACCCAGCTGAAGGCAAGGGCAGACATTCCGGACCTGTTTGCGGCGCTCGAGCTGGCGCCGCCCGAGGCCATGCTGTGCCTGCGCGCGGCCATCCACGAGGTGGTGTTCAACTCGCCGGTGGGGAGGAGGGAGCTGCCGCACATGCAGATACCTGCGCCCGCGGTCAAGCTTTGCAGGCCGCCGGTGGTGGACGTCCACCTGGTCAACCACCCGGAGGCGAGGGTGACGTTCAGGGACCTCAGATCCACGCTAGCGGGCAAGATCGTGACGCTGCGGGGCCAGGCCGTTCGCGTCTCCCCCGCATCCTATCTCGCCAAGACTCTCCAGTTTACCTGCGACAGGTGCGACACGCCGCAGACGTTTTACTTCACCAACGGCCTGTACGACGAGCCGGAGAGCTGCGCCGCGCCCGGGTGCCGATCGAAGAAGTTCACCCCGGACAGGGACTCGGTCAAGTGCGCGGACTGGCAGCGCATCAAGCTGCAGGAGCTCATAGAGGATGTCATGGAGGATGACGACTACGACGGCCGCGGGCAGGCGCGGTTCGCCGACATCGAAGCGGAGGGGACGCTGGTGAACAAGTGCGCACCCGGGGATGAGATCACGGTGGTTGGGATCGTGGAGATGCGCAACGTGGAGCAGAAGGGGAGCGCGCTGGAGCGGGAGAGGGCGGCGTCGCAGTTTGAGCTCGTGGTGAACGCGTTGTCGGTGACGAGGCAGAGGGCGGGTGACGACGTCAACAGGCAGCCCCTGTCCAAGGAAGCCGAGGAGGCGTTCAGGCGCGGTCTGCCAAACCTTGCCGCGGAGGATGCACACTTCGGTAGGGTGAGCGAGGGGTGGCTCGGGGTGGAGGATTTCCGGAAGGAGTTTGAGGAGGAGCCCGCGATGTCCCCTGCGGATCTCGAGTTCATCGTGAGGTTCACGGAGGAGTGCGACGGCGAGCAGTTCAAGCAGCTGGTGCACTCGCTCTGCCCAGTCATCTACGGCCAGGAGCTCGTCAAGGCTGGCATCGTGCTCGCGCTGTTCGGCGGCGTGAGCAAGAAATTCGAGGACGACGGGTGGATACCCACAAGGGGCAGCATCAACTGCCTGGTGGTAGGCGACCCGGGCATGGGCAAGAGCCAGATGCTCACGGCGGCGTCGAAGGTGGCGAACAAGGGGATGTACTGCTGCGGTGGTTCGGGGGTGTCCGTCGCGGGTCTCACCGCCGCGGTCATCAAGGATCCAACCACCGGTCAGTTCACTTACGAGGCTGGTGCGCTCGTGCGCTCCCATGGGGGCGTGTGCTGCGTCGACGAGTTTGACAAGATGCAGAGCGAGCACGACGCGTTCCTGGAGACGATGGAGCAGCAGGAGGTGAGCATCGCCAAGGCTGGCATCGTCTGCACCCTGCCCGCGCGCGCGTCCATCATCGCGGCGGCTAATCCGAACGGCGGACAGTACAACAGGTCGCTGAACATCACCGACAACCTGAACATGTCCCCGGCGCTACTCTCCAGGTTTGACCTCATCTTCATATTGGTGGACGACGCGGACGCCACGCTGGACGAGCACAGGGCGAGGCACGTGCTCGCACCCCACGGCGTCGGCGGGGTGGCGCAGCTCAAGCAGGCGCAGCAGCAGCTCCTGGCGCAGTACGCTCACGAGGATCAGGAGGAGGAGGAGGCGCGGGACCGGGAGGAGGACGAATACGCGGGTGCCTACACACAGCCTCAGCCGCGGGACGACGAACGGGCTGACAACCAGCTCGCAGTGCGAAGGGGCCCCACGCTCAAGCAGAGACTCCGGCTGGATCTCGCGGGCGCGGACGAGGACTTCGCGCCGTTGCCCGTGAGTCTGATGCGAAAATACATCACCTACGCCAGGGCGTACTGCTTCCCCATGCTCTCCGAGGAGGCTGGCAAGATTCTTCAGGATTATTACGTCGAGATTCGCGCTCGGTGCGCAGCTGGCGCGGATAGCGTGCCGATAACGCCGCGTCAGATGGAGGCTCTCATCCGACTCGCCGAGGCCCGCGCCAAGGTGGAACTGCGCGAGACGGTGACGGCAGAGGACGCCCACGACGCGGTGGAGATCATGAAGGAGGGCATGAGGGACGTGCTCAAGCCCGGGGGTACCCTCCGCGGCAAGGGGGGCAAGCTCAAGAAATCAGGCAAGGCGAAGATGTTTATCGACGCGATGAAGCGAAAGGCTCAGGATAAGGACAGTGCCTACTTCACCACCGGCGAACTTTACGCGCTGGTGGACGACCTACAGCTGCAGATCCCGGACGTGGACGCGTTCATCGATAACCTGAACATGGCTGGAGAAATCTTGAAGAGCGGGAGGCTGTGGAAGGTGGCGTGATTTAGAACTCCAGCACTACGGGATACTACTAACACTTATAGCTAGCTCTAGAGTAGTAGTGCCGATGGAGCATCCGTACAAATTCCCTAGGCTTAGCTAGGCGATGAGACCCTCCTGCATCTCCAGACTCGTCATGGCGTCGTGGTTGAGAAGTACGTCGCGAATACCGTCACGTTCCAGCCGAGCCGCCCAGCTCCACATCCTCTTGAACGCGCGGACATTGTACGCCGCCTCGCGCGTCGGATCCTCCGCCTCGGGGAAGGTGTCAAAGTACGCGTGGCCCCTGTATCCAGACGCCCTGAGCCAGAACACGAGCTCGAGCGCCCCCGGCGCGTGAACCGACCCGAACGCGAGCCCATCCTCAGCCGCGAGCTTCGAGTGCACGTCCCCGAGGTGGAAGCCGAACAGGGCACCCGCGTCGGCGACCATCGCGGCGCTCTGCGCGGGGTTCTCCCCGGCCGCCACCAGGTGGCCCGCGTCCAGGGTGAGCCCGAACCGTCCCGGTCGATTCACGTCCCTCACCAGCGCCAGCGCCGCCGCCGTGCTGGGAACAAGCGCGAACCGACTCGAGGGATCCGTCGGCTTGAACTCGTACGACACCTTCACTCCCTCGCACTCGTCGCGGTCCAGAGCCGCGCGGATGGCGCCCACCCCGCGCCGCCACGCGTCTGAGTAGTTGACCTGGAGGTGGTAGTCGTAACCGTCAAACTGTGGCCAGACGATGACGCCGGCTGACGCGTCCAGCGACCGAGCCCACGCGCACGCGCCCGCGACGACGTCGACGGCCGCGGCACGGACGGACGGATCGGGGTTCGTGAACGCCCCGGCTCGAAACCGCGACGCCGGGAACCGCACCGCCACCGCGCCGGCGGCGAGACCAGCCGCTCTCAGCGCGCCGGTCACAGCCTTTGGCTTTCGACCGTCGAGGTGCTGGGGGTAGTTGAAGTCCACGAGGTCGATACCCTCGACCTCGCCCAGCCTGCGAACCATGCCGAGGACGTCGAGCCGCTCGCGCCCACTCCACAGGTCGGGGCGCTCCTTCATGGAGTTGAGCCTGGAGCCGAATCGAAGCGGGCACTCGTCGTCGCGAAGGGCGGCGTCGGTTTCTTCGCACGCTTTCGTCGCCGCGAGCGCCGGCGCGGGGAGATGTCGGTGCTCGGGGATGAGATTCTCCGCTTCGTCACGCGTGGGAAGCGACGGCACAGCGCCCGGGACGCTCACCGCGTGCGCCCCCGCCGCCGCGGCCAGCGCCAAACCCCGGGAATCCTTCACGACGTCGACGCCCTCCGCGACGGCGACGGCGAGCGCCGCCCGGAACGCGTCGCCCGCCGCGGTGCCGTCCACGACCTCACCGACTTTACCGACCTCACCGCCCGGTACCGGCAGCGCGTCGTGCCGCGCGATCACGCCGGTCGCGCCGATGACCATCGCGCCGCGCGCGCCGAGGGTGACCAACACGCGCTTGGCGCCTTGGGCGACGAGCTCGAGGCCCGCGGCGACCGCCTCGTCGTCCGTCGACGTCGGCATGCGGGTGAGCCTCGCCAGCTCGGACTCATTCGGGCAGAGGTAATCCGCCGCCTCGAGCAGCGCGGCGGGTATAGGAGCGTCCACGCCCCCGGCGTCCACGACGATGGGAACCCCCGCGGCCTTCGCAGCCGCCGCGGCCGCGAGGTTGACCCTGTCGGGGACCTCCCGCTGCAGCAGCATCACCGCGGCGCCCCTCGCTGCTCGGACCATCGTCGACACGAGCTCGTCGTCGTTCTCGGGCCACGCGGAGTTGGCGCCGCCGACGACCACGGACGACGCCTCGCCGCCGGGCGAGAGCATGACGAGGCCCGTCCCCGAGGGAAGGTCCGGGTGGCGTCCGCTCAGGGAGACATCGACGCCGTTCGCCACGAGCTCCTGCTCGAGCATCGACGCGTGTGAATCGCCGCCGAACTGGCCGACGAACCTCACCGGCCTCGAGCCCGCGACGAGGCGCGCGGCGGCGACGGCCTGGTTCGCACCTTTACCCCCGACGGCGACGCTCACGCGCGGGTCCGTCGCCGTGACGGTCTCCTCCAACGCGGGCGGCCTCGCGACCTTCACCGTCAAATCAACATTTACGGATCCCACGACCACGATGTGCGGGGGCGGGGCTCCACATGATGGCTGCTCCGCGGCGAACGATACATCCGGCGACGCGATAAGAATTATGACCGCGATCGCGGTGTACACGGTGCGGGTGAAGACCCGCCATGTCGCCATGCTTCTCCGACGCGTCGATGAGTGGATAAACGCGTTTTAGTTGGAGACGACGACATGATGTTAAAAGTTAGCTGCCCGAGTGTAGAGTGTCGTGTGGGAGAACGGGTGAGACGGTGAGACAATACGTGATTATGATACGGTCCCCCCGGTTCTTTACCTAGCAGCCTCCAGGGCCTTGAGCACCACCCCCTCCCACCCGTCCACGCCCGGGTCCTCCGGGAAGAGCACCCCCGGGAGGCCAATCTTGTCGCACGCCTTGGCGGACGTGCCCCCTATGCACGCGTACGCCGGGTGATCCGACGCCGCGGGATCCAGGCCCGAGAGCGCCATCCACGCCTTGACCGCGGATGGCGACCCGAACGTCACCACGTCCGCGGCGAGCGCCCTCGCGAGCACCGCGGGGTCGACGGCGGTGACGTTCTCCGTGCTGTACGTGTCGAGACGGGTCACCGTCGCGCCCCGCGCCGCCAGGCCGTCCTGGAGGGTGCTCGCAGCCTTGGCGGACGCCGGGTAGAGCACCCGCGAGCTCTCATCGACCGGCAGCTCGACCACCATGGTGTCCGCGTTGGCCTTCGACGGCGTGAACGTCGGAGCCGCGAGAGCTCCAGACGCGTAGTGCTCGGCGAGGATCCTCGCCGTGCCCGCGCCGACGGTGGCGATTGGGAGGTCGGGCCGGCCGGCCTCGGTCCATCCCTCCAGGAACACCTTCGCCGCCTCCGGCGAGGTGATGCAAACCCACGTCCACCCCTCCGGATCGTTAAGCGCCGCGGGGAGCGCGTCGCGGTCGGCTCCGTTGATGGTCTCGATGAGGGGCATCTCCAGGCAGTCGATCCCCCTCGCGGTCAGCCTGCTGCACATGTCCCCGTTCTTTCCCTCCTCGCGCGTCAGAACCACACATCGCCCTGCGTACTGCTCAGTCTCCTTGGACGCCGCCGCGGTCGCGGGGGCGGCCTTCATGGACAGCGGACCTCGGAGAAACCTGCCGGAGGAGGAGAAAAGTCCGATGCTGGACCAAGACACAGGCGAGGACGCGCCGTGCCCCACGGAGGTGACGCAGAACCTCTTGGATGCGACATGGGGCCTAACGCCGGCGCATACCGCGGCGTGGAGAGACGCGCTCGACATGACGTGCGCGCTTGGTCCCTCGGTTGTGGTCGCCCTCCGTCGGGCAGCGATGTGCAAGTGTCAACAGATAAAACGCAGAGATCTATCTGACCAATCACATTCGACCGGGCGATCGCAACATGCAAACAGTCAGGTATGGTCTAATAAGTGTTACATGGAGATTCCGTTTTCAGGAAAGCGACGAGACCGACGGCGATGTTACCATCGCTTACAGGGCCATTCACGTGGGGCGTCGCACGCGGGCGGCAGCCATGGACCACCTAACAGCGAACGGAGTGATGCTGGGTATCTTGCCCAAGAAGGTGAGCACCACCAAGACCCGACCCCGATACCCGATATAGGTCGCGAAGCCCACTCTCGCGCCTGTGCGACGGCACCCCCGGAAATTCCCCCCAAATTGGCAACGCTCGTCACCTCCGAGAGCCTTCCCGGCGGGGTTCCTCCCTGACGCTCGTTCCCGGCCGATGCACGCAGGGCGAAGATGTTGACCTGGTCGGGCCCATCCGCAGCTACGTCGAGAACACTTTCTCTCCCGAAGAGGCGACGTCGTCGGAGGAGGATCTGACGAGGCTAGGCCTGCTCAGATCCGAGACGGTGGCGAACCAGCAGACCCACGAGCAGCGAAGGGAGACCCTCCTCGCGTACTATCGCGCGCTGTGCGTCGTGGAGTCACGATTTCCCATCAGCAAGCAGTCGGGCCACATCGACGTCTCGTTTTCCTGGGCGGACGCGTTCAAGACGCACAAGAGGGTGTCCATCGCGAACGTGCACTTCGAGAAAGCCGCCGTGATCTTCAACCTCGGCGCCAGCTGGTCCCAGCTCGGCCTCGCCGCGGACCGCGCCACGCCGGAGGGGATCAAGACGGCCGCGCACGCGTTCCAGCAGGCGGCCGGGGCGTTCGCCATGCTGCGCGAAGACGTGCTCGGGAAGGTTGGCGGCGTGGGCGGCGGGGATGCCACCGCGGATCTCTCAGAGGAGTGCGCCGGCATGCTCGTCTCCCTGCACCTGGCGCAGGCGCAGGAGTGCTTCTACGACAAGGCGGCGACGGACGGTAAGAGCACCGCGGTCTGCGTCAAGCTGGCGCAGCAAACGCACCTGTTTTACGAGGAGGTCAAGACGGCGCTCGCGTCGCCGCCGCTGAGCGAACACCTCGAAAAGTCGTGGTTGGCGCACGTCGCGGCAAAGTCCGCGATGTTCCACGCCGAGGCTCTCTCCCGCGCCGCGAAGATGGCGGAGGAGGACGACGAGGACATCGGATCCGCCATCGCCCGCCTGCTCGTCGCCTCCACCGAGCTTCACGCCGCGCACAGGATGGCCAAGAACACGGGGGGGATCAGCGTCCACTGCGTAGGTGCGGTTGCCACCCTGCGGGACGCGGTGGACGAGCAGCTGCGCAGGGCTCAGCGAGACAACGAGTGCGTGTACATGGTGCGCGTGCCCGCATACGAAGACGTCGCGCCGCTCGGTGCTGCGGCCGTGGTCAAGGCTGTGCGACCCCCCGCGGAGGCGGTGGACGCGGCGACGGAGGACATGTTTGCCGCCATAGTGCCGGAGAGCGGCTTTAAGGCTCTGAGCAGATACACGGAGAAGGTGGACGCACTCATCAGGGAGGAGAACGACGTGCTCGCCCTCGCGAGCGACGAGGCCAGGGTCGCACTCCGGGAGATGGAGCTCCCGGAGCTCCTCATCGCCGCGGAGGCTGGCGCGCAGCCCG
Source organism: Micromonas commoda (assembly GCF_000090985.2). NCBI lineage: Eukaryota > Viridiplantae > Chlorophyta > Mamiellophyceae > Mamiellales > Mamiellaceae > Micromonas > Micromonas commoda. The sequence continues at coordinate 805,448 of NC_013044.1, read as the reverse complement.
AGTCGCCCCCGGGCTGCGGCCAGGACTCGGCCGCCGGGTCGGGCGGCGGGCTCCCGTCGCCCCTCGACGAGGAGGTGGCGTCGATTCAGGGCGCGGGCGGCCTCGCCGCGCTGAGAGGGGGGCCGCCCCGCCTCGCCGAGATGAACGAGGCGTGCACTCAGCAGATTGGCGCGGCCCAGTCCGAGCTCGACGCCGAGGCGACGGAGGATGAGGCGTGCCGCGGAACGTACGGACCCGGCGTGTGGACCCGGCCGCCCAGCGCCGGGCTCACGGTTAACCTGCGCGAAAAGCTGGCGTCGTTCAGGAATAACCTCGCGCAGGCGGCCAGGAGCGACGATTCCCTCAGGAGGCGCATCGAAGACGGCGTGGATGGGGTGTTGGGCGTGTTGGATCCCGTCAACCTGGCGGCTGCTGCGCCCAAGCTTCGCGCGCCGATGCTGTCCACCCTGGATGACTCTGGCGCGCTCCCGTCGCTCCGCGCGGCGCTCGAGGACTTGGAGGCGGTCGGCGGCGAGCGCGCGGGTATCGAGGAGATGATGAGGCGGATCAAGGAAGACGACAACATCATGGGTAAGGTCATGGCCAAGACAGACAACTACGATGGCTTGTTCAAGACCGAGCTGGCCAAGTACGACAAGGCCCGCGAAGCGATCGCGACGAACGTGTCGAGCCAGGCGGATATCTTATCGCGGCTGCGGGCGACGCACGCGAGGTTCACGCAGATGTACGACGTCGACGCGTGGAGAGCCGCGACGGATGCCCACGCGTCCTCGGTGCGCGCGGCGGTTGCGCACTATCGGGAGCTGTCTTCCGGGTTGGAGCAGGGTCTGACGTTCTACAGCGGGTTCGCGGAGGCGGTGAACCGTCTCGCGGGGGAGTGCGAGGGGTTCGTCGAAAACAGACGCAGGGAGAAGGCGCAGCTCGAGGGGGTGGTCGCCAGGAGGGCCGAGCAGGCGGCCGCCGTCGCGCATCACCAGGCTGCCGCGGCTGCCGCGCAGCAAAACGCGGCTGCGGACCAAGCTGCTGCGCAGAGGGCTATGGCCGAGGCGCAGGCGTCCGCGGCGGCGGCGCAGATCAGGAACATGTCGATGTCTGCGCCCCCTCCCGGGCCGGCCCCGCCGCCGGGCATCGCCGTCGGGGCTCCCCCATCGCCGCACGGGTACTACTCGCAGCCGCAACCCCCCGCGTACGGCTACCCTCCAGCGCCGCAAGGGTACCCCTCGGCACCGCAGGGGTACCCTCCAGCGCCGCAGGGGTTCCCTCCTCCCCCTCCTCCTGCGAATTATCCGCAGCCGCCGCCCGGAGTCGGACCTCCATACGGTGGCTACCGGTGATTTAGCTACATAAATCTTTCATCACTAATGACGAACGAAGTGCTAAGCCTTCCAAATGCGGCACGTGTTGTCCTTGCTTCCCGTGATGACGTACGAGCCTTCGTAGTTAAACGCGCATGAAAATATCTCATCCGTGTGTCCCTCCAGCGTCTGCGCGCACAGCCCCGTGGCCGAGTCCCAGATTTTGCACGTCTTATCGCTGCTCGCCGTCATCACCCTCGTTCCCTGCGGGTTAAACGCAACCTTCGATATCTCCCCATCGTGTCCCTCCAGGACGTGCGCCAGTTCCCCGCTCGACACTTGGTACACCCTCGCCGTCGCATCCGCCGAAGCGCTCGCGACCCTCGCGCCCGAAGCGTCGAAGCACGCGTCCAGCACCTCGTCGCTGTGCCCCCGCCAGACAAACTCTGTCCGACCTCCGCCGACGTCCCACAGCCTACACGTCCTATCGATGGACGCGCTCACCACGCGGTCCCCGGCGTAGTTGAACACCGTCGAGCTCACCTCCGCGCCGTGCCCCTCGAGCGCGCGAACGCATCGCCCCGTTCGAGCGTCCCACACCCTGGCGTCGTGGTCAAAGCCGCCGGTGACGATCGTGTCCCCGGAGGTGTTGAAGCACAGAGAGACGATCTCCGCGGTATGTCCCGCCAGAGTGCACACCTCCGTACCCGTCTCGACGTCCCAGAGCTTCGCGGTGTTGTCCATCGAGCCGGTGGCGATGACCGTGCTCTGCGGGTTGAAACCGAGGCAGACAATCTCGCTGGCGTGGCCGCGGAGGGTGTAGTAGCACTCGCCGGTGTTCGCGTCCCAAAGCTTACACGTCTTGTCGAAGCTCCCCGTGATGATCTTATCGCCGTACGGGTTGTTGAACGCGATGGCGTACACCACGTTCTTGTGCCCCTCCAGCGTGTGGATCTCCTCGCCGGTGTCCGTGTCAAACACCTTGCACGTCCTGTCGTAGCTTCCGGTGATGAACTTGTCGCCGCTCTTGTTGAACGCGCAGTTGGTGAGGGGCAGGATGTGCGCCCTGAGCTCCTTGACCAGCGAGAAGCTCTTCGTGGACACCGCGCGGAGCTTCGACTGCAGCTTCTTGACAAGCTTGCGAAGCGGCTCCCTGTGTGATTCCTTGATCATTGACTCCTGGCGAGTGATTGCGTTGACGAGCACGTCCGCGTCGGTGTCGGCGGAGAGGTCGAGGAGGTCCACGCTGCGCTGCATGAGCTCGCCCGCGAGCTCGTATTCCAGTATTATGCCCGGGGGATAGTAACGCAGCAGGAATTTCTTGAGCTTCGGCCTCGCGGAGGCAGTCGCCCTCCTCTCGAATCTTTCGGCGCCGTCCATGGTTGGAAGCAGAGCTGTCAGCGCCCGAGCTTGAAAATGGAAAGCTTCCGAAGTCCCGCGAGAAGGTTGCCTGCCCGCTCACCGACGACCCGCGAGTGCGGGGGAGGTGTCTTGACGTGGGGAGGTATCAACCCACGCCGCGGCGTGGTCTCCGCGCGCTCCTCCCGGTGAGACTGAGCCACGGGTAGTCAACCGAGAGGCAGATAGATCGGGGAAACGAACCCGTGTAGCCTCTCCAGCTCTCGGACGGTTCGATGTGTTTTTGAACCCAGCCAGCAAGGTCCCAGCAAGCAGGCTGGAAGAGACCGCTGCCGCATCTCATCAAACTCTCGAAAAGTTAACAGGTAAACCTCGCGTTTTCACTGGCGGGGCTCCTCTTCGCGCCTCCGATCTCACACTTGGAAGGCGCGGGAGCGAGCGCGCGGTCATCTAGGGGTGCGAAATGCGAGCCACGGTGAGCTGGCAGGATGCCCCGCCCGACAGGGACGGCCTGCGCAGCGTCTGCTACGACGTCGCCTACAAACCCGATGGGTCCCAGCTGGTGACCGGGATGGGCAATCGGGTTCTGGTTTACGGGTGCCAGGACGGCGCCCTGCTCCACTCTCTCAAGGCTCACAAGGATGCGGTGTACGCGGTATCGTGGAGCTTCGAAGGGTCGAGGTTCGCGTCCGGCGGCGCGGACAAGACCATCATCATCTGGACGTCGGAAGCTGAGGGCATCCTCAAGTACAACCACAATGAGTCGGTGCAGTGCCTCGCGTTCAACCCCTGCTTGATGCAACTCGCGTCCGCCACCGCCAGCGACTTTGGGCTCTGGGCTCCGGAGCAAAAGTCCGTCCAGAAACACAAGGTGAGCAGCAAGGTTCTCTGCATGGGGTGGACCAAAGACGGCCAGCACCTCGCGCTCGGGCAGTACGACGGGTGCGTGTCGGTGAGGGACAGGACGGGTGGTGAGAAGGTTAAGATCCAGCGGGGCGCGCCCGTCTGGTCGCTGGCGTGGAACCCCAACAAGCGGGAGACCCACGACGTGATGGCGGTCGGGTGCTGGGACGGCACGCTCTCGTTCTACCAGCTCAACGGCATGCAGGTGGGCGACGACACGCGCCTGGGCTTTGATCCGTGTTCGGTGTCGTACTTTGGCGGCGGCGACTACGTGGTGGTGGGCGGGACGGACAAAACGGCGCGGCTGTGCTCGAAGGAGGGTACGGTGCTCACGACGTTGTGCGAGCGCGGTTCGTGGGTGTGGTGCGCGCGGGCGCGGCCCGGGCACAACGCCATCGCGGTCGGGTCCGAGGACGGGTCCATCAGCACGCACGCGCTCACCTTCTCCACGGTGCACGGCATGTACAAGGAGCTCTACGCGTACAGGGACCTCATGACGGACGTCATCGTGCAGCAGCTGGAGACGGATCAGAAGGTGCGCATCCGGTGCAAGGACTACGTGAAGAAGATCGCGGTGTACAAGGACAAGCTGGCGGTGCAGCTGCCGGATAAGCTGGTGATTTATCAGAAGATCGAGAGCGACGATCCGGACGACATGCAGTACAGGATGATGACCACGATTGAGGAAAACCTCAAGTGTAACCTGCTTGTCATCACCTCGCACCACGTCATCCTGTGCATGGAGAAGAAGCTGCTGCTGTACACGATGGAAGGCAAGAAGGAGCGAACTTGGTCGATGGACTCCGTGATAAGGTACATCAAGGTGAACGGCGGCCCAGAGAAGGGAGAGGGCGTGCTGGTGGGTCTCAAGGATGGCATGTGCCTGAAAATTTTCATCGACAACGACTTTCCGGTGGAGCTCGTCAACCACGGCGCGTCCGTTCGGTGCCTCGACATGTCGGCGTTTAGGAAGAAGCTGGCTGTGGTGGATGAGAACTCCGCGGTCGTCGTGTACGACGTCAAGACAAAAGCTGTCCTGTTCGAGGGCAAGGGTGCCAACTCGGTGGCGTTCAACTCCGTCTACGAGGACATGTTCTGCTACGCGGGTGATGGAATCCTGTCTATCAAGACGGCGGACTTCCCCGTTCACACGCAGAACCTCGAAGGTTTCGCCGTGGGTTTCAACGCATCTAAGATATACTGTCTGCACAACATCAGCATGCAGACCGTCGTCGTGCCGCACTCTTGGAGCGTGAAGAATTACATCAAGAAAGGGGACTTTGACGGCGCGTACGCGGTTGCGTGCCTCGGCGTGACAAATAAGGACTTCATGAACCTCGGCCTCGCGGCTCACTGGGGGATGAACTTGGAGGTGGCGCGTAAGTGCTTCATCAGGTGCCGCGACATGAAGTACATCGACCTCGTGGCCGACACCGAGGAGGGGCTCAAGAAGGGTGAGCCGCCGTTTATGTTCCGAGCTCTGAGCCTCGCGTACCAGAGCAAGTTTCACGAGGCGGCTAAGGAGTACGCCGAGGGTGGCCGCGCGGACAAGGCGATGGAGATGTTCACGGAAATGCGAATGTTCGACGAAGCGAAGGTATGGGCCGAGGAGTACGCCAAGACGCACGGCGGCGGAGACATCTCCCTCACAGATTTTGTTAACCGCCAAGCCGAGTGGGCGGAGGAGACGAGCGATTACGAATCAGCGGTGAACATGTACGTCCAGGCGAAGAAGTTCGAGAAGGCCGTGGCGCTGGTGGGCAAGAACAACTGGAGGGATAAGCTGGTGGATATCATGCGGGTGCTCGACGTCAAGGATGACGCCAAGGTGATTCAGCAATGTGCGGGTCACTTTGCGCGGTGGGGCGACTCCTCGCACGCCAAGGAGGCGTACAACAAGCTCGGCGACCACGCCGGTCTGATGACGCTGCACGTGCAGCAGAACCAGTGGGACGACGCGTTTGCGCTCCTGAAGCAGCACCCGGAGTACGCGGAGAAGGTGCACCTGCCGTACGCCAACTGGCTGGCGGATAACGATCGGTTCGACGAGGCGCGGGTGGCGTACAGAGTCGCGGGGCGGTCCGAAATGTCGACGCGGATGCTCGAGCAGCTGACCCTCAACGCGGTGCTGATGCGAAGGTTCAAGGACGCAGGGTACTACTACTGGCTCATGTCCGAAGAGGCCGCGGATAGCCTGCCGAAGGACTCCAGGGCGCTCCTCTCGGACGACGACGAGGCGAAGTTGGCGCGGTTCCACGAGCTCAAGGACCGATCCGAGATTTACTACGCCTACGACTACGTGTTCCGTGCCATGGAGGAGCCGTTCAGCTCGTGCCTCCCCTCGACGTTGCTGAACATCGGGCAATTTTTGCTATCCAAGTTCGCCACGCACGACGAGATGCCTATGGGTATCAGTCTCTCATACGTTCTCATCACAATCGCCAAACACGGCGAGGCGCTGGGGGCATACAAGCTCGCGAGGTTCGCCTACAACAAGCTGCAATCTCTGCGAATACCCGCGGCGTGGCAGGCTGAGGTCGATCTGGCATCCGTCGTGGCGAGGTCGAGGCCGAACGTCGACGGAGACGATTTGCTGCCGCTGTGCTTCCGATGTAGCACCACGAACCCTCTCGTGTCCGTCAAGGGTGACGTGTGCATAAACTGCGGCGGACACTTTGTTCGATCCTTCGTCACGTTTGAGCACCTTCCCATGGTCGAGTTCCACCTGGCGGACGACATCTCCGCCAAGGAAGCACGCCGCTTAATCAACGAGGATCCCCCGAACAAAGCGAGCGGCTCCGGTCGCGGCGGCGGCGGGGACGTCCTGGACTCTGGCGGCGATCAGAGGATGATGTTTGACGACGGCACGGGCGACGTGAAATTGGACGACGCGTTTGCGCAGCAGATGGTGGCGCCCAACTCTCTCATCGTGTGCGACCGGGACATGCTGCGGAACCTGCCGCCGAGTGAGGTTGTGATCAGACCGTCGGGCTGCGCGCTGGTCAAGCCCCGATACTACCGCCTCATGGACGCCGACGCGCCCGTCACTGTTGACGACGCGGGTCACCTGTACGAGACCGACGAGTACGAGCTGGCGTGTCTTGAACAGGGCCGAACGCCCTTCACGCGCAAGGGGGTGAACAGCGACGCGGAGCAGGATAACTACGCGATGGTTCCCGAGCCGGAGACCCCGCCGGCGTCGCAGGGAAAGAAGAAGCCGGGGTGGGGCACCGCGAGGGCAGTTGGAACGGTTCGAGGCCTTGAGTTTGGGAAATAAAATCTTAGTGAGTTTCGTTTCTTTCCATGTCTCGTTTCTAGCTCAAGTCAAAAGACCCGATCCCCTCGGTGATCGCGTAACCGAGTCGCTCCTTGAGAACGTCGACGCAGCTGTAAGGCGGCAGCTTGAGATAGCTCGCGCACGTCATCGCGGAGGGCAGGTCGGCGTCCGCCAGCGTCGTCCCGGATGACAGCGGCTGCGACCCGGTGCCTGCAGCCCCTCCCGCGGCGCCGGAGGGTTGCTTGCACACGACCGTGAGCCTGGGCTGCAGCGCAGCCAGACCCCCCGGAGGAAGACGCGGCGCGCCGGTAACGAAGCGCAGGAACGCTCGCTGCTCTTCCGGACCGTATCCGCACATCACCTCGACGAGAGCCTTGATGGGCGGGGACTGGGCGTTGTACCCGTGGTCGTACGTCATGCACTCGCCCAGCAGCTCGGGGGTCCAAGCCTGGCCCTGACCGCAGAGCATGCGGTCAATCTCAGGCTCGGTAAACATGCCGAGCGCGACGGGAGGAAGTACATCCGCGAGGCCGCCACGGAACGCGTCGAGCTGACGCGAGATGCCGCCTCCGACGGACGCGTCAACCACGGCGGCGACGTAATCGCCGAGGTTCTCCGCCGTCACCGCAACCTCCGCTCCGCCGGGCATCAACTCGAAGGTGTCGTCACCGGGGAGGGTAAAAGTCAGGCACAAATCCTCCACGGCTGCGCCGCCCACGGTTATGGCGCGCCACTCCTTCTCGGCAGCGCCCGATCTCTTGAGCGCGTCGATGCGTTTCGCGGCTGCGGACAGCTGTGACAGGGTGCGGCCAAGCTCAGGATCCACCTCCGCGAGGTCATCCAACGCGAGCGTGCGGCCTGAAACGGCGCGGAAGAACACCGGGCTGAGTGCCATGTCGAGTAGCCTTCCATCCTGGAGAGCCTTACCGACCGCGCGACCGAGCATCCTGAAAAGATCGCCGCGCTTGATCCCGCCGGGGGCTCCCGGCACCGTCGCGTCAAAGTCCTTCGCAGAGACGGGTGCGGGGAACAATCCGTGGGGTGCGTTCACGAACCCGTCGGCGGGACCGGGCTTGCCGTCAACGGGCGCGTCCCTCCAAGCCTTGAGCGAGCGCTGGGTAACCTCCTTGGACATGAGCGTGTAAAACTCCAGCGTGGGTCCGGTTCCCGTGCCAACCTCGTTAAAGAACTCAACCTCGAGAACCATCTTATGTGCGCCCGGCATCTCGTACACCTTCATCGCAGACTCCAGAATTCGCTGTCGAGATACGCGGACCTTTTGTCGCTGCAGGCGACCAACACGGAGGTCGCGTCCGCCTCCGCCACCGTTGTTGTCCTGCGACTGGCCGTGCATGCGGTGAAGCGCGCGGGCGAGACCAAACGTGGTGCAGTAGAAGAGCTGCTGCCGCACCTCAAAAGGAAACAGGAAAGGACACGCTCGCGCCAGGGTGGTGCACCAAGTGGGCAAGCTACCGCTGCAAAGAGCCAGGGCGTCTTGGAGCTGCCGCACCATCTTACCGGCCAGCTTGGAGCTGAGGAACGCATCCGCTGGAAGCGAAAGTGCCGTCACCTTCACGTCATCAACCTGCTCCCCGAGATTGATGATTCTGGACGCAGACGTTGAAACCGTGTGCAACACCGAAAGGACGGTGAGAATCGATCGTGTGGCATCCGATACGTTCGCAACGCTCTCGCGATCGCACAACTTGCCGCGCAGGGCGGAGAGAACACCCCCCAAAGCCGCGCGACGCTCCACGGATCCGAGCGCCGCGAGAGCCTCAGCCGCGTCAGCAGTCTCTTCCGAGGAGAGGACCGCGGCGCTACCAGAGCTCGGGGGCGGAGAAGGAAGGGGCTGTCCCTTGGGCGTGACGCCGTATTCCAGGGTATGAGTGCGCTCCCAGAGGCTGGCCGTGCTGACGCCGCTGCCCTCACCGTCCTCGTGTCCATCACCTTGCTCGTCCCCTTCTGCTGCGGCTGAAGCGTGCAACGCAGCGGCGTGAATGGCCTGCAACACGCTCGTCGACGGATGGAAGGGACCCACTCCGGGCGCGCGGAACAGCAGCCGGGGCGGTGCTGCCGCCGCCACCTCTGCGGCGCTTCTCGCGGGCGTCGGAGGTGGATCGGATCTGCCCGCATTTTCCGCCGGGCTCGGGGTCGGCGCCGTGGGTGCACCTCCCGCCGCTCCCTCAGCCGCCGGATCCACGTCCGCGACATCATCCGCGGTGGGCGCGTCCTCCTCTCCGTCCTCCTCGTCATCCAGCTCCTCGTCATCGAAGTCTTCCTCGCCGTCACCTTCTTCCTCCTCGTCCCCTCGCATCTCGTGGTCCTCCTCTTCCTCCTCGTTTGCGTCCATGCTCTCCGCGCCGCTGGCGAGCCGACCAGAGCGACGGGTGGGCGCGGTGCCGGATGCGGAGGCTCCCCCCGCCGGCGTCGCGGGACCCGACGGGGGCTTGTGCACCCGGGGGTAGAGGAAATCCTCGATGGCGTTGAGGGTGGCTAGTGGCTCGACCAGTATGATGTTGGAAGCGTAGTCCTTTAGCTCCGCTCGCTCGCCAGAGGCGCGGCGCAGGCGAAGCTTGAAGGGACGGGCAAGGATGCTGAGCCCGTCTCCTGCCGCCCCCGCTCCCGCCCCTGCTCGCGGTGTGCCACCTCTGTTACCGGCCGATGTTCCGACACCCGAACCTCTCGCACCGGCGCTAAGCTGCATGGGTAAAGTCTCGGTTACAGCCAGCGCTTCAAGAAGTCGCTCCGTTAGAGAGCTTATGGCCCGCGGCGGGAGATCCGTTGAAGCAGCTCGCACAAAAGCCGACAGGCGAGCAGAAATTGAATCGCTCCATCCGTCTCCTTTGGGTAAGTCGGAGCCCGTCAGAAACGAGCTCAGCGCCTCGACACCACCGCTCTCGATAAGCTCGAATGTTGACGTTCCTTCACCCTCGTCGAGAGTGTTGAGAAACTTCATTGCAACCGCCGTCGCCTTCAAGGGGTCCTGACCGGCGTTACGGAGCGGAGCGCACACACTCTGGAGACGCTCAACTGTTCCACCCGTAGCTGCCGCGCTGAAGTGAGCTGCACGTAGGCTGACGGCGCGATCCATGGCAGCGCGGCGCTGAGGAGTGTCGGACATTTTCCGGCCAGAGTTTGTCAGCGCCATCCTCGCAACGATTGATGCAGCGCTGCCACTTCCGACGCCAGACGGCACCACCTGTCCGCGCGGGGTGATGTCACCACTTGACCCCTTGCTGTCGCCGGAACCGTCGTTGCTCGCGGCGTGCATCTCGCAAAGCTGTTCAATTGCGTGGACTGTACCTTCCTTCCTGAACGCGCGACTGAAGGTATCCGGTAGTTTTTGCATGAGGAGGTCCACGATGTACAGGGCCACCTGAGCAATGGCTCCGTCTCGAGACGACACCAACCCTGCCAGGAACGACGCCATCTGTCCGGGCTGAAGCGCGGCCGATCCGGAGATGAGCATCTCAGGTGGTGCGTGGTGCAAAAACTTGGCAAGAGCCGCCAGGCACTGAAGCTTGACGTTTGTGCCGACAGACGCGACCACCACCTGCATGAGGGACGACGTGAGATTGGATCCGTACTCGCGAAGCAGCTCCGGCTCAGCCTTCAGGATCCCCTCAAGGGCGACGCCGGCTGCGTTCGCCACCTCTGAGGCCACAGCCGCGCTGCGACGTCGCGAGTTTGATTTCCTGCCGTTCTCCGTGTTTGGCACATTGACTGGCACCGCAGCGTCAATGCCCAGGGACTCAAGGGGCGACTCAGAGGCTCCGCTTCCGGGTTGAATCGAGGGTAGCAATTGGTTGGCCAACGTCGTCACCTCCAGGAGTTGATCCGCCGACACGATCGGTGAAGCAGGCGAAGCAGAAGCGGTCGAGCTGGCGAGAACTTTGCAGCCGGCGAGTACTGACTTTAGGGTTCCCGGCAGCCCGTTTCTGAGCAGCTGCTCGGCCACGTCAGCCGAACCCTTGCAGCACGTGCCGATGAGACGGATCAGACCGTGATACGTCGACGCGCCGACGGGTGCCGCCGTGGCCGAGCCCGAGGGGGATATGAGGCGCGTCGCGTTGGGAATCAATCCGTGAGAGCAGAGCGCCTGAAGCTGCTGCGGCTGAGAGCTCAGGTTCGCCGCGATGAGCGTCAGACAGGTGCACGCGCTCTCAACCAGCCGCGCGTCATCGTGCATGAGCAGATTAGTGAGAACTGGCACCGAGTCCGAGAGCTGATCCCAGCAGTCGCTGGCAGGCAACTGGCGGCACACGTTTGCCGCTGTCTGCAGAGCCACGCGCTGCATCCCGAGCGAGAAAAAATCGAGGTAGCTCAGGCAGGCCATCATCGCCCCCTCGCGCAGGCAGCTCGATCCGTGGTCCTGCGACAGCTTCTCCAGCGCTTGCAGGGACTGCTCCGCGAGGTCGATGTACTCGATGGTGAGCAGCCTGCTGCAAAACGCGGGCAGCGCGCCGTAGTGGACGATGGCGCCGCGGGAGTTGGGCAAGATGTCAGCCATCGACGTCAGCGCGCGCGCCGCGAGCAGCATGCAATCGGGGTTATGCTCCATCTGCATGAGGTTCACCAGCACCGGCACGAAAGCGTCGACGGACAGGGTGATGAGGGACTCCTCTGATGAGATGACGAGCAGCTCGCACAGCTCGTTTAGCGCCATGATCTGTCGGGTGTCGTCGCCATCTGCGCGGAGTCCGCCGAGGATCTCCTTCAGGCGGCCGCGTGTCTGGCCCGCGGCGGGGATCATATCCTCCAGCCCGCCGCCGAGGCGACGTAGGAGCGCCTGAAGCCCCGAGGGATCGTGTTCGTCCCCGCCCTGCTCGTCCTCGTCTTCCTCTTCATCCTCTTCGCGGTCCTCGTCCTCCTCGTCGCGGTCCTCCTCGTCGTATTCCTCGTCGTCGTCGTATTCCTCCTCATCCAGGTCGTCGTGATCGTAGGCATCCTGGCGCATCGCCTCGAGTTCCTCGCGGCTGACCATGCTTCCGCCGGTCGACGATCTCCTGCGTGTTGCCCTGCTGCTGCTGGAGGTTTTTTTGGGCGTCCTGGTGGAGGATGCCTTCTCAGATCTCCTGTTGGACCTGGAGGGGGTGCCGCCGCCGCCGCCGCCGCTCGCGCCTCTCGCAGGTAGCTCGGTGAGCACTCGAGTAGCGCGTCTCGCGGACTTCTGGCCCTCGGCCCCTTTCTTGGGTTTGCTAGTGCTAGAACCTCCTCGCCTGCGCGACTGGGATGAAGCGCCCCGCTCCGAGGAGGTTTGGTTTTCTAGGTGTGCTGCCGAGGCTCCGACGCTCCCGCGACGGGCACTCGCCTTGGGATTGACAGACTCGGGGACAGCAGACGCGTTTGCTGGCTCACTCGCCTCGCGTGGTTTATCCTCCCTTCGAGTACGCTTTCCTCCCGACACTGACGCGGGCCCGGTCGATTCAGCACCTCTCTTCCTTGAGCGCATCGAAAACAAAAACTAGTGCCATGATACTGCGGAGTGCGCGTCGCCACTCGTCTGCGGTTGATGTGTGAGTATCGGAGATTGACTCAGGTGTCGACGTGCCAGAGTGTTCCTTTGTCACGCAAGCGCGGCGCGGTTTGGTAGCTCGCGTTTCTTCAACGCCAGATCGGGGGAAGGCTTCAGAAGATATAAGGGCGGAAACGTGAAGATGGTGACGTCTTGTCTGGTGCCTGCAGCTCGCAAGGAAAATCGCAGTTTTGGGTGATTTTGGGCGGTTGGTCGAGTGCGGAGGACAGGCTACTGGCGGGCGAGACTGATCCGGCTGTGACGATACGAGTACGTTGCACGACAACGACGAAGCTAAGGAGTGCGCCTCGCCCCGTTCCGTTTACCCGGGTGGGCGCGATCACGCCTCGGGCTCCGCCGCGACGGGGGCGGGTGCGGCGAGGGGAAGTTCGCCGGATGCGGTGACCACGACGTCGTTGACGGGCCTGTCGCCTCGCGCGGTCGGGGTCCTCTCGATCTTCCTGACGACGTCCATTCCCTCGACGATGTTACCAAACACGACGTGCCTGCCGTTCAGCCACGGGGTGGCGGTGGTGGTGATGAAGAACTGCGATCCGTTGGTGTTGGGTCCCGCGTTGGCCATGGAGAGAACGCCCGGCCCGACGTGGTTGAGCTTGTCCAGGGGAAAGGCCTCATCCGGGAACTTGCGGCCGTAGATGGAGTACCCGCCCGTGCCGTTACCTCGCTCGAAATCACCGCCCTGGATCATGAAGTTGGGGATGACGCGGTGGAAGATGGAGTTCTTGTACCCGAAGTCCCTCTCGCCCGTCGCGAGCTGCCTGAAGTTCTCCACCGTCTTCGGCACGTCCTTGCCGAACAGACCGATGACTATCCTCCCCTGGGGCTCGCCGCCGATGGACACGTCGAAGTACACCTTGTTGGTGACCTCGGCGTTGCATAAAAGAGGCGCCGTGTCCGCGGTGGGACACGAATCAGCGAGCGCGGGGGCAACAGCGGCGGCCGCTGCAGCAGCAGCAGAGCCCATGAGGGCGACCCTGCGGCTGGAGGTGGAGGTTTGCGCCTCGTCGCCGGTCGCAGCACACTTAACAACCTGCTGCTTGGAGCGCGACACGGCTGGTGCGGTGCAGTTCGCCTTACGCTGGGTCTTCGACACACGTCTGGAGGCGGAGATGGGCGGGAACACCGTCAGCGCCGTTCGGGTGGAGAACAGGATAGAGAGTTCCGATGGAGTTCGCCGGGGTGTCGGGGACGGGCAGTACGACGGGCACGCGGGGGGCACGCACCGGGTGGGAGCGCCGACGCGTGCGGAGGTGGGAGTGACTATGGTGAGTGACGTCATCGTTTTCGCGCGTGCGTTCAATACAGCTCCTGATGTTATGCCCGGATCCAACCGAATGGCCACGTGTGCAGACCTCGTTTCGAGCCCGAGCCTGCGCGAGAGGCAGAACTCCATTACAACATATAAGGTAAATTTCCTAACTGGATATGTGTGCAGTGTACTACCTGATCGGCTTTTTTCGTGATTTCCACCGTTTCCCCCGTGTGAATAAAGCTCAAAATTTGGCAAAACCCGCAGTCGCGTCCATCGCCCCGACCTGCGGGGAAAAACCCGTACGGGATATTGCTATAGTAACCTTCCGTCACTTTTGGCCTTCCTCCAGACAGTCCGCTCAGTATTAGATAGTTACTCAGATAGTTACTAGCTAGGTAGGTTACTTCTGCTGGGGCGTCAAGATATTTTAAAGATATGCTATTTTCGTCTCGACGAAAGTTTCCAAAAAAGGAAAACTTTCGCTGCAGAATCAGATTCACCATAAGCGCCTTCGCAACTGCGGATCACGCCGGGTTCAAACTCGCTACCTGGAATATAACTAATGACGTTGAGAAAGCGCAAGAGCATTTCGGTGAAAGCTGCAAAAAAGAACTGCTTCGAGAAGATCGTTCCGATTCCTAACGAGTTCTATGCCTCGAACAAGGAAGAGGACCTCATCGTACCTAAGGGAAAGGCCGTACCGATGGCACTCGTCCTCCAGTTCATGCAATGGGGCGCATTCGCCTCATTCTTCACGTACTACTCCATGCCGATATCCTATATCCGTGAATCCACCATTCAGGCCGAGTGGAACTACGGCGGGCCGTCTTGGAACTGCACGCCTATGATGGCAGACGATTTTTACAACATGCGGTGGAACTATGAAACTTGCAAGACTATTGTTCAGCCCCCGAGCGAGAAGAGCGTTTTGCCCGTGTCTGACCAGAGGTTTATGCCTGCAGACTTTGGCGAATTCGATAGTGGCTTTGACATCCCAACTCGGGGTGCTGCGTGGCGATACTACCCTTTCGTCGGGACTCCTGCGTTTGCAAAGGGCGTCATGGGCCCAGCGTTGCCTCTCAATTCAAACCCTTCGCTTGACCACGAGGGCGTCAAAACTGCTATTGACAGTATTTTCTCTCAGCTCGCTGATCTGAACACTTGTGGACTCGATGGTTTTCCACAGCACGTCTATCGAATGCGCAATGAAATAGTGAAGTATGATCGCTATATATATGACATCTTCCAGGTAAATTTGAAGCAGTCTTTTGTTCCTCCTCCACCTTCCCCGCCCCCAGCACCACCCCCGCCGCCATTTCCGTCCCCACCCTCGACTACTCATTCTGTTTGCTGTGGGGGGGGAACGAAATACGACGTTGAAGAGCCAAAATGCCAACGCGGCACATTCATGTTCAACGGCAACCCGGGTACCAGGTGCAGCAACTTCGACTGGTCCGCTTCTGTTGGTGAGACAATATCAGCATATGACAACGTAGGTAATCCAATTTCGAGTGTCATTCATACCGCTCGACTGAAGGAATCGCAATATTTCAGCGTCACCGATATTGCGGGTGACAGGACAAACAAGGTTCCTCTCAAAAAGCTCGACGAATATGGGCATTATTATACCGGCCAAAACGACCAGTGTGCCGACTCTGGGAGCGTCTGCACGTTCCTGACCTGGAGCGACACGAATCCAGGTACTTGCAATTGCCTCGGTACTACCGCTTATGATCGTGTCGAGAACTGTGCTAAATGCTGCCTAGATGATGCAGATACTTGCGGTATGAATGACCCCGACAAGTGTAACCGAGACCTGTGCTGCTGGGATTGTGGTATGGATGTCGGTATGGATTTCGGGCACAGCAGCAGCAGTGGTGGCGGTGGTCCGCCGACCAAGGAGGATCCTACATATGCAATGTATGCCTACGGCTTGCCTGAAGGCTTCTACGAAAATTGCACCACAACGCAGGCTGAGGCAATTGCCATGTTCACGAAGTACAATGAGCTCCATGACCCATGCGAGTGGGCTAAGTTAAACGGACCGTTCAACTGTGAACGAGCAGGCCCAACCGGCATCGGTCAGCGATTCTCGCTTGCATATGCTAATGCACTTCTTGCATACACAGTCATTTCTGCCACTATCGTCAACATCTTCTACGCCAAGGCGAAGCGCAGGGCAGAGGGCAAGGATGTCGAGAAGGGCATCGAGGAAGTCGAGTTTGTCGATGTTGGTCCCAGGCCGGCGCAGCCCACGACGCAGATCCAGTTCGCCGACGGTACTACGCTCACGCCAGAGCAGATCCAGGCGAAGGTTTAAGTTAATTTTCACCACATCGTCCAAGGGGTTAAGATAAGTGAGCGCGAGCTTGATCCAAGGAAATGGTACCTCTGTGCTCTTCAGAGATACATGATGTGAAAATGCCAACGACATTTCGAATTCAGTTGTTCAAGGCAAGGCGATGACCCCTGCATGAATAGGCATGTTACACGTCTGTTGATCATGGAAGCCACCTTTGGGGAGGCCGAGAGGGCATTTTCACCACATTTTCACCATGTTTACTCTTCACCATGTTTACTCTGCTCACACTGCATGATTGTTCTTGCCCGATTTCTCTGTTGTAATATGTATGGTAAAATATGTATGGCAACCTTCACCGCTCCCTCCTCGCCGCGACGGTCGACGCCTGCATGACGACGTCTGCGGCGAGCTTCTCAGCCTCCTCCACCGCGGCCCAGAGCTCGGGAGGAACGCTGGACGGGGCGGATCCGCTCGCGACGGGCGCGACGGAGGATGCCGCCTGCACCGGCGCCGGCTCGACCGGGCGCGGGGAAGCCGTCTCCGGGACGCCGTCATCCTCCGCGATGGCGTCGCCGCTGCTCGTCGACGCCGGTTTCTGTCCGCCCAAGACCTCCGGGTAGAGCCCAGCCTCGCGATCTTCGTCCCACTCCTCGCTGTCGAGCACGGACGCCACGGCTCTGGCGGCGGCGATCACCGCCGGGTCCTCGTCGCTGTCAAACACCCACCCGCGCTCCCCCCGCTCGGTCGCCTCGGGCGGCGATCCCTTCTCCTCGTCCACCTCCCCCTCCGCCGCCGCGGGGACGGGGACGGGGTCGGGGTCGGGGACGGGGACCGCCGCGTCGTCTTCCTCCGCGGCGGTCGCGGGTGCGGTGCGCGGCGCGGATCGCGTCGGCGGTTCCGCCTTGTACTCGGCGGGCGGCGGCGGCGGCTGGGTCGCGGTTGCGGCTGCGGCTCCGACAGCGGCCGGGTCGAGGTAGCGGTCGTACAGATCCGCGGGCAGGATAGCCTTGAAGATCTCGCGGCCCGGCGCCTCCGCGGCGATACCCCGCTCCTCCAGGGTCTCCACCATCCCCTCCGCGCGTCGGACCAGGTCCTCGGCCTTGTCGTTGATGGGCCTGGGATCCTGCAGCAGCGTGTTCAGCTCCCCGGGCGCCTGCGCCAGCACCCCGAGGAGCTGGCCCTTCTGCAGGAGGTCGAGAGCCTCGGTGGCGCCGCCGAGGGCGAGGCGTGGACCCATTACCGCCGCGGCGAGGGGATCCTTCATGATGCGCTCCAGCGGAGACGGCCTCCGGGGCGGCGACTCGAAGGTCGACGCTCCATCCGAGGGGGAGGCGGCCGTCTCGCTCGGTGCCCCGTCGCCCGCCGCGCGCGTCGGCGCGGCGCGACGACCGGCGGGGTTCGCGCGGCGGCGGTTCACCGCGACCGTTAGGATGTTCACGGACGTGATGACCGATGCCATTGTCCCTTTTCCCGTACAGAGCGGTGCGCTCCGCTCTCTCCGGGGGATTGCAGTGGAATGACGATAAAATCCATGAAGTGAGAGATTTTGAGATCTGCATTTCGAGGGTCCTGCATTTCGAGGCGAGGTGGGCCTCTCTGCCGCTCTGCCGCCGACGGAGAGAGATTGCGAGTGAATGGCTCGCTGGCCTTTTTCGCCACTGCCTGACCAATAAGAGGCCGCCAAGCGCGTTGCGCGAAAAAATATCAGGCGGCCGCTTCACTTCGCCTGCGCGGCTTTGCCGGTGGCGGGTCGGACCTCGACCAGCGCATCGAACGCCCATGGCGTCCATCATCCTCGCGGGAGTCAACCCCGTCGCGCGCTCGCTTCCCGCACGCCGCCGCGCGGTGGGCCGCGCTGCTGGCGCGAAGCTTGCGTTCGTTGCTAGTGCGGCTCCCGCTGGCCATTCTTCTCGCGTCGCGGGCCCGGCTCCACGCGGTCCCGCGGCGTTGGTGATGCCCGGCGCCGCGACCGTTCGAGGCGACCAGATGATGGCCCGCGCCACTGCGCTCGAAATCAGCGCGCCAGCCGCCAACGACGATAAGAAGCAGGTAAGCCACGAGCGCCACGTCCACTCCGTCTGTGGCGAAGCGAATCTTGCCGCTCTTCTTCTCCCCCCGTCCGTCCGCCCGCGAGGACCCCAGGCTCCTTTGACGCCACCACGTATCTGACACCGCCTTTCTCTCCACGATGCGCAGCTCCTGTTCAAAATCGCCGTCGGCGTCACCGTCGCCGCTCTCGCTCTCGCGTTTCCTTGTGAGTCCTCGCGCGAACCTCTTCGCACCGTCCGTCGCGTCCTCGAACCGTCGTCCGTTATGCGTGAAAAATCTTGCCCGGCCGAACACGAACGCGCGCCCTGAACGATCGTTCCTCACTCCTCTCCCCCCAAAACCCCAGGCGCCTCCCTCGCGGCTGCGAAGGCTAAGGGCGCGGTGGCCGCCGCGTATCCCATATCCTTCCTCCCGTACACGCACAACCAGATACTGCACGCCGTGAACCTCGGCTCGCTCCCCGCGTGGTTCTCCCTCCTGGTCCTGCCCCGGTGGCACATGACGAAGAAGATCACCGCGGCGGTCGCCGTGGCGTACTCCGTCCTGTACGTCGCCCTCGCGTACGCGCTCTTCTCGGAGTCGATACTCTCCATGGACTACTCCTCCCTGTCCACCACCCAGGGTTTGAGCAAGGCGTTCTCTGACGCCACCTCGGTGCTCGCGGGGTGGGCGCACTTCATCGTGTTCGACCTGTGGACCGCGCGATTCTTCGTCCTCGACTCCGGACGGTCCGGGATCCCGCACCTCGCGATCGTACCCGCGATCCTCGGGTGCATGTTCTTCGGGCCCGTCGGTCTCCTGACCTACCTCGCCGTGAAGAGGGTGTACGAGTCGCTGCAGATGAGGAACCCGATGTCCACCAAGACGTACAACTTCTGAACGAAGGTCGAGACGTGACGTAGCGCATTTCCATTAGACCCCCGAGGATAACACTCACTTCTCCTTGGGGACTTTAGCTTAGCATTGCTTAGCCGCCGCAGCTGTATTACCAAGTCCTCTAAAAGTTCATCGACCAGCGCGCCATCATCCTCGCCAGAAATCCAACGTCGCGCAGCAAAAAAGAAAACCAGACCCACGGAAATCCGGAAACCCTCTGATCTTTATTTTCAGAAAATCCACCATCACCCAAGAATGTCAAATGACTACCTCCGCGTCGTAGCGGAGAGCGATTCTGGTCACCCAGGATCGTCCCCCGTAGTCTAGTTGGTTAGGATACGAGACTCTCACTCTCGAGGCCCGGGTTCGATTCCCGGCGGGGGAAACCCACTTTTTTTTTCTTTTTCGGTGCAACATTTTATTAACCCGTGCGCCAACTGGCTAATTAGTGATATCTGGGAGCGTGTTTGTGGTAAAACATCTTCCGGAGCATTCGGGACCTCCAACATTTGGTGGTTTTCCCCTTGGACCTCACGCAAACACCATCTGACAGTGGTTTGGTCAATCACGAAGGAGTGCTCAGTTGTATTAAAAATCTCCAAAGGCGCCCGCACTTTCAAACTCGGACGTGCCTCAACGGTGTACCCCATGATGATTCCCATGACTCTCTTCACACCGTCACAGCCTGCTCGTTGAGAAGCCTCTCCGCGATGAACATGTCCTCCGGCGTGGTGACCTTGATGTTGACGTAGGAACCCTCGGTGATCTGCACCCGCTCTCCCATGAACTCCACGATGGAAACGTCGTCGGTCACCTCGTATCCTTTCTCGTTGACGAGCTTGAAGCCCTCCTTGAGCAGATCCGGCTTGATCACCTGCGGGGTCTGCATCTCCCACAGTTTGCTTCGGTCCAGCGTCTTCGCGATGGACAGGTCGTCGTTCGCCTCCTTCACCGTCGCCTTGCACCTGACCGCCAGCACCGCCGCACCGTGCTCCATCGCATCCGCGCAGCACCTCCTCACGTCCGCGAGGTCCACGAGGGGCCGGGCGGAGTCGTGGATGGCGGCCAGCGCGGCGCCCTCGCGAACCTCGGAGAGCCCGTTGAACACGGAGTCCTGGCGCTCCTTGCCTGGCAGCGCGAACTTGACGGGCTTCGACACGGGGCACCCCTCGAAGATGTCGCGGTACGAGGGATCACACACGACGACGATCTCGCCGACCTCCTCCATCTCGGCGAACTTCTTCAGGCTGTACAGCGCGATGGGGGTGCCGAGGAGAGGGAGGTACTGCTTGGGCATGTCCGCCTTCATGCGCTTGCCGACGCCGCCCGCGAGGAGGACGACGCTGACGGAGTCCTTCTCAACGGCAGCCGCCGCAACGCATCGCACGGGGCCGCGCACGGCGCGTCGAACGGCGGAGGAGCGGCGGCCGACGGAGGAGAAGGTCCTTACGGAGGATGTGCTGGCGGAGAGCGCGACGCAGGTCATCGCTTCTGATCACGGCAGCTTAGTTGGGACGACGGACGAGGCAGATGGCGCTCGCGTTGATTGGTAGGTTCGGTCCGGGTAGATGCCGATCGTGGGTTGCGTCTCGCCTTTCGTGCGAGGGCGTGGGTCGTTGTGCGCACGCTGCGAGGGCGGGGTCGAAGAGGGTATCGGCAATGGATAGATTTACGCGAGTCGCCCGTGGCCAATCACGCAAGATCTGGATAAAGTCCACCAAGCCACCAGCACCACGATGACATAAATCAAAACGCGTCCTAACTGTTTGCATGTGAAGAATTGTTGATTGTTACCCATTAGAAGGGCGATGGGGAGGTCCGGTTTGGGATTGGAGGCCTTTTCAATTTCCCGAACTGCTGCGACGTCTTCTCCACGCCATCCGCGCGCCAGTCTCGACAGCGCGTTGGGCTTCAAAGTTTGCAACACGACCATGACGGCCAGTGGTGTCGCGATGCGATGCATCTCCGCAACGACGATGTTCGCTCCGACAATCTCCAGGACGAACGCGGGCTCCTCCAGAAAGGTATCACCTGCGAAGATCTCTCGTCGATCGGCGTCCCGCGCGACCAGGGTGGTAGTCAGGGCGGAAGAGGAACCCGCGCGGGCGAAGGGTCCCTCGACGAACCAGATGCTTGTCTTTGTACCACCACACCCCCTCATCAACCACTGGCTCGGCATCGCTCGCAACGCGATGACCCCGCCGGCCATCTTCCGCAGCACCCTCGGCGAGCTCGGCCGTCTCCTGGTCTACGAGTGCGTCCGCGACTGGCTCCCGACGTTCACCGCCGAAGTGGAGGGTCCGATGGCGACAGCCCAGGTGGAGATGGTGGATCCCGGGCAGCCCGTCGCGGTGGTGCCCGTGCTTCGCGCCGGCCTCGTGCTCCTGGAGGAGTGCAAGACGGTGCTCCCGGCGTCTGTCACTTACCACCTCGGGTTCGTCCGCGACGAGGAGACACTGGAGGCCAAGATGTACCTGAACAAGCTGCCCAAGCAGTTCGCCGAGGGTCAGCGGGTGCTCATCTCCGACCCCATGCTGGCCACGGGCGGGACCATCGTGCAGGCCATCGAGGAGTGCCTCAGCCGCGGCGCCCTGGTGAAAAACATCCGCATCGTCTGCGTCGTCGCGTGCCCAACCGCGCTCAGCGTCCTCTCTGACAAGTACCCCGGGCTCAGGGTGTACGCAGCCATGATCGACGAGGAGCTGAACGACCAGGGATACATCATCCCCGGCCTCGGCGACGCGGGGGATCGCGCGTTTGGAACTGAGTGATGTGCGCCGGGTAGCTGGAAATTCATTTAAATAGTTCGTTACTCTTCTTACACACCGCAGCTCGGGGTCCGCGGGCGACGCGTACAGCGTCCTGCTAAAATATCTACGAAGCCCTTCGTCACTTCCCACCTGTGAGTCCACCCAAACCGCTCGCCAGCGAGTACGCCGGAAAGACGATATTTGGGAACTTCTTGGAGAGGTTGACGAACTCGTCAAAGGAGATTTGCCCGTCGCCGTCAGTGTCGCACTGCTTCATGAGCCACTCCACCTTCCTGTTGAGCTGCTTCTCGCTCGCCATGTTAGTCGCCTTGACGATCTTCCGGAGTTCCGATGAGTCAATGGAGCCAGATCCGTCCAGATCGAACACCTGGAACGCGAACTTGACCTTGTTCTCCCGCGCCTCCGTGCCCACGTTGGACAGGCCAACGACGAATTCTTTGAGATCTATGAGCCCGGTGCGGTCGCTGTCGAACATGGAAAACAGCCTCTCCACGAAAGGAGAGCGCTCGACGCGCAACAGGCGGCAGAACTCGTTGATGTCCACCATGCCGGACTTGTCCTGGTCGATGGCCAGGAACTGCTTGTAGATTTTCTTCAGCGCCTCGTTGTTGAGTCCGTGGGACTTCTGGAACGACTCCATGTCCGCTACGGGGTTGCCGGGCGGGGGGGGCTGGAACTGCGCGCCACCCATCCCCATAGACTGCTGTGCGCCTCCCATCCCGCCCCCCATAGACGCGTTGGGGGGAGGAGGCATCCCCTGGAAGGAGTTGATGAGCTTGAAAAACTCGTCGAAGCTGATCTGACCGTCGCCGTCCAGGTCGGCCATGAGGATCATCTCGTCCACCTCGTCGTCAGTCGCCTTCTCTCCCATACTCTGCAGAACGTGCGCAATCTCCGCCGCCCCTACGAAACCGTTCTTGTCGAGGTCGAACTCCCTGAACGCCTCCTTGACCTCCTCGGGGCTGAGCGCGAAGCCTCCTCCACCCCCGCCCCCGGCCGGCGCGCCTCCCGCCCCCATGCCCCCCATTCCGCCGCCTCCCATCCCCATGCCCGTGCCCATTCCACCGCCGGGAGCCTTGTCCCCTCCGAACATCTTTCCAAACATGGCGAAGGGAGCGTCGAGACCTCGACCAAGCCCGGACGTTCAAAATAATGTCAGCATCCAGGACGAGCCCAAGTTTTTGGGGATAAAGGGCGGAATGCCTCGCCACTACCCCCAACGGCAAAGCACGCGGTCGAGATGGGCGCGTGGAACCCGCGCGTCGCGATCGCGGCGCTATTCGGACTCTTGTTGTTCTTCGCCACCGGGGGCGTCGTCGCGGTGTCTTCGCCCGACCTGAGCGACCTCTCCGAGGTGCTGAGGTGGCTCGAACAACTCGGTTCACTCGACGCCGACACCCAGAGGGCGATGCTCCGCCTCTTCGGGCAGCAGATGGTGGACAGTGGGGTGACGAAGTGCGACGTCTTCGGTGGTAGGGAAAGCTGCATAGATCTCGACCCCAGCTCGAAGTTCGCCCACTCCTGCGTCAACTACCCACTCAAGGTGGACTGCGCGTTCTACCGCGGCGCGTTAGCGGAGCAGGACGAGGACCCGACGTCGGAGCTCGAAGCGGAGGTTGAGGCACAGAAGGCTACGATGTGCGACGGGTGCAACGCGAACTTGAAGGATCTGTACTGCGCGCAGACCGTGCCGCCGTGTGGGTCGTTCCAGGACCACATCGAGCTCGCCATCGTCCCTCCGCTGCAGAGGATCGTCCAAGGGCAGATTGACGGGGACAACATCGCCGACGCGGTTGCAAAAGAGGTTCCCAACCTCGTCAAGACACTCGCGCTGGTCGCCCCGTGCAGGAGGTACTGCGAGGCCATCACATCATCGTGCGGGTGCGGTCGGAAGATCACAATCGGCCAGGTGCTCGCTTCGAACAAGACGAAGAACATCCTGCCCGCGCCTCCCGAGGGAATTTCCTACGAGCAGCTCTTGGCGCAGGTCAAGGACACGCCCTTGTGCGACCTTTACGCGGACGAGACGGAACCGGGGTTCTCGGGACACTGCCCGAAGGACCCAAACGCCTTGATCGGAGACACGTGCGGCTGGTGCTCGGACAACAACGAGATCCCAACCTTCGTGGAGGAACACCTCGGCGTCGCACTCATCGACGGCGTCTGGGGGTGGTTGATTGGGCCCGAGGGGTTGCTGGTGGACGCCGGGTTTCTGTCCCGGGACAAGAACGTCCCGGAGATACCGAGCGAAGGGAAGGTACGCGGACCAAACCGCGGTCGCAGGGTCCTGTCGTTCTTTCTCTGGCTCGTCGGGCTCGGAGGGGTGGGTGTCGGCGCCTTTTTCGGCCTTCGCGCGTTTCGCCGCTTCCGGGAGGAGCGCGGAGGTTTCCGGCACGAATACACGCGCGCGGACTTTCTGGAGGAAGACGAGGGAGAGTACACGGCCGCGGTGGACCTCGATGAGCTCTGAACGTTGTAAAGATGCGAATTTTCTAGGCGCACTCGCTGCTTCTCGCTAGGAACAGAAAAGATGGTGAAAATCAGACGTCACCGATCACTTGCCAGCTTGCCTGCCTGCCGTGTGGTCGGTATCAAAAAGGAAAATCGATCGAATTCGCCGGTAGATCCACGACGGCGTCATACTTCGGGGCGTCACGGCGAGCTTTCCTTTGAAATACCATCGCATTGTGCCGAGGTGCACACTCGCTTGCGCAACCCCTCACAGAAACAAGGCGAGATGGCCGAGGAAACGGTGAGCAGACGGCCCGAAATTTACCTTCGTACGAAGCGTATCTGATTGTACCCGAAACACCCTTCAGCCGTAATATGCTGACATTCCCGACTTCCTCTATCCATGAAGCAGGATGACAACAAGACGGAGATAAGGAACTCCGCGTTCATTCCACTGGGGATGAACTTCGTTAAGGAAATCGCCAAGGAGCTCATGCCCGAGGCTGAGCGAAAAGGGCTCAGCGACTTCATGCGGATCATTCGGCTCCTCTTCCATTTCGAGTACCTCGAGTCACGCGACAAGTTGAAGCGCAACTTCGACATCGTGACGGCGCACCAAGACGACAACGAGGCGCTCATAGACGTGATGAAGGAAAGTAAGATGACCCCCTCGGAGTTTCTGGACGTGTCTGTGGACTTCGTGAGCGACTTTTGCACGCTCTTGGCCGATGCCAACTTTTCGTTGTTGACGCAGAAGGAATGGGAGCTGGCGAAAGCGGAGGATTTCATGTTCACGCTGCCGTGCGACATCGCCTGGGATAAGTTCGATAAGGAACTCCTTGGTACCTTTCTTAAGCAGAATCCCGCTCTGAGCGAGGGCCTGACCCAATTTGCCGACGCCGCCTTGCTGTTCAAGCGTGGCAATGGCGTGGCGAAGGCAAAGGGCATGTTCATCATGGAGAAGGTCGAGATGTTCCTGGAGATGTGCATCATGGAGCCTCTGCTGGCAATCGTAGGCAGGCCCAAGACGGTGTTCGCGTCCCTAGGCGGTGTAGGAAAGAAACGCACTGCGATGGTCAAGAAGGACGGCGCTGGCAAGGGGTTGATTGAGGAGGAGAGGCATGACGTCACGGTCATCGAGCGTCGAACTCTTCGCCGTTTGCTGCCAAATCCCCTGGCGATTCTCAAGAACCTCTTCAAGACCATGGAGCTTCAAGAGCCAACGTTCAAGGAGGTCGTGCTCTTGTATCGCATGGCCAAACCGGTGGAGGACCGTCAGGCTGGCCCCGGCGGAGTCGGACCCCTCATCCTCAAGTCCTTCCACGACATTCCCATGGCGGACCTGGAGATGATCTTCCCCGAGGTGAACGTCACGGTGAAGTTCAAGGACATGCTGATAAACGTGACGCTCGCGATTATCGCCATCATCACCTTTCTTTGGACCCTCATGACGGGAGGTTGGACCAAGGAGGTCATCACGCTCATCTCCGTTCTCGGCGGCAAGGTGGCGCAGTCTGTCACCGCGCTCATGGCTGCGCAGACGCGATACACGGGAATGATGGCCAAGGAACTCCAGGCGAAGAGCGCCAACAGCCAGACGGGCATGCTGATGCATCTTATGGAATCGATGGAAGATCAGGAGTGCAAGGAGATGATCCTTTCGTACGCTGTCCTGGCTGCAAACGGGAAGAGCATGACGCTCAAGGAGATTGACGCGAAGTGCGAGTACGAGCTGTACGATCGTTTCCGTCTCAAGATCGATTTCGACGTGGAGGGCGCCATGGTCAAACTTCTTCGGGAGGGCCTCGTCGAACAGAGGGCTGGCGTGCTGTACACGGCGACCCCACTGAAGAAGGCGCTCAAGAGACTTGACACCAAGTGGGATAACCTCTTTGACTACAGGGACGACGGCGGCGCGACCAAGGCGGATGACGCAGCCATGCAGCTGGAGGCGGCGAGGAAGGCGAGGTATCAGACCGTGGAGGCGACGCTCAGGGAACAGCTGGCAAACACCGACGCGGAACGGGCAGCTGCGGTCGGAAAGCTCAAGGGGCAGCAAGAGGAGATCGCGAAGAGGATTAAGTTGCTTGAGGACGCGATGAGCTCATACAAGTGGCGGACGGGGTGAGATTCCTTGTACCGCGCAGAAACCTCTCGGACACAAGGACGGGTTTGCGTCGGTAAGATTTGTAATTGTTTCTTCGCTCGTGTTTTACATGTCGTGCGTGCCAAGTTCCACTCAAGCGCCCTCAGCAGCCTCCTCGTCGGCCTCCTCCTCTGCGTCTTCCTCCCCTTCTCCTGCCGCATCGTCCTCCTCCGCCTTACGCTTCTTGGTCGCGGCGTCGTTCCTCTTGGCCGACTTCGCCGCCGCGTCCTTCTTGAACGCTGCGTCGTGTGAAGAAATGGGAGAGAGCGTCAGAGAATTTGCACCGATGCGAGGCGACTCGCGCAGAGGAAAGGTGGGCGGGAGAGGATCGGGCGCAGTGGGCACGCGGGCGGGCGCGGGTCTCACCTGCCAGAGCCTCCTTCAGGGGCTCGCCGAACTCCCCAAACTCGAGCTCCTCGACAGCTTTGAACACGTCGTCCACGCTGATCGTCTGCCTCTTCCCGTCGCGGCATATGTCGTTCGCGGTGGAGGTCAGGATGTGGATGAAGATCTTGGCGCACTCGCCGAACGCGAGCAGCGCCTCCTTCTGGACGTGCCCGTCGGGGGCCTTGTTGCCCTTGGCGTCGGGTCCCCCCTCGTTCATGAGCGCTGTCAGCTTAGCCTTCACGATCCTCTTGATGTGCGCGCGCGGGAGGTCATCCTGTGGTTCCGACATGGCGGGCTGCGTCCAGCTACAGTGGCCCCCTTCTCCGCAGCTCCCGATCGTCGTCTGTCAGGTCGCCCCAACTGGACACAAAATTACCTTTTCCGCCACTGCGTGCCAGTCAGGTTCCAGTGACCGTTTCTCCCTGGTCTCCACGACTCAAGAATAACCCAAGCACGCGTCCAAATAAATTCAAAACTCGGCGTTGTTTTTGAAATGATGTTAGCCCGAAAGCCCGGACCGTTGACGCGTCCACTCACGACGCGCGCGCGTGACGTGACCGCGGAAGGAAGTATCGGCGTCGGGTCGTTGTTCAGCCTTCACGTCGGACAGCGCTCCACGAAATCGCGTGGCTCCCGAGAGCGGCCAAGGCGCAGCGCATCGATCTCCGTCGCAGGGTGCCGTTGGTGGCATCTCTTCGCTGGAAAAGTTCGGCGAGCTTGCGTGCGCGACGAAAGTGCGCCGCCGCCAACCCCACGCACGGGTCGAGCCTCGAATTCGATCGAAGGTTCGTTTAACCATCTACGATATGACGAACACCGCGTCGCTCCGAACGAAGGCGGGCCGCCGCGCGTCGTTGCTGGCCGGAGTGTTGGTCGGTGCCCTGCTCGCCACCGGGGCGGACGCGCAGGCCGCCACGCGCCCCACCGCAGAGTCCGCGGGCTTGAATGCCCCCTCGACGTACGGTATCGACTGGACCGACGTTCCGACCGAGCCGACGAAGACGGTGGTCAAGGTCACGGCTGAGAACTGCCTGTGCGACCTCACCGAGGGAACCTGCGACGCCAACTGCTGCTGCGACCCCGACTGCGATTCCAACGAGAAGGCGCAGTTCACCGAATGCGCGACTTGCGTTTACGACGGAGCCAACGCGGCCATGAACGGCAAGGTGTGCCTCCCCGAGGGTCGCAGCCCTCCATCACTGGAGTACTGCTTGCCCAGCTCGACGGTGTCGAGGGTCAACCTGCTCAGCAGCAGCAGCCTCGGTGTTGTCGAGCAGCGAAAGGCAGACATGTCCTTCCTCTCGCAGCAGCTCTGCATCAAGGATGACAACAGCGCCTCGCTGGGAAAGTACTTCCTCGACCCGGGCTTTGCCACTGACGACATCCTGAAGAGCTCGGTCACGCTCCAGAGCGAGAGATTCTGGAATCCCGTGCCCGCAGCCGCGTCCGAGACCCAGCCCAAGTACCGCCACAACGACACCATCGGTGTCGTAAAAGCCGCATCTGAGCCGCTGTTGCCCGGAAACAAGTTTGTGCTCCCAGGAGCCACGTTCAGCGGCGTGTGCGGATGGACCAACGTGATTGGGTACAATATGCCACTTCCCGCGTCCGCTGCTTCGGAAGATGCCACCTGCCTGGTGCCCATTGACGACACACTCTCGAAGAGTTGTACGACTCTCTTGAACGCCAAGTACCTGGTCAACGACCTCAAGCTGGCGAAGACTCCCGGAAGCAGCGCAACCCCGACGGAGGCTCCTACAATCTCTTCCATGAAGTACCGCTCTCGAATTGGCGGCAAACTCACAGATTTGACGGGTACAGTCCCTGCCGCGACGTTCACCGACGGCAGCGGCGGCTCTGGCGCTGCAGACACGTGTAATTTCGCAGTCGTTGAGGCACACTACGTCATCACGCACGACGGCAGTGGTTCCATCAGCAGCTTTGCCGTTGACCTCGTCTTTGCCGACGTCATGACCAGCACCAGGTGGTCAGCCGTGTACAATGCCAATGGTGCCCTGGCAGACCCGGGCAACCCCTCGTCCGTGCGTGTCAAGTACACGGTGTCCTGGAAACTCAGCGCCGAGACGGTGGTGCCCAGAAGCGGCGCGCCGGGTTACGTGGTTGGCGCTCCCCTCTTGGCAGGTACCAAAGACACGAGCTCTGGCAAAAATGCCGTCGCACGTCTGAAGGATGGCCTGACCATACCTGGCGCGGGCCCCGATGGGAGATGCAGCGGCAACGGCAAGTCTACCGTGCGCTTCGGCATGTCTCAATCGAGCTCTTGCGCCATCCCTCTCTCGCAAGATAATCTCAAGACTTTCTGCCAGGGCAGCGGCGACAAGGCAGTGGCCGACTACTTGTACGATCTCATCAGCGTGAACGGCGTGCTGGGTGGCACCACGCCTGACAAAACCAAGGCGCCTGGTTCATCCGTGCCGCTTCCTGCCCAGCTCATGGACGGTCTCCTGTATGGAACGTTGGATAGCAACTACGATCTCAGCGCAAAGACGGTGATGGTGGCTGCGTGGGCCAACGCGAATTACGAGAACATCGCTGACTGGAAGTCGTGCGATGCAACCGACACGACCGACTGCGCCACGGAGCTGACCGCCGCAGAGCAGCTCACCAAACCCTCCGGGGACTCAGCCATGTCTTGGGATGAAACGACAAAGACATGCAAAAACGTCGCTGTCGGCGTCAACATCGACGTGCTCACTGCCAAGGTTGGCCACCTCGACCACGCGCAGTCTAAGGTCCAGCGGGTGAAGGTGAGCTGGAATCTCGCGGACTGGACCTACACGGACTTTCCTTGGGACAACGCCGCCGACGACCGTCAGGACTTTATGCTGAAGTCCACGGTGCACTTTGTGGAGATGGCTCAGGATGCTCCGGAGGGTGTGAAACCTGCGTCCCCTCCCATCCTGCCGACGCTCCCAGCGGATGTCTTCTATCCATTCCTCAGCGCCGGGCCCGCCGGTGGGCGCGCTGCGGCTTCGGCGGCGTGGTGTGTGGCTCTCGTTGCAGCCATATTTGTGGCTTGGGTGACGGCTCGCGGAGACGATTCGTACTGAGAGAGAGGCGTCTTTGTTTGTCAAATGTTAATATACTACGTGATACTCCCTCTCTACGCGTATTCGTTCACGCTGTGTCTTCAGGCATGCCCCCCGGTACTAACAGCGCGATGTTGTTCCCGTTGAGAAGAATCTGATCTAGCTTTGTCTCGCGCCTGCCCTCTGGGGTCATCTCACTGCAGTACGAGATCGGAATCAGGTCAGACAGGAATTACGCGGGACGGCGGTATGCCGGGCTACTGTCCCGAAAAAAGGAGGAGAAGAACGCGGGGGGCGGCAAAATGCGAAATTGTTCTTGGGAGACTCACTACTCAATCACATCCTCCAGCACCATGTTCACATACACGTCAAAGCCCCTGAGAGTACCAACCATCTCCTTCTCGCCCTTCATGATCACCCAAATCCTCGATCCTACGCACTTGTCCACCAACTCCGACGGCAGGAGTTGGGAGGGGTTGGTAGCCATGGCTTTGGTGGGCAACGCCATTTTACTGAACGCACGACGTCACAAGACTGCGCGGAAGTGAGCGGTCCCGAACCGCCAGCTGTGGGAGCGGAGGCCAGAATTTTAGGTCTAAATATTTTGGCCAGGCGGGCGGGCGAGACACGCAAGTCGCACTGCAGGGCCATGTTTTTCTTCTCAAGAAAATCTTCACACAACCGCCGCGAGACGCAGGGATTGTTCGACAATGTTAAATGAATCGTATTGAAGGTAAGTGTTACCGAACCACTCTTTCTACTGCGCGCTAGCTACCTAAGCTCACTGGGAGGCAGCCCCAACGCTTGCTCCAACAGCACAAGCTTTGAATCCCGCTTCCAGCTCATCGCGGTCCAGATCCTTCCCGATGAACACAAGCTTCGACGATCGAGCAACCCCATCCTCCCAGGGCTTGTCGGGCATTCCCTCAAACAGGGCATGCACGCCCTGGAACACGTAGCGATCATCGCATCCCTCGATGGCAAGCACGCCTTTCATACGGAAGAGATCCTGCCATCTGTCGTTCAGGAGCATGCCGAGCCAATCATTGACAAGGTCAAGGTCAACCTCGCCGTCCATGGTGAGGCTAACGCTCGTCACTGTGTCATCGTGCACGTGATGGCTATGACTGTGACCGTGTTCGCCGCACACCTCGCACTCCGCCTCCGACTCAGCCGCTTCGCCGTGGGAGTGGGAGTGGGAATGGGAATGAGAGTGGCTCGGGTCGTTGCACTCCGGATCCACACACTCCGCTTCGCCGTGTGAGTGTGAGTGTGAGTGTGAGTGGCCATGCTCCTCCTCCTTCTTTTCGCCGATGATGACGTCCTCGACACGGTCGAGGTCGAAACCGCCGACCCCGAGCACAAAGTCGAGATCCACGTTGGCCTTCTCTGCACGCTGGATGCTGGCAAGGTTGTTGATGGTGCGCACACGGTTCTCAATGCTGAGGAGCTCCGACTGGTTCACCAGGTCGGTCTTGTTGAGGACGAGACGGTCGGCGAACGCAACCTGTTCGAGGGCCTCGTTCACTACGCCTTCGGGCTTCTTCTCGTCGAGGTGCATCATGGCATGCTTTGCGTCCACGAGGGTGACGACGCCGTCAAGGCGCAGCGTGTCCAGCAGGTCGGGCTCCAGATAAAAGGTCTGAATGATGGGAGCCGGATTCGCCAAACCCGTGGTCTCGATCAGAATGTGATCGAACTGGCCCTTCTTCTCAGTCACGAGTCGACCGAGCATATCAACCAGGTCGCCGCGAACGGAGCAGCAGAGGCAACCGTTGTTGAGGAGCATGATGTCCTCCTCTCCATTCTCCTTGAACGCGACAAGTTCGCTGTCGATGTCAATCTCGCCAAACTCGTTTTCGATGACGACGATGCGCTTGCCATGATCACCCGCAAGAATACGGTTCAAGAGCGTCGTCTTGCCGGATCTGCGGACAGGGGCAAAGTGGACTTAGGTCAGTTGCCGCGGCGGGTCGTTGTTTTGGTTTCCCCTAGGGTTTTTTTGGTTAGGGGCCTCGAGCATGCCGAGAAGATGACTCTATGAGTGCACCGCGTGCGCTTGTAGTACTCACCCCAAGAATCCCGTAAGAATGGTGACAGGGATCCGCTTGTCTTTAATCGCTTCTGCCGGCGACGCCGCGCAGGAAACCTGACGGCGAGCACCGAGACGATGTGCGCGAATTGCGCGAGAGTGAGTCTTCCCACGGAGGCGAAGTATCGCGACGGGTGTCGCCGCAGCCTGCTGCATGACAGTAGACATTGTGCTGTAGAGTGACCTCAAATACAACGACCAAGGAAGGGCCCGAGGCTGCGCGTGTCCACAGTGGATACGTCGCGACACGACACGAAAATATCCCGTGCACAAAAAAGCGACGCGCTGTCAGTTTTTCCACCTGAAAAAAGTGAGACACTCAGAGACGCAACTTCGCCAAACATCACATGAGAGTCTTGAGTCCAGCCGACCGCAAGTGCTACGATGCAAACAATAACTATGAAGAGTGATCAAAATAGTTCGCTACGGTACACTAATGGCGCGACAGCCACCCGGCGCACACTCAGTCGTCAATTTTGGCATTCTTTTGTAACTCATCCCAAACTGCCTCGATGTCAATATCCTCCTCCTCCTCCTCCTCCTCCTCCTCCTCCTCCCCAATGAGCTCATCGAGATCCTCAATCCAATCGCTATCCTCTTCATCGCCGTAAGGGTTTGTGATGGTGTCCTCGACGGCGAGAAGCTCGGACTTGGTGTATCCACCGCCACGCGCTTCCCTCACCTCCCTCTCGACTCGAAGCTCGTCGAGGAGTGACGACACCCTCTGACCACGCTCGAACGAGTCATCGTACACGAACCTGATATCAGGGGTGAGCCGAAGCGACACCCTCTTCCCTATGTTTCGACGCACGTAACCCTCCATCTTCTTCAATCCGTTGATGGCGTTCTTCTTCCCGCGTTCGTCGCCGAGGATTGAAACAAACACCTTCACAACCTGGAGGTCGCCAGAGACCTCAACATCAGCCACGGTCACCATGCAAGACATCACGTTATCCACTCCCATCCGCTCCTCGGGATACACCATATCGCGTAATTTCTATAGATTGGAGAAACGGCTTGGTCAGGTTGGGGTTGACGCGAGCACGAGCGCATAGGTTTTAGGGTTTGATTGACGAAGCACGCCACCGTCTCAATAGACGCCCGGGCCAGCTTTTTCCTGGACTCACCTTGTCAGTCTGCATCATGTTAGAAATCTCTCTGCGCATCTGCTGCTGCACCTTCGCCACGCGCCTCTGGTTGGCCATGCAAGTCACGCGGAGAGGCGCGGCGGAGGTCGCAATGAACGCGTGCGTTTTTTTTGCAACCTGTGCGCGACCCAACGAGCGCCCCACAGCCCTGGAACCCATGCTATTGCATCTGAGCCCGGCGCACATGCGGGTGGACTGCGCCATGTGGACGTGAAACAACCCCGACGACTGACGCGACGCTGGTGCGGAAAACACGCGCAGGGACACCCTGCGCCCTCACGAAGTGTGACGTGGTGCCGCCTTGGACGGATAACTCGTAGGCGTCGCCAAGCTGCTGTGCTCGTGCTACAGGTAATCAGTCAGAAATATTTTCCGAAACTTGAATTATCACAGGTATTGTGACGAACACTACGTCTTATGTTAGAAACCATGCATTTTTATTCCTGTTAGTGAGAAAATTCGTGGCGCGGGAGGTGGGTCAAAGGCGGTCAACAAAACCACGCTTCCACCATCTCAGAGTGTCACACTCGCGGAAAGGACAGGGCGGTGCACTTCCCGCAAATTCATCAGAGGCAAGCGACGAGGGATACACTTCTCGCTCGGGCGACTGTACTCGAGCTGTTGAGAGACAGGCTGAGGTATCGGCGCTACCTCTTCGCTGCGCTGGTAGCAGATCGAAAAACGGCCCAGGAGCGTCGACTTCTTCGTCGCGTGCTCTTCAGGTAGACGCGTCTCGGCTTCTTGACGGTGGAACTGAAAGTGATCTCATCAGCGATCTCGTCTATAGGGATGGAAAATCGAGACCTGTCCAAGCGTTTCGGAAGCGCGTGGAACGCTGGATCACCCGTGGCGTGTCACGGCTCTTCGAACGTCAGCGTCGTCGAAGAAGGATGCTCATCGCGAGTTCGGGTTCGGGTACCAGCCGAGGTGAGCGGTCAAGGTACCGTCGCTGTGGGATCCCCTGCTTCCAGGAACACACTAGCGAGAAGCTCGCCGATGACGTTCAAGAAAAGGAAGCGTCCGCCGGCATTGAGCATCTCGAACGGTGAGTCAAACGTCCATGACTTGAACGCTTTTTTTCAACCGGTTGCTTCCTGATGGTCGCTCTTCTCCGAACTAACTAAAACCTCGCCATAATCATGTTCCGCATCACAAATCGACAGATATGCGCACGCATGTTAGTGGAATGCAGATGAAGCTCGCGACCGAACGCGAGCTGGAGGACGCAAGCTTGGCCGAGGAGGTCACAGTTGTCGAGGGCCGCACGTTTGCCCTCAGCTCCAAGCGAGGAAATCGGCGCTTCTCTTGCGAGGATGCGTATCAAGCTGCACCAGGCCTCGACGGAGATCCGACTCGGGGGATATTCTCTGTTTTCGATGGACACGGGGGGCGGGAGGCTGCGGACTATGCCGCAGATAATCTGCACGACAACATCCTCAGGGAGGTCAATGACGTCGGGTCACACTTGGACCCTGACGAGTTTATGAAACAGGTCAAGGCGGCGATGATCAAGGGGTTCTTAGCTACCGATCAAGAGTTTTTATCATTTGGAGATTTACGAGGAGGGGCAACTGCCACGACAGCATACCTTTGCAAAGGCAGAATTTGGGTAGCCAATGTTGGCGACTGCCGAGCGGTGATTTGCCAGGGTGGACAGGCTGTGGCGTTGACCCACGACCATAGGCCAGATTGCGCAGTAGAACGAGAAGCAGTCGAGCGTCGGGGTGGTGAGATTGTTCGTGAGCGCGTGCAAGGGATATTGGGAGTCAGTCGCGCTCTCGGTGATCGAGAACTGAAGAGTTACATCACCGCGGAGCCGAGCGTATTCTGTGGCACCATCTCCGAGAGCTCGGAGTTCCTCATTCTAGGCACTGATGGACTTTGGGATCACGTGGATAACCAAGAGGCGGTCGAGTTCGTGCGTCTGACGTTAAGTCAAAAGAAAGGCATACATGCGGCCTGTCGTGGACTGGTTGAGCTCGCGCGTGCGAACAGAAGCCGGGATGACATCAGCGTCCTGGTCGTCGAGCTTTGTTCGTACCAGGCATCCGGATTGATTTAGTAGCTAGCTAGCAAGTCAAAAGTGCCTGTGTTCCTTAATGTTCCGCGCGTTACAATACTTCCAGCTATGTGCTACACCATCATCACGAAACCGCGAGATGGTTCCAAACTATCGTGTCATACAAATAATCGTGTCCAGGGATTGAACAAGTTTAGATCACGGTGCCGTTGGGGATGATGGCATCCTTGCAGATGACAACAATCCCATCCTTGATGATGTAACCCTTGTCCTCGTGGTTCGCCTCCTGCACGTTGTCCTTGTTGATGATCTGGCAGTCCATGCCGATGCGGGCGTTCTTGTCGATGATGGCCCTCTTGATGGTGGTGCCGGCGCCGATGCCAATGGGGGTGCAGCCGGGGAGGTCCTCACACTCGTGGGTCTCCTCGTAGTAGTCAGCACCCATGATCATGACGTCTTCGATGACGCAGTCCTCCTGGATGTTGGTGCGGAGACCGATCATCGCGTTGGTGAGCTTGCTCTTCTTGATGAAGCAGCCGTCGCCGATGGTGCACTTGGAGACCTCGGCATCAAGAAGCTTGCTGGGGGGGAGGAAGCGAGACTGGGTGTAGATGGGGGCACCAGTCTGGTAGAAGCTGAACTTGGCCTTCTCGGGGTCGTTGCACGCGAGGTTAGCGTCGAAGAATGCCTTGATGGTACCGATATCCTCCCAGTAGCCATCGTAGAGGAATGCCTGAACGTGCATGCCGAGGTCCTTGGCGTTGGGGATGATCTCACCGCCGAAGTCGTGGCACGTGGGGAAGTCCTCCATAAGCAGCTTCTCCATGGCCCTGGCGTTGAAGACGTAGATTCCCATGGACGCGATGTAAGGCATCTCCTTGGCGCGTTCGGCATCGAGGCCGAGGATGGTGGTGTCCACCATCATCGCCTTGAGGGCGTCACCCGTGGGCTTCTCGGCGAAGTCGATGATCTTGCCGGTGTCATCAATCTTCATGAGGCCGAACGCCGCGGCGCGCTCCTCATCCATGGGCACGGCGGAGACGGTGATGTCAGCCTTGGTCTGGCGATGCTTGAGGATGAAGGGCTTGTAGTCCATGCGGTAGAGGTGATCACCGGAAAGGATGATGTACTCGTCGCACTTGGACTCGTTGAAGAGCCAGATGTACTGGCGCACAGCATCCGCGGTGCCCTGGAACCAGTCCTTGTTCTTGGGCGACTGCTGCGCGGCGAGCACCTCGACGAAACCCTGGCGGTTGTAGGAGCCGACGTTGTTGTTGTACGCCTGAGAAAGGTGTCGGTTGAGAGAGGCGGAGTTGAACTGCGTGAGGCAGTACATCTTGTTGATGTCGGAGTTGATGCAGTTGGACACGGGGAGGTCGATGAGCCTGTAGTTGGCGCCAAGGGGAACCGCGGGCTTGGCGCGGGTCTTGGTGAGAGGATACAGGCGGGTGCCCGCACCACCGCCGAGGATGATGCCGAGGACATTCTACGATGTGAAGAGGACGGATACTGGCGTCAGTCTCGCGGTCATGTGCTTCAGTGGGGCGAGGGGGCGTTTCTACTGAGGGCAAGATCTGGAGAACAGAAGAGGGCAGAGCAAACTCGCGCACTCACGTCGGTGTTGTCGTTGACTTCGGTGGCGGTCTCAGTGGCGATCTCAGCCTTGGTGGCGACGGCACGGGTCACGCGCTTCACCTGCGCAGTGGGGGATGGTATGGGAGAAGGTTTGAGTCAGAACGATGCTCGCGTTTTGAGATCGGCTGCCCACGCGTTTGCGGGTGCCAGGGGAAGAAGAAAGCCCACTCACCTCGGCCTTCGGCACGACACGGCGGGACGCGACGGCCTTACCGCGCACAGCCTGGCGGGAGCCTGTGGATGGGAGGATACCAACGTGGTTGCATCAGCTAATCGGTCTATGAATCTCTCGAGAGCGCGGTCGCGTCGGGGTGCAACGACGTTACTCCGACGGTCCGAAGCGCCGGCGATTGGACGAGCGAGAGGAAAACCGAACAAAAAATCGGAAACGCGCGACGGAGAACGCACCGAACTTGGCGGGGGCGACGCCGGACGCGAAAGTGGGCGCCTGGACGCGCATGGAAACAGCCTGCATTTTCCTTGGACAGGCGGGGAACGCGAGGTGTGCTTCGCGCAGATGGGATATGGTTCTTCGGGGCGGTGCCCCATCCCGTTTTTTTTGAAGGCGAAGGAAAAAAAACTGGATAATCTCCAGTCCAGCTGGCATGCTCAATCATATCCGAGCCTCTCGCGAGGGTTCCGCGGGGGCTCGCGGCCTCTAATCTGGTGGGAGCTGAAAAACAGGTCGTTAGGAGACAGAACCTTTTTCTTGGCAATGGGCAAACAGTCAAAACAAGCGCAAGATTTTTGGAATCGGGGCCTGTGGAAATATCTGAAATTGGCGGGCTTTTTTTGCCTACGGTTCCGGAACGGTCATGTCGGGTTTTGCCTTCAACGAAGAGGTCCCCAAGACTGGCCGCTGGGAAAAATTCGACAGGCTGGACGAGAGCGCAAGAGAAGAAGTCAAACGTTTTCCTCCACATAACGCTTCACCCCGGTGCAAGCATGCCAGCCTCGGAGTCGAGCGGCATCGACAAACTCCCCGATCGAGTTCTTGTTTACGCGCGCGTGAAGCCGGCGAGTCCCTCAGGTTCTCGCGAGGTCGCCACACGCTGCGTCGATCACGATGCCGAGGACGCGTCCCCGCGAGACGGTAAATCGTCTCGGAGCATCCGCGTTGTGAATCCGAACGCGGCGGTCGTGCGGAAGACATTCGACATGGATCGATGCCTCGGGCCTCGATCCACGCAACATGATGTTTACGAGGCCGTCGGCGCGCCCGTGCTGGACTCAGTCCTCCGTGGATGTCACGGCGCCATCCTCGGGTACGGCCAGACGGGGAGCGGCAAAACACACTCCCTGCTCAACCTTGGCGACGGAGGCGAGGCCGGTCTCGTGCCGAGGCTCGCGGTCGACTTGTTCACCCGCATCGCCGCGGATTGGACGCACATGTACGACGTGGAGATAGCGATGGTGCAGATTTACAACGAGACGGTCATGGACCTGCTCAAACCGAACGACATGAAGCGCACTCCGGGAAACTCCGAGCGAGGTCTGAGGGCGTGTCAGAGGAAGGCGTCAGCGGGTGGAGGCTGGGAGCTTCTGGACTGCACGTGGTACAGGTGCAAATCGCCCGAGCATCTCTTGGACTGCTTTCGACAGGGAAGGAAGGGGCTGGTGTATGCCGAGACGATGATGAACAAGCACTCCTCTAGGTCACACTGTGTGCTCCAGCTCAAGGTCAACCGTGTTCCTCGACCAGACAACACTACTGTGATGCCTCAGCTCAACTCCAGTGGATACAGGCGAACTTTGGAGCTCTTACAACACCAGGGCTTACTCACGGTGGTAGATATGGCTGGCAGTGAACGGGTTAAGAAGACGCTATCCGAGGGAATACGTTTCTCGGAGGCGACAAACATAAATACGAGCCTGCTTGCCTTCGGCAACGTGATGCAAGCGCTCGCCGAGAAACGAAGTCATGTTCCGTATCGAGACTCCATGCTCACGAAAATACTCGAGT
The DNA here is from genome assembly GCF_000090985.2 of Micromonas commoda. Taxonomy (NCBI): domain Eukaryota; kingdom Viridiplantae; phylum Chlorophyta; class Mamiellophyceae; order Mamiellales; family Mamiellaceae; genus Micromonas; species Micromonas commoda. The sequence continues at coordinate 766,933 of NC_013044.1, read as the reverse complement.
CGTCCTTGTCAGGAAGAAGCAGGACTGCACTGCTCGTCTGCCTTGCGCCGGAGTTGGAACACTCCCATGAGACGACGACTTCCCTCGAGTTTGCTTCCCGAGCTATGCGAGTAACGACGGTTCCAGTGGTTCACTCTGCAAATGTTGAATTTGACCCGGCGGACCTCACTCGAGAGCTCGCCGAGGCTGCGTCTAATTCAGCGCTTCAGAAGATGGGCGAGGAGGTACTGAGCTCAAGACAAATGCTCGATCGAGAGAAGGCAGAGCGTGCGGAGAAAGAGGACCATTTGTGTGATCTAATCACCCGTGAACGAGCAGAACGTGCTGATGTTGAAGAAAAATTGCGAAGACGGCTGGCCGAGGCTGAGGCTGAGATCGCATCGCTGAGCATCAAGCTTTCAGATGCCAAGACTGAGGCACATAATCTGAGCGATGAACTTGCACACGCTCGGATTGACATCACCGCTGCGGAAGAATGTCGCACGAAACAGAGAATTGCAGCAGAGGAGCTTGAGCGGGAGCTCGCGCTGGAGCGAGAGGCGTTGCGTGAAGCAGCCCAGAACTTCGCGGACTCAATGAGAGCACTCGAAAGAGATTTGGTCGCGCGCCAGGAGGCTGAAAAGTTATTGACTGAGCAAAGGCTACGCGATTCTTTTGAGTCAGAGAGAGCGCAACATGGGGCCATCGAGGTTCAGCTTCGTCACGCACTTGAGCGAGAAAAAGCTGAACGAATAGAGATGGAAACGGAGCTTCGAGGGACAATCTTACGCGAGCAAAAACAGCGGATCGCTGCGGAAAACGAAATGCACGAGTTACTGCGCCGTGAAACATCAAACTTTATGGCCACGCAAAGTGAATTACAAGAGGCTTTAGACCTGGAGAAATCAGATCGTGTCAAAGTTGAGAGCAGTCTGCGCCAGAGACTGTCAGAGCTTGAGGAGAACATCTTGACAGTCAAGCAACAACTTGCAGATGCGGCAGCCGACAATGCTAAATTGAAAGAAGACCTCACGAATGCTCAAAAGGATGCAGCTGCAGCTAGAGAGAGGTTTCATGAACAGAAAAAAGTCACTGATGCCCTTGATTGTGAGTTGAAACTTGAGCGTGAGGTTCTTCAGCAATCCGCAGCTCGATTGTCAGAATCTGCGGAGGAGAAGAAAATATTTGCTCAGCAGGTCTGCACACTAGAAGAGAAACTGAAGGAAACGTCCCTGGCAAAGGATATTGCCGAGTCCACAATTGAGAATCTCGAAGCATCCCGGCAGTCTCTAATTGATGAAATGAAACTTCTTCGTGAGAATTGGCACAGTGGCTTGGCTGAGCTTCAAAAAGCGTCAACAGCGGCGGTGGGTCAAGTTGAGACAGCTGCACGACTGCAGCTAGCCGCAGGCGCCGCAATGTTTAAACGCGGGCGAAACGGAAAGATTTATAGGAGGATGGTGCGTTGTAGTGTCGACACAAATACGTTGGAATGGGCCCCACTCGGGGAATTTCGAAAGATGTCAGTAAGGGGGGCTCACATTGACTGGATGCCAGATGCATCTGGGTTTGTTATCCGGGGGCCTGAAAGAGACTTACGGTTGGAACTCACAGATGCTGCGGTCGCTTCATGGGCACGTGCACTTGACCAACGCCTCCCAAGGAGTGAAAACACCCGACGAATCTGCACTCCTTTGCGGTTTGGAAACCCCATGCAGAAGGCGTTTGGTAGCTTCATGACACCATCGCGTAAATTCACTCCATCGCCTGAATCACAGCCGATGAGTCCAGGGGGAGCTTGCCGAACCACTGCGGAGCTTGCCGCGCGACAGCTCGCTAACCTAGGAGCGCCTAACAAGGTTCTATTCAAATGAACAGGCATAGCATAATATGTGTTATTCAGAGCAAAATAAGTAGTCAATCTCATTTTCGATCCATAACTCCTCCTGACCAGATGTCAGGTCGCCAGTTCGCAAGACCTGTTCCTGGCCTTAGCAGAGTTCCTGCCCCCCCGCCTACTAGACACCTCACCGCCTCCGATGCGGTGAGCATATTATGAAATTTAGCCGAAACCCAGTCGCCCAAAAGCGACCTCACTTTGCGTACGATATTTTGTTCAGGTGGATCCGGCTCGGCAGCGTCAAGGAATCGCTCAGTGGCTGCTTGCCAAGTCAGACGGTGAAGGTCACTGGGGGATATAGGCTCTGGCTCACCGTGTAAAACCTCGCGCACGCACTCGGCAAATTCGTCCGGATTGGAATAGGTTCGGCAATTCTTGAAGGTCGAAAAGAACTCGTTGGAGGGGTGCCGAGCACAAACCACAAACTTTCCCATCGCCAACGCCTCTGCTGTGGTTGTGGCTACAACATCAGACAACGATGGATTGATGAAAAACTTGTAGCCTCGAATCACGTCTCCCGCGTGGTCCGCTCGCCCGTGGAATGTCAGCGCAAGTTGCTGGCGAGCTGCTGAGTCCTTCACCGCCTTGAAGTCATCGCCATCCCCAAATACATCCATGATGAGCTTGTCTTTTGAGGCTGCTGTTGCGTTGTACTCCTTGACACGCTCAAGGAGCTCAAGGTAGCCTTTAGCCCAGACGACCTTTCCAATGAAGTACCCGACTTTACCCTTGCCGAAAGTACTGCCAACCTCCTCCTCGCTCTTAGTATTATCCTTCGCAGCAGCCGCAATTTTGCGGCCAACCTCGATGAAGTGCGGTGAAACGCCGTGGACATTGACAGTGACGGACCTCGCAAAATCCTGCACAGCATCCGAGAGTTTGATGATTTTGTGACAGTGCGCGCGAGCGACGAAGGCGTTGACCCCCCTGAGGAGGACCTCCTTCTTGTCGCCGTCTTTCTCTCTGCGCGCATACTCGAGGTAGTTGGTGTGGATGATTCCGACGACGTGTTGAAACTTGTGAGTCCATCGCTTGCCGTGGTGGAACCACGTCAAATGTTCTGGCTCCTCGAGCACCGCAACGTCAGCTTCATTGTCGGGGACGTAATCCGTGATGTCTCCCACAGGGACAATGCTCCCTTTGTCGATGGCGTATCGTCCTGGATAAAAGTGAATCTCAAACTTTGGGTCAAAGTCGACCCGTCCAGCAAGCCAACTTCGGATATACTGCTGCTGCTCTTCAGGGGTTTGGAACATCGCGTTTGGGTGCACCAGCTTCTGATCACAAGGTGCCAACCACGGAACCAAGAGGGTCACTCCGCATTCGTCTCCTCGGTTCGCCATGTACGCCGCGCGGAGAAGGGGGTTGACGGAGGTTCCGGTCATCCAAGGAAGGCTCGCCGTCGTCACGATGGTGAAGTGCCTATCGGGGTCTCTGAGTGTTGCTGGCGTTGCACGAGACGCACCCGCGCCGCTTCGGGAACGACCACCTCGTCCCATTGGCCTGATGATATCATACGGATGTGAAAATGCGTTTACTATTGCGACGTCTACCGAGTGCATGTGATAGATAGAGACTCGCAGTACAACGCGGGAGCGATCGGGTTCAAAAAGCTGGTTTGGTTGGGTCCCGTGCGAATCACGAATCAAGCTTGGTCGTACCGTCGGTGAGTCGAGCGATACGATCGCTTCAGCGACAGATTAATCTCACGAGCTTAGCAGCACGCTTATTAGTCTCCCCTATCGTGAGGGAAGATGTCTGGCTGCCTCTCGTGCCTAACGAGCGGCCTCCAGTGTCCTCAGCTCTCGGCGGGAAGGCTCCTTTATCCCAAGGTAAAGGTCCAGTAATCTGAGACTACCGGTACCCTGGTATCGAAACTTCTGTCATCGTGTTGCACAGGCGCGAGAAAGCGCGCAGGTGATAGAATCGCCCCGCAAACCTCGAAGCCCGAGCCGGCCGACGGGACGTCCGCAAAAGTCGACGCACCTTCTCGTATTCGACGTTTACCCCTCTCAAACGATACAGAGCCGTAATCGAGAGCCGCCTTGACATTGTGAGTGGTACTCGCTGGCCTTTGGGCGAATCTGCGAGCGGAATCCAAATCTGTCATTATGCCACCCGCCACCCGCCCCAAGAAAGTGAGGGAGGAGAACGTGGTGAACGATGATAAAAACTGGAGGCTGAGAATCAAGGAAGAGACGGAATCGCAGAGGCACTTCGAGTCGGAGTGGGGATTTTTACTTCCAGACTACGATAGTAGATCGGAGGCGACGAGGGGACCGATCGAGATGAAGAAGAGTGCATATTACGACTACCAAACAAGGCAATGGACTGTGCTCGAAAAGCGTGTCACCGCACCCTCTGCGCAGCAGTCTTCGGAGTCCGACGAGGTGGCGGACTCAAAATCTGTCGCAGGCGTGACGGCTGCGACACACCAGACCCTCATGGATTCGATCCCGGCGAACACCGCTTTCCTGACAAGCAACCGGGCCTATGGCGCCCGCAAGACGCTCGAGTGCTTTGGGACGAGCGAGTACGGGGTGAGGGCGATACAGAAAAACATGGCGAAATCGTTAGAATTCAGACCGATGCATCCGTTCTGAGGGACGCCGGGGAAGAGGAACGACACTGTACTATCTCTAAAGTTCTTTGTAAAGTTACGCTCAACTAAGATTCTGCCACGCGTGGGTGATCCACTTCGTGACCTCTGCTGCAAGGATCCGTTGCTCGGTGCTGTCCTTCTGTGTTCGATCAGGATGAAACTTCAGCATAGCGCGTTTATAAGCACCAGCCAATGCTTTTTTCGTCCTCCCTGTGCCCTCCACAGTGATACCGCACCGCTGCAAAAACAGTCGCAAATCTGCGTTTCGCGCCCAAGCAGCAACCTGGGAGGCAGCGCGTTGTTTCGCACTGGCTTGAGCACCCTCGTCAGCTTCCCGCTTTGCCTCCTCGTTGCGAAGCTCAGCCAACTTTTTCCGCTGTCTCGCTGCGATCTCTTCCTCTGCACCCCGCTTTCGCTTTCTTACCAGCCACGCTTCCTTGCCGTTATCCCTCTTCGCTGCGATGGACTTGACAAACTCAGACTTCTCTAAACATCCAGTAACATCAACACCCATAGCTATGGCGATCCTCTTCAGCTCGCCAGCAGGAAAGACATTCAAGTCAGCGGTTTGTTCAACAAGTTCCCAAGCTTTCACTTCTGCTTGAAAGTCTGTGGCTTTGGCTTCTCCATGACGCTGATGCGCTGAGGCATGACGCTGACTTTTCATGGTCAGGATGGCGTTGTCCAACTCTTCCGCAGCACGTTTGTATTGAGCAGCAATAACTGTAACTTCATTGATCACTATGTGATGGAGCTTCATGATTTCTTCAACAGCGGCAGCGACACGAGTCACATTGATGAGTTGCGCTTGGTAAGACGAAGACCCATGGCTGAACATGCGCCCTTGCGCAACAGCAACCCGGTACTCCTCCTGCTTGGCGCGCAGCATTATCAAGAGCTCGTTGCTACGCGTGTGCGCTGCTTTGAATCTTCTCCACGTCGTCAGAAGATTCGCTCTGCGTGTCGAGACCAAAGGAGTGTCATCATGATGATTGGGTGCAGGCTCAGGGGGCACGTGTGGAACACCATACGGCGCGTGTGTATGGTTTGTGAATCCAGTGCTTGACGGACCAGCCCCTGCAGCTTGGGTTGTGTTATCTTGAAAGCCACGCCGTTGCCCAGATTCCTCACGCTGAGATTTGGGAGGGTCACGCTCAGGTGCCTTCGATTTGCTCTTTGCCTTCTCTTTACCACGTCCGCCCTGACCTCTCCCTGCTGTCGTTTTATCAGCGCTTTTGCCACCCTTTTTGGTTGTTGTGCCGTTGTTTCTCGCCTTGCTTTTCTGATCTGGTTCCGAGATGACGACCTCATCATCGGAGGACAGCAGCTCACATGGATCTTCTGCGGTCCCCTTTCCCTCATTTTCTGCTTTGGGCTGAGACGGTTGGCGTTTCTTCTTTCCTTTCTCGCTGGTATTGCGCTTTGCTGATTGCTTGCGTGCTGCTGTATCAGTCGCCCCACCTTCGCCGTCACTGTTATCATCGAGGAGATCAATGCAGTCTTCACCCTCTCTCGTGGGAGCATCAGCGGAGGCTGGCTCCTCATTTCCACGTGCGTCTGAAGCCTTTCTCGTCTTAGGCATGCCTTCAGTGAGGATATACCCATACTGTGGTAATTTGTTAGTCGCACACAAGTACAGAACCTCTCCCATCTTCAGATAACCTATGAAGTTTGCCTTGAGCATCTTCAGCACCCCGAAGCGATCCTTAACGTAGACAACTTCACTCGCTCTCAGTTCGACTGCGACCACGGGGCTCAGGGTGAGCCTACATTCCAAGTGCTTCGCGCCAATCTTCGCATTCGATATCCCCAGCCGCTCGCTACTGCCGACGATGACAGTTTCGGACTCCCGCAGCACGATTGGCTTCAGGCCTTTGCCCTCCACCGGTCGAAGGTGGTAAAAACGCGGCGGGGGGCGATCCTCCTCCCCCTCCTCCTCCCCCCCATGACGCCCAGCCCTAGCCCGACCTGCGCTCGACATACGACACGACGATTCTGGCTTGGCTCACTTCATCGAGAACCCGGTTGTTCCTGCTGATGACTTCCTCGCGGCGCCTCTCCTTGAGACGGGAGCGGCCAAACTTCGAATAAACTTGAGTGCCGAACGAACCTCCCATCTGCCTGTGCAGCTGTGCAGCTGTCTGGCTGTGCAGTCACATGTAACTTACAACGACACGTGACTGTTTTTGGCCGTGGAGGTTGCTACGGCAGACACTGAAAGTCTCTCCTGTTCGCTGAGGATGGGACGCGACTATCGGCGCGAAGACGATATCCACGATAGGCGCCGTACCGAAAGGGGTGAGGAGCGAGGACGCGAGAGGATGCCGAGTCGGGACAGGCGTCACGGGGGTTCTCCGCGTCGGCACCGATCGAGGGATGTTGACGCTGGGCACCGGCGTGGAAATAGGAGGTCCTCGACTCCACCACGCCATCGCTGGAGGCGTCGATCGAGGTCAAGGTCGCGCTCGAGGGACGGTAACAGGTAGGCAGCATTGCGAGAGTCGCTAATGAGCTCTCCTGCTAGCTCGGTTTGAGTGGAACACCCACCAAAATCAACTGTGCCACAACTGCTGAGAAAGCGCTGATCGTTTCCCGTCCTATCATGACCAGGCGCCGACGCCGTCGCAGTGCGAGTTCCAGTTCTGACTACGGTGGGTATGTTCCGAGACAAAGACACAGAGGTAAAGATAACCGAGCGAGTGGTGCGGCAAACCGCGGTGCTGCCCCTCAGTCTTTAGGGTTAGACAAGCCGGCTGCCCAAGCAGATCCCGCCATCACTCAAGCTGAGCGCCAGCGGCGAGCGCAACAATGGATACTGGAGCAGCAAGCTGCGAGCTTGAACGTGGTCCGTGCAGATGGATCGAAGGAACAAGGGGGGAACAGACTCGCCCGAGAGGTATACGTGGGCAACTTGCTCGTGGGTGTTGTCAACGCTGAATCACTCAGACAGTTCTTTGATAGTTCAATGGCGGTGGCCTTTCCGAGTGACAATCCATTTGTGAAGCCCGTCATTGAGGTGAGGATGTCGCATGACCTGAAGTTTGCATTCGTTGAGCTGCGCACTGAGGAGATGGCAACGGCTGCACTTCAACTAAACGGGACCAACCTTTGCGGACGAGCGATGGTCATAGCCCGCCCATCAGGGTACGTTGACTCAATTGCAGTAGCCCAGTTAGCTGCCAGCAAGCTGGCAGAGAGCGAGAGGCAACAACATAAGCAGCCGACCACGGCTACAGATGTTGTCGATCGTCAACCGACGGAGAAAGCAAAATCCGAGCAAAGCCCAGTAGAGAGTTGTGTGGTCTGCCTGGGAAATCTCGTCACGGAATCTGACCTTGTCACAGAGGAAGAGTACAAAGACGTCTGTGAGGATGTGCTGCAGGAGTGCTCGAAGAGTGGACAGGTGATCGAATTGCGTATCCCTCGAAATTCCATCGACGCAAACATAAAATGCAACGCCTTCGTTAGGTTTGCAACAGCTGCTGAAGCAAAAGCCGCTGTTAACTTGTTTAACGGGAGGAAGTTTGATGGACGATCAGTCAGTGCTGTGCTGTGGCCAGAAGAAGATTTCGACGAGTTGCCCCCCGCTAGCTTTAGCTAGCTAGTACCTTCGAAGGTAGTAGCTATAGCAATACTCTTAGTAGACATGATAGTTGAGGGACACACCGTCTTGTTTGTGGCGGACAACACCGGCTTCTTACTGCCGCGGGTGGTCATCGGTGTCCTCATCGGTGTCCTCCTTCTGCTCCTCCTCTTGATCAGAGGTCAGGTCGATTATCATGTCGTCGGGAACATTAATGTTGACGAGGTTGGAGGACATTTCGCTTCTGTAGTCCTGCTGCTTCGACACATCTAGCTTGAGCTTCGCGTCGATCAATATGTTGATGAAATCGCGCCTCGCCTTCGCGCCCACAAAATTGTGCAGCATAAACGCGAGGTTCACGAGAACCTTTGCATCCTCCCTGCCGATGACGAGGTCCCGGTCGTCTTTGAAAACTCCGAGCGCGTACGCCGTGAGTTTCTTGCACATCTTGGCAGCCTCAGGGTAACCCACGATGTGCATGAAGACGTAGTGGAGCCCTCGCCCCACTGAGACATTTCCAGACACCACATCCGTCCATTTCATTCGCTTCAGCTCGTATTCGGCGACGGCATCGTCAAGAAGCGAAGGCGGTGTAGTCGCACCGGTCCCGTTGACTAGTTTATTCAACCAGTCCTCTCTGACATCAGCGCATATTGTGGCTATGCCACCAACCGCGATTCCGCACGACACCGCGGTCGTCATGACTACTCTCAGCATGTGATCGAGTGTCGTCAGCCCCGCGTCCGTGCAGCTCTCGCATCCCGGGTACCCGGTCGAGGTGGGCTTCATCCGCGAGCAGCCGAATAGCCTCGCCGGTACGTCAATCAAGATGATATGACGATCTCGGTGCAGCAGCTCAAGCTCAGCGCGAATCTCGTTGAGGGTTTTGCGATGCGGCCGCTCGTTGCCCCTTTCGTCGCGAAGGAAGTTGGCCGCATAGTCATCCGCCGCACACTTGCTGACGAGGATGAACAAGAGCGGAATTTTTTCGCCTTTCACGGCGGCCTCTGCAGCGTCGATAGTGTGCTGCCAATACCTCTCGTCAGCGAGCCACATCCTGTATTTCGTTTTAGTCAATCCTCTGCCGTACGCGGCGGCGTAGCCTGAAACGTAGCTGACGAAGCGCCTTATGGGGTTGTCCGAATTGTCATGCTGCACTCGTTCCATTCCTGCCCGAACACATCCAAGCTCGTAGTTGATATTGAGCAGCTTTTCTTCGGAAGCAATCTCCAAGGCGGCGATCGCCGCGTTTTTATTCATTCTTTGCTTCTCTGCAGTGTAGGACTGTTCACTCTGACCGCGTTTTCGTCTCAGCGAACGGGCCTCAGTCAGGCCGGGATCTTGTGCTCCAGCAAAGTCGCTAACGGTGGGCAAATCACTCCAATCAACCTTACAGTCAGTGGTATCTTCCACCAAGGGCGCTGTGTACGCGGCGAGGAAGTGGCTGGGGACAGTCCTCACCGTCTCCTCTCCAGTCTGGCTACCCCTGACCTGGATCTTGTAGGTGGAATCATGAGCATGGAACTCCAGGATGAGCGCGCCTGTCTCGGCTCTGTTCGGTTCCCTTAACTTGACGAGGGAGTTGTTCGGCCAACTCTGATCCATCTTGGCCAGGTTCGTGCCCGACGCAGTAAGTCGAAGCTTGTCGCGAAGGAAGTGCGCGCCAGCGAAAGTGCTTGTTGACCGGCCAAGTCGTTACCTTTTTCGCGTTTCTCGCGTTTTTTGGTATCCCGTAATAAGAGTAACGCCTGATGATTCCAAGGCCAGAGATCGAGACGCGGCGAGATCGATGCGGCCGATATCTTACGAAAACCGACTGAGGCACTCTCGCTGACCTGGCTGGTTCCGACGAGTACTGATGGTCGCGAGTGACGTCAGTCACGGGCGCGCGAGGGAAGGTGACGACGTGCGTCATCTTCTCTCATCGTGCGGATGTAAATGAGCCCCGAAAACTTTGGTTCGACTGAAGATGGAAGGTGGTGACTGGTCGCTAATAACCATGGCACCCCTCATTCGTGGCACCCCCCGAGCTGAAACAAACCCACCTCCGACACCCGGTGCCCATTCCCCGCCGCGAGAGGAGGCGAGTTCCGACGGCACGAATGTTCGACGGCAAGGACGTCGCCAACGTGGTCGGAGGTCGGGGGAGCCGCATCGTCGCGGCCGAACGCAACGAGGACTCGCCCCGCGCGAGCGTCAAAACCGCCGACGCGGCTTTGCCGCTAAAGCGGTACATTCCGCACCGCGAGCTCGCTGACGGAACGATAGAAATCCTCGGCGGGATGGGCGGTTCCGCGCGCTTTATCGCGCCCGACCCGGTGGAGCGCGCGATGCACCGGGCGAACGTCGCGAACCTGCTTCCGCCCGTCATCAACCGGCCGCCGCCCTCGACCGAGCACGGGCAGGACCTCGTCGACAACATGAAGGGGATCGTGCTCCAGAAGATCCTCGACAACGAGAACAACGCCTTGAAGCGAGAGGCGCAGGATCGCCTCAAGCAGGGCCTCGAGGTTGACGAGGATGATCGCGTCTGGACCGCGGCTGCGTTCCCGAGCTGGTCGGCAGCCCAATGCCGCAGGCTGCGCGAAGACATGGAGCGCCGCCGCGTCGAGGGGAAACAGCTTGAGGCTGAGCGCAAGAGGAAGCGCGAGGTGCGCGAGGCTGAACGCGAGGCTAAGCGCGTGGCGGCGGCGGAGGCGGCGAAGGCGGCGGCGGAGAAGAAGGCGGCGGCGGAGGCTGCGCGCAAAGCGGGGGCGGAGAAGAAGGCGGCGGCGGAGGCGGCGAAGGCGGCGGCGGAGGCAGCGCGCAAGAGGACGGCTCAGCTCGAGGCGGCTGAGTTCCAGCGCATGAAGCCCACCGGCGTCAGTAAGCAGAAGAGCGGCAACTTCAATGTATACATCGTCATGAAGGACCGCCGTGTGATCCAGATCGGCACCTACGCTACCGTCATGGAAGCCGCGAGGGCGCATGATCTCGCATGGCTGAGCGTGCCGGGCAGGAAGGCTGACAAGCGCCCCAACTTCCCCCACGACCCGCCCCCCACCGACAAGGAGCTCGAGGCGATGCGGGCCAAGGTGGAGACCAAGGCGGCGAAGCCTGCGAAGAAACGGGCGGAGAAGGCTGCGCGCAAAGCGGGGGCGGAGAAGAAGGCGGCGGCGGAGGCGGCGAAGGCGGCGGCGGAGGCAGCGCGCAAGAGGACGGCTCAGCTCGAGGCGGCTGAGTTCCAGCGCATGAAGCCCACCGGCGTCAGTAAGCAGAAGAGCGGCAACTTCAGTGTATGCATCGACATCAAGGGCAGCAAGGGCTTCTGTGTGATCCAGATCGGCACCTACGCTACCGTCATGGAAGCCGCGAGGGCGTTTGATCTCGCATGGCTGAGCGTGCCGGGCAGGAAGGCTGACAAGCGCCCCAACTTCCCCCACGACCCGCCCCCCACCGACAAGGAGCTCGAGGCGATGCGGGCCAAGGTGGAGACCAAGGCGGCGAAGCATGCGAAGAAACGGGCGGCATAGCCTGTGGAGCCAATGACGGGCTTGGACGGGGCCGGCGACGGAGACGACACGCTCCTCCCGCCCGCGAAGAAGTCGCGGGTGAGCGTGGCAGCCTCGAAATAAACGGAGACGGGGGAGAAGGTGAACGGGAAACGAGACGGGAGCGGGGAACCGCGAGAACGGACGCGCGCGCATCCGGCCGGCTGAGATGATTACGGACGATGAAGAATTAGCAACGTAGCAACGATGTGGGGCGTCGAGACGACGCGCACAAGCTCCTAGAACAGGCACGATTCCACATGGAAGAATAATTGCAATTTTATGTCACTACTATCTTGTGGAATTATTCCGTTGGCATATGGCAATTGCGAAAAACACCCAACTTTTCGCGCATTGATTTAACTCAAGAAATGGGTTTCATCGGAGAAAATTAAAATAAATGGACTCAATCGCTGATTTTTGGAACTAGCGGTCGCTCGCGCGAGCTCGCGCGGGGCGCGGTTCCATCGACACCGCCTTGACCGTCGAAACCGACTTACAGAATCGTGATGACGGCCGTCGGGACTCGGACGCGCATGTCGCCGCGCCTTTTCGCGCCGCCGGCCTCCTCGTTTGTAGACCTCATCGCTTGCTTACACATAGGATACCAAAGCAGAAGAAAAAGACGAAGAAAATAAATGGAACCTCGTGCATATTGGATATTTCCTGACCAATTGCTCAGTCAGATGCACACAAGAAAATTACAAAAAGAATAACTGGATGTGGGGCGACGAGACGCCGCACACGTTGCGTCTGATGAATGTTAGTTTTCTTGGGCAAAAAGCAGATTTGAAGCAGACTTTCCTCCACGCACGCTCGGGCGGAACGGACACGATAACTTGCAGTGTCGGAGCCCGAGGGAACCAGAGGTGTGTATCTGACGTGTGAGCACACATGGATACGACGTTCTGGCTCGTAGCCTTGCCGCTCGAGGGTGGTTCCGCAGAAAACACTTGGAACACCTTGCAGCAAAAGACGAGTCGTGGTAGGGTGCCAGTTCCAACGCCAAGCGCCCGTCCCACTTGACATGTCGGTTCCAATACTCCTCGCGACCTTCCTTTACAATGGGAAATTTTACTTTCTTCATGTTGAGAAAACATCGGCGTTTGCCTCTTTGCCAGCATCGTTCGCTTCGCTCTTGTTGCCCTGTCTCTTATCGAAAAACTTGGGCACCGGAAAGGATTCTCCTCACGCCTCGAACTGTGTGTTGAACGACCTTCTACAAAGAGAACGATCTTAGTGCGAACTTCAAGGCAAGCAGTCACATTTTCTCTTTACTTTTCCTATCGCATCTGACCATATCCCTTCTCCGCAGTTCAACTTACCAGAGCTTCGCGTTGGAACCCTAGATTCGCTCCTCGCACTCAGTGATGATCTTGTAAAGGTGAGCTCACTTGTGGCGGGCACGACGCAGAAGATTCGGAGACACATAATGGAGTCTGCTTCAGCTGAGGGCGAGAATGAGGTGAATGCTGAGCTCGTTGTAGATGGCATATCAGCGGAGAGGTTCTTGACAGCATTCACGTGGGATGAGGCCAAGCACCCTGCCCGAAGGCCACTGCGAGAGACAATGGAAAGACTTCAAGAGAGCGTCGCAAAGATTGAAGATGACTTCAGAGTGAAAACAGGTGATTTGGCGTCAGCTAAAACACAGCTTGGCGCATTGTCTAGAAAAGCGGCGGGAAGTTTGGCTACACGTGACTTGGGCGAGATTGTTCAGGACTCAGATGTACGTTCGTAGTTTTCCTACTTTTGATTTTCTCCTTCGCATGATACTCACACAGCCACACCTTTCCTCCTGACAGCTCGTAAACACCGAAAATCTTACCACTCTGTGCGTGGCTGTGCCGAAGTACAATCAGAAAGAATGGCTCGATACTTACGAGACACTCGCGCAATTTGTGGTGCCGCGTTCTTCAAAGTATGCAAAGCTCTTGTTCGAGAAGCTTTCGTTTTCTGTTTTGCACTCACACATGTTCCTCCAGGCTTATAAATGAAGATGGCGAATATGCACTTTACACTGTCACACTTTTCCGACGTGTTGTGGATGCGTTCAACACGGCTGCTCGCGAAAATTCTTTTCAAGTCAGGGAGTTCTCTTTGGATACCGAAGCAGTCCAAGCCAAGATTGCTGAGCGAAATGACCTAGAGCGTGACATTAAAGAGCGAAGGACATCAATGTTCCAGTGGTGCCAAACAAGTTACGGGGAAGCGTTCGGTGCTTGGGTACATGTGTGTGCCATTCGATTGTTTGTTGAAAGCATATTGCGATACGGTTTGCCCCCGAGTTTTCAGGCTTGTGTAATGAAACCGCAAAAGAGGTCAGAGAAAAAGTTACGCGGCATCCTGGCCAACACTTTTGGGCAGGGCGCGAGTTCTCATTGGAGCAACAGTGATGACGATAAGGGCGAGGAGGCATTCCCGTACGTTTCTTTCAGCATTGAAATCTAAAGATTAGCACTCGCCTCTGTGTTCAAATAAGCTGCTGCCACCCCTGGGCTCACTTCTTCCATGAAAAGAGGTTTCTAAGAGTGCTGCCCTTCTTCGCAGATCTGTGCGTTAGGGTTGGATACACAATTTCGTCACCCGCTACATCGAGCACAATCGGTCGCACTGCCAATGACTCCATCCGGTTCGGAATGGGCATGATGTGAACCTTGCTGGCGCCCTTGCCCAAGACGGCAGGCTTGTACTCATCCAAGCTCTCCATGAGGAAACGAGACTCACTGGAGGTCGGACCCTCAAGAGACACGTCCTCGAGCCCGCTTCGCAAACCCTTGCGATCTGCGAGCAGTGTATCGATCCCACTTTTAATAGCACCAATCCTATTCACCCGAGCCCGTGTGGCCGCAGCCTCTGAAACCCCGGCAGCGTGCTCAGCAGAGCGATTGAACAAGATCGCCGCGTCAACATGGCTGCCTGCACTTGAGTGAACCTTTCCCAGCGCGGCAGCCCGGTCTGAGCTCAACATCTTCTGAGCTGTCATGCACTCCACACGCAGTTCCTCTTCGACTCTCTCAGCTCCATCCATACCGCGAAGTACCTCAGGACCGCTTTCGATGAGCTCTTCGTAGCTTCGGAGTGAAGCACTTAGAAGGTGCACGATATCCTCTGGTCGGGTCGCCTTCTCCCCCTTTGCAAGTCTTATTTCTCCAGCAAGCTTTGCATTTGCGGAATCCACCAGAAACTTGTTGCGTTGGATAGTCTGCTCGATTAACATTACGGCGATGGCGCGGTCGGCAAGTTTCAAGTCCGTCAGTCGGCTGGTAGAATCGCTTTGCGCCCCGGAGCTTGCCTCGGCAAGGTCATCGCGAAGGTGCTGGCGGGCATCGCTGTACAGCATGAACACCTTATCAAAGATGGCGAGAGCGCGATCAGTAGCCATGATCAACGGCGATTCAATCTTCGCGAGTTGAACAGCCACATTGGCTAAACATTCCCTGACTTTACCATTTCTGATCGGAATGTCGTAACCTCGCCAGCTGGTTGTCACAGCGCCAGATGCGCGTCCACTCTCTTCAGCGAGAACGGCTTTGAGCCTTTCATCATCCTCACCGCCGTCTCCCTTAAGCGCGGCCATATCTTTCTCGTCCATAGATCCGGCGACGGGGCTTCCTTCGCTGCCTCGTTTGTACGTGCAATAGCGCAGGCTCGGCTCGAGCTCCTCCAGGCGTTCCCGGCAAACCTCTGCTTGATCAGGACCACCAACCCTGGCAAGTTGTTCAAACGCCTTACGCGCTCTCATGAATTTGGCCAGCGCTCTATCCCAGTCACGCTCCTGTTCACTTAGGTAGCAGCCAAATATATACGACGAGTACGCTTCAGCCTCGAGAGCTGTCCGCGCACTTCCGACCTGGCCGCACAGGTTCACGAGCTCGGTGGCGTGGACAGTCGCCTTCTTCAGTCGCCTGATCATGTGAGCTCTCTTCCGAGGCTCGTTGCCGGCGTCCCGCTTGAGTTCCATCGCGTAGCTCCAAGCCCGCTCAGACATCATGAGCGGAATCAAAAGGAAAGCTTCATTATCCACCATGGACACCTCGAGTGTTCTCTTCTGATATCTTCCGCGACCGTGGCTCATCCTGTTAGCCTTGTACAGACGAGCGAGACGTCGAGTGCAGTACTGCCGGTACCGCGCGTGGTCTCCGTGACGCAGTCCATGCTGGCTCTGGCTAACCTTCACAATCTGAAGAATGTCCAAGGTTAGATTCGTGACCAGCTCTTTCTGCGGAGCTTCATCGGCGTCGCCCATGGGACTCTCGTCGACGTGCGATCGAGATCTGCAAAAAAACCTAAGCCACCACAGCGAGGGTTCCGGTCGCGGGTTCCGGGGTTGGGACTTTTGAGCAGGAGGAGGAAAAAAATCGCAAAGTAATGGCATTAATCAAACACACGCCGGAGACTTTGGGAGTGTCCGTGAGAGATGGATTATCGCGAACGGCGTCGGGGTTACGACGATAGACAATGGCGAGAAAGTTCAGATCCGCGAGGCGGTGCGTGGGGCGGAACCGACGGGCGCGGGAATTACCACGACCCGCCACCTCGCCGTGGGCACTCGAGGGATCATCACGGTGGATTCGACGATCGTGGTCGCTTGCCCGAGCGCGAGCATAGGATGCAATCGAGGGAGTGGGATGGTGGTCGCAACCACACGAACGACCGGTACGCGCCGGCACCCGAACGAATGGAGCGATACGGGCGAGAGGAGGATCGAAATGGCAGGAGGGAACACGTGAGAAGGGAGAGCAGCAGGGATGCATTTCGTAGGTCAGCCCGAGGCGACGACAGCGCAAGGAGGACATCGGCAAGCAGGAAACCCGACTACAGCGAGAGCGATAGTAGCGAGACGGAGTACACGAGGAAACCGCGTCAATGGGACGTGACGCTGACTCCTCACGAACAGCTCGAAGCTCTTGACCTGTGGCTAAAGGCGAATCCCGAGGTGGCGAGAGAGGTTGACGAACTCAACAAGCGTGCTTCAGGTGCCAACTCGCAGCAGCCTCCACCTTTCTTCCAAGACGGTGACTGGTTGTGCGTCACGTGCAAGGAGCACAACTGGAAGAATCGCCTAGACTGTCGCACTTGTGGTGCGCCGGCACCTGCTGAGAAAATAGCCGAGGTGCAGGCGCAAAAGGCCAGAGCGGCCGTCGCACAGGCAGCCCGGCCACAAACACAGAGTGCAAAAGCTGGAGATTGGATGTGCGTTGGGTGCATGGCCACAAACTACGCCAGGTTGAACAGTTGCCACCGGTGCAGCAGGTCCAAGCCAAACGAGTGGGTCTGTGTCCTATGCAACAGCATGAACTCTGGTGCAGAGCTTACAATATGTCGGGTGTGTCCACCAGCTTGAAGCTTGTTGGACAACAAGGCACGTTTTTAGTGGTCTAACCCTGTAGTGGTCTTTAACATAAAGTTTTCGATAGACTAGTACCTTCAGTCTAAGTACCTTCGTAACACTTAGCACGGTAATTAACGTAAATAACTTAACTTAGACTACGAACGAAGCTGATCTCAACAAGTCCGCAGTGGCGCGTAAGTAAAGTCTAAAATCCAACACGAGCTTTCGTAAAACGCATTCGACAGACGTCAGTAGACTGGCTGGCTGAAGGAAAAAGTTTTCCTTCATGCCGACTTTTTAGACTTGGCGAAGATTTATTTTCTCATCTTGTCCTCATTTGATGACGGACCAACTTGAACTTTGAGAAAATTATGGGAACGCGACAACAACGCGCACTTAGTTAATACCTTCGGTAACTCAGTAGGAACCGTGCGGAATAAGTAACCGAGGAACGCAGAATGCAATTTGAACGTTTTTCCGATAAAATCCAACGCGATAAAAGAACTAATGGCGATGTGATGGTGGGGGTGAAGTTGTATATTGAACGAAAAGAAGCTTCTTGCAGAAAGCATGAGCTTCGGACATTCGTACCTTTGTATTAAAACTCCTGAACCAAGACTCGTTCGAATTTAACATTTCACGCATCAACCCGAATGATGCATATTAAGGGAACACACCTTCAAGGCGAAAAGAATCGACGAGGCGGAACGACAACGCGAGTATGAAACAAAACTCAATGTTCTACGCATATTTTTCCTGCCAGAAAGTTGAAGTCTGTAAGTTTTAGCAAAAAGCTTGTGAGCCATAAAAACTCAGCGACGGCGGCTTCATCAAACTGTGTCAAGTTTTTACGACGGCTTCGATTTCACAAGAGAATGCTTACTCTTGTATACGAATTAGGACTCTCCATTCATGTGCAATGAAGAATTTTAAGTTGATTGGAAAAACTAAACCAATTTCACCGCTCGAATGGAATCTTCAAATATTGTCCGTATTTTTCTCGCATTGTTGTTTTTCGAACCGCTTCTTGCAGGAGAGCTTCGTCGACGTGCATATATATTAACTTTGAAGGTACAAGAAGATAACATCGTCCATATCAGGTTCATAGTCCTTAAGAAGCAAAAGATACAAGTGAGCTGTTGATATTCCGTGTTAAATTTCCATGTGTGAAATGGATGTCTCAAACAGTGGGAAATTCAAGATGGAAAGTAAGAACGCAATGTTTTGCGTTTCACACTGTCGTGGTCATCACTCGGCAAGGCCCCAAAATGGCATTGATGCACTACCTTTTACTTATGTCGTTTCTTCTCTCCCGAAGCTTTCATTCTATAATTTTCTTTTCGTGTTCACACAATTATTATTCTGTTGATATCGCAGTCGGAAGCTCTACCTACCTTCGTTTTACGTAGCCCGATTTCGTCATTTAGTCTCACGGACAGCCAGCTTCAGCTTCGGTAACGTGTTTTTCATATTCCTGTGATTTGCGGCAAGCCATTTTTGTCGGGAAATTTGTTGATTTCGACGTGTCGCAAAGGTCTTATCGTTGATCGCGAATACGCTCTTTTCTTGCCGCATGCTGTTACGAATTGAAAACCGAAGAAGTGAGCTAGCTAGTAGCTACTACCTTCGAAGTAGCTAGCTAAATGACTCATTGAAATTATTTCAGAGCTTCTTTCACGCGCTCTCAAATCATGCAAAATTTGTTCATTGGTCGGCACATGAGTTCGATTTTTCGACAAGCCTTTCTCGCTACGTTCGTTGATTTTCGTTTCTCACTTTCGCTTAGCTTATCTAACGTGTACCTTCGTACCTTCGGAGGTTCCTTCGGAGGTTCCTTCGGAGGTTTTCGTATTTACCTTGGAGGGTAAAATGATCCTTGGAATGGAGAGTCCCATGGCTTCGTGGACTACCCTTATTCTTCTACGAAGGTTTGCGTCATGTTTTCTTTCTCTGGAGTTGTTTCCGTGCACATGAGTTCATTTTCACGGCAAAAACACATACCGGCTGTCCGTTCAGTCTGTTCAGTCCTTGGTGTCCCGGTATATTTCCGCTCGAATGGCTTTTCGGCTTCGTTCCGTGAGTCCCGGTCTCTCCGCGCGATTCGTTTGATTTTTCCTCTTCTTGACACCCATTTCGCATGAATTTTCCAGTATTTTTCCTCTTCTTTGGCACCCATTTCGCATAGGCAAATAGTTTCACCAAAAATAATTCTTGGTTCAACTTTTCGTTATTCCGTCTCCAGAGCTAGAGCTAACACTAAGCTGGATCTCCCCTGCTGCTGCTGCTTTTTTGGGGACCGCCTTCGTAGACAACAAGACTGTGACCCGGTGTTGGGCATTGGTGAGCAGCCTGCGCGCGGGTGCTGCGTAGACGACTAGCGTAGCCGCAGTTCAACAGGACGATCGGACTTTAAATCCGAATCACAGGGTCCAGGTCGCGCCCTTCCTGCCCTCCGTGCTTCGTGTTGGCCGGCGAAGCAACCCACCCGCTTTTGTTGAAACGGGAGAAAATACAAGCAACCACGCCGGTGCCGATCCGGAGAGCGGCTCGTTGGGTCGGGTCGAGGATCCAAAGTCGCGCGTCGTCGTGCAGCTAGATCGCCTACGATAATGTTGAAGAGCGTTAAGAGTAAGCTCTCCGGTGTGGGTCGGAAAAAATCCGAGGGCGGGGCGCCCGAGACGAAGACCGGGAGACCTGCGGGTCCTGGGCAGGTATCCGGATCCCGGCCACCGGCCTCCGGTGCTCGACCGGGTTCCAAGGAAAACCCGAGCTCGAGCTCCGGGAACATACCTCCCATGGAGGTTCTGTACGATAAGAACAAGCCGCTTTTTCGTTCCGCGACGTCGTCGCATCGGAGAGGCAGAACCTCTTCATCAAGAAGCTGCAGCTCTGCTCATACACCTTCGATTTCACAGATGCTACTGCTAATGTCAGGGAGAAGGAGATCAAACGGCAGACTTTGTTAGAGTTGGTGGACTACGTCAACCAGGGGCAGGGTAAGTTTACGGAGGCAGTGTTCGAGGACATTTCGTACATGCTGGCGCAGAACCTCTTTCGAGGTCTGCCGCCTTCGAATCACGAGATCACAGGAAGCGCTGCGGGAGACAACTTTGACCCTGAGGAGGAGGAACCAACGCTGGAGCCTTCCTGGCCGCACCTCCAAATAGTTTACGAGTTCCTGTTGCGCTATGTCGTGTCAAACGAGGTCGACGCGAAGGTGGGGAAAAAATATATCGACAATACTTTCGTGCTGAAGCTCCTGGAACTCTTCGACTCGGAGGATCCCCGAGAGCGGGACTATCTCAAAACAATCTTGCATCGCATCTATGGGAAGTTCATGGTACACCGGCCGTTCATTCGAAAAGCCATCAACAACATCTTTTTCCGATTCATCTATGAGACTGAGAGACATAATGGTATCGCGGAGCTTCTTGAGATCCTCGGCAGCATCATCAATGGTTTTGCCCTGCCCTTGAAGGAAGAGCATAAGATTTTCCTGCAGCGCGCTCTCTTGCCACTGCACAAGCCCAAGTGTGTTGCCATGTACCACCAGCAGCTCTCATATTGCATCACTCAGTTTGTTGAGAAGGACCCGAGACTTGCCGACACTGTGCTTCGCGGTCTTCTGAAGTACTGGCCAGTCACAAATAGCCAGAAGGAGGTGTTGTTCCTTGGTGAGCTTGAGGAAGTGCTGGAGCTGACGCAGGCGGCGGAGTTTGTGAAGACAATGCTTCCCTTGTTCCGCCAGATCTCGGCGTGCATCAATTCTTCGCACTTTCAAGTTGCGGAACGTGCGTTGTTTTTGTGGAATAACGACTACATAGTCAATCTTGTGGCTCAGAACAGGCATGTTCTGCTTCCTGTGTGTTTTGGTGCTTTTGAGAGGAACGCTCGTTCCCACTGGAACGCAGCGGTGGGAGGTCTGACGGTCAATGTGCGGAAGATGCTGATGGAGATGGATCAGCAGCTCTACGAGGAGTGCCAAAGAAACTGGGAGGAGGAGGAACTCCGATCACAAGAGACGGAGGAAAACCGCAAGCAACGTTGGAAGCAAGTTGAAGCTTTGGCAGCCAAAAGCATAGCTAGCTAGCAGAGCCAGTTGAGAGTTGTCATTTTAAAAAGAAAGGACGAGAAACAGCTCCTTTTTACTCCTTACAGCTCCTTTTTACTCTAGCTATACCCTCCTCTGCCTCATCATAGGCGTCTTCGCTTTCGGCATCCTGGAAGGCGGTACATATGGGTTTTCTTTCATTGCTGCAGGCGGATTGACTCCCCAATCCGCGGCAGATAAAAGCTTTAGGTTCGGATCTGGTTGCACCACCCGTTCTTGACTCCCCTGTGTGCCCAAGCCCTCGTCGGTCGTGTCACCACGTTGCCACTGTTTCTTTGCAGATGGATCTGAATACAGCTCAAGGAAATCTTTGCGTGACATATTTTGCTTGGACGACCCAACCGGAGGTCCAGCCTTCGCACCGCCTCCCTCACGCAGAGTGACACCCTTAGCCATCTGCATAACCTCCAACGCACTTGGTTGGCTGCTCTTCTCTTTTTCGATGAAATCTGTTTCCACGAGCTTTGATAAGCCGACATTCGCAAACCTCTTGTACTTTCCATGGGTTTGCAGACCTCCGCGAGTCTCTGGGACATTTATTCGGAGACCGGCGCCATAAGCCGGCAGTTTCTCTGTGTTCGGCTTGTTGACGAACACAACTTGCCCGTTGTGATCGTAAGTGTACTCTCGGCCCCTAAGCGATTTCTGGAGGACTTCGAGCTGTTTGAGATCTTCCTGGTCTTTCTGCAGCTGTAGTCTCTGCATTTTTTGCATCGCTTTTCGAGTTTCAATTTCGTCCCTTAGCCGCTGCTCCCGCTCCGCAGCTTCTCCAGTAAGCTTCGATTTCCTCGGTTTGGGCTTCGGGAGTGGCATGGTTGCGGCAAGGGATTTCCTGTTTTGCTTCTCAACTGCGCCGATCGTGTTGGACGCACGGCTTATCCTGTTAATGTGTTTCTCAACGCCGCCGATAGTGTGCCTTGCGGACGAAGTAGCATTCTCGTGCGTCGCAGTCCGTTGGCGCCTTCTCGCCTTCACTGTGCCTCTCGCCCAGGCGTCGATGGGACCTGGAGTGAAGTCGTCATCGGGCTCCCAGCTGCCCACCGTGGATTCTGTGGCCGTGACGCCCCTCATCGCGAAGCTCTCGCGCTCGAGGAAGGTCATATCTACCACAGCGAGGGCGTCTTTAACAGCTTCGCGAACTGCGTAGCCAGTAACCTTGCCCTGAAGCTCTGCAGCCTCCAGGTGGGCGTTGACCCTCTCCACGATTAGTTCCAGGATGTCCCCGACGCATTCCTCCCTCTCCTCCAGCTCCCTGTCCTCCGCAAGCAGATCCTCGTCATCCAGAGGGTCCCCTTCCGCGGCCATATTTCACCTTATGCGTCAACTCACCAGAACGCGGCGCTCTACGGATGGTCCTAGGTGCGTCCACTCTGCCCCCGGCGGGACGGGCGAGGGCATATAAACGGGTTCCTAAAACGGGTCACTGGCTGGGGCAAAAGAGTCGCAAACAGCAACGGGCTGGCAGAGCTGGGCTGGGGGCGCTGATCCTAACTGAGAGTTTTAGAACTTTTCTCATTTGGTGCCAAGATTTCACTCCGCTGCAGGTTCCTTATTAAATAAACAGTAAAGTGATGAGGTGGTAGTAACTATTTGCTCTGCAAAAGTGTGGATAAAAAAGTGTTAAAGTGTTACGTAAAAAACCTGAGTCTGGCAACAGGAACATGGAACGGGGTGGTCTTTGTTTATCGCTGAAACGCCGTCCCGCCGTCCCTTTTGCAGCGCCGCCGACGTGCGAGGTCGTAACGGGCTCGCGGGCGACGAAAACGATATCTTCGTAGTGCCATGTCGCGCTACGCTGGCACTTTTGCCAAGCCGGAGAATGCTCTGAAGCGTGCGGTACGTTTTCCGGTCGCTCTTGCTCCGCGCCGCCTGATCCAGCTAAAACCCTTTTCCCAAGCCTCGCCCGATGGGTTCTTTTCCCGCCCACTCACCCATCTGACGATCACTCATCTCGCATCCTGCGCGTTTTACAGGAGGAGCTGATTAACGTCGGTCAGCCCAACGCCGCCCTTCAGGCGCTCCACGATGTGATCACGTCGAAGCGCCACCGTACCTGGCAGAAGGTCCTCGAGCAGATCATGTTCAAGTACGTGGAGTTGTGCATCGAGCTCAAGAAGGGGCGCCTCGCGAAGGATGGTCTGATCCAGTACAGGATCGTGTGCCAGCAGGTGAACGTCAACTCGCTCGAGGAGGTGATCAAGCACTTTCTGAAGCTTGCGACCGAGAAGGCGGAGGCGGCTCAGGCTGCCGCTTCGGCCGCTACCATCGACATCGAAGATCTCGAGGCTGAGAACACCCCGGAGAACTTGATGCTGAAGTCGGTCTCTGCTGAGAGCGACAAGGATCGCTCCGATCGCGAGCTCGTCACCCCTTGGTTCAAGTTCCTGTGGGAAACCTACCGAACCATCCTCGAGATCCTGCGCAACAACAACAAGCTGGAGGGGCTCTACGCCATGACGGCCAACCGCGCATTCAACTTCTGTGTGACTTACAAGCGCACCACCGAGTTCCGCCGCCTCTGTGAGATCCTGCGCAATCACCTGTCCAACCTTCAGAAATATCGCGACCAGCGCGATCGCCCCGATATGACACTGGCCGAGACGCAGAACTACTACCTCGAGACAAGGTTTGAGCAGCTCAAGTCTGCCGCGCAGCTCGAGCTGTGGCAGGAGGCGTTCCGCACGATTGAGGACATCCACGGCTTAACTTTCATCCTCAAGAAATCGCCCAACCCGAGGATGATGGCCTCTTACTTTGCCAAGCTCACAAAGGTCTTCTGGGTGTCGGAGAACCATCTCTATCATGCATACGCCTGGTACAAGCTCTTTAACTTGAGCAAGGCGTACAACCGTAACCTTACGCCAGAGGACCTGAAGGCAATGGCGTCGGCTGTGCTGCTCTCTGCGATCGCCATTCCGCCGTATGAATCTCGCACATCTGCCAGTACCTCGAACGAGGAGATCGAGAACGCTAAGGAACGCGATGTGCGCATGGCGACTCTGCTCGGTTACACCCTGGACCCCAAGCGGGACCCCCGCGAGGTTCTTTCGCGCAAGGCGCTGCTTTCTGAGCTGATCTCGAAGGGTATTCTATCCCTCGTGTCCACCGAGGCCCGCCAGCTGTACGCCTTGTTTGAGAAGGAGTTCCACCCCCTGGATCTCTGCAAACATGCCCAGAAGGTGTTTGGATCTATGGACACAGAGACCGTGGAGCTTTCCGCGGCCAGCCCCATCCCATCTATCTCTTTTGGAGACTTCTTGCCCCGCATGCGCAACCTTGCTGTTGTCCGCATGCTGCAGCAGTCGTCCCAAGTTTATCAGACGATGAAGCTTGAGACTCTTCAGCAGATGGTGCCGTTCCTGGAGTTTACCCAGGTCGAGCGTATCCTAGTGAACTGCACGAAGGGCGGCGCTGTCTCGGCGCGTCTTGACCACCAGAACAAGTGCATCTGCTTTGAGGGCGATAAGCTCGAGAGCGACGGCATCAAGAATCACCTTGTGCTCATGGCTCAGAAGCTGCGCAACGGCATTAAGATGATTTACCCTGACGAAGTACCGGCTTCGTCTCTTGCATCCCAGTCCAACACCGCTGAACTGCTGTCGAAGATTGAGGTTGAGCACAAGCTGGCTCTCGCGCGCAAGGTTATCATTGAGCGCCGCAAAGAGGAGGCAGAGCTCATCCTTCAGGAGCAAGAGAGGGAAGCCGAGGAGGCTCGCCTCGCCCTGCAGCGCAAGAACGAGGCTGCAGAGGCCAAACGTCTCGAAGAGGAACGTCGCATCCGTGAGGAGACCCGCATTCGCCAGGAGATGGAGGAGAAGGAGAAGCAGGAGGCTCTTGCCCTTCTCGCCGAGGCAGAGAAGCGCAGCAAAGGCAAAAAGCTCAAGATCAAGCTCGAGGAGGGCCAGAAGCTCGACAAGCGCAGCCTCATGGAGGATGCCATCAAGGAGCAGATCAAGGAGCGTCAGGACATGGAGCGCAAACTCCAGCGCCTGGCCAAATCGATGGACCACCTTGAGCGTGCCAAGCGCGAAGAGGAGGTTCCGCTGATCGAGGCGGCTTACAAGCTCAAGATGGCTGAAGACGAGCAGTACCACACGACGATGCAGCAGCAGAACGCTGAGAAGCACCGTCAGACCTGGGAGACGAATGTCGAAGAGAAGAAGCGCCTCGCTAAGATGGCCGCGGACAAGGAGGAGTTTGCGGCAGCTATTGTGTCCCGCCGATCTGAAGAATTCGAGGCTCTCCGCCTCGAGCGCGAGGAGCGCATCAATGAGTTGCGGGCCCTTCGCCGCGCTGAGCGCGAGATTGCTCGCCGCAGGGCTTACGTTCGTCGCCTTCAACAGATTGAAGACGAAGCTCGTGCTGCCGCCGAGCAGGAGGAGCGTGAGCGCATCGAGGAGGAGGCACGTGCTCGTCGCGCTGCGGAACAGGAAGAAGAGGAAAAGCGCCGAGATGAGGAGGACAGGGCCCGCAGGGACAGGTATGAACCTCGTCGCGACGGCTCTGGCGAAGCGCCCCCGGGTCGCTTCGAGCCGAGCCGGCGCCGTGACGACCGATACGACGACAGGCGCCGTGACGACCGATACGACGACAGGCGCCGTGACGACCGATACGACGACAGGCGCCGTGACGACCGATACGACGACAGGCGCCGTGACGACCGATACGACGACAGACGCCGCGACGACCGATACGACGACAGGCGCCGCGACGACCGGTATGACAGCAGGCGCCGCGACGACCGTGGTCCTTCCCGCGACGACCGTGGTCCTTCCCGCGATGATCGCGGGCCCTCCAGGTACTCGGCCCGTGGAGACGACAGGCGACCCAGCAGGTGGTAAATCTGTCGACGCTCAAATTAATATCATCATCACGATTCACATCACATCTCTAAACACGTCAATGGTCGCTTTCGAAGCCATGTATTTGGCCCACCTATCCCTCAACAATGCTTCCCATCGCGCCTTGTCACTGCTCGGACCACCAAAATCCTGACCCATTGCCACCACCAGGGCAAAGAACACGGCAGCTTCCAAATGCACCAGAGGCAAGCAGACTTTCGTCTCTTTTTCAATCTCTTTAGCGAGAGATTCGTCAACCTTCGCGGTCTCGCAGTACACAGAGAGAAACTCAGAGAACCTTTCTTCTGAGAATCGAGATGGATCTATTCTGAATAGCTTCGCCAGATCGAACCCCCTGTAGTTTGGCCCAGCAAGCTCCAAATCGATGAGTCTGACGTCCAAATCTATCAGCCTAACGTCATCATCAACTGGGTCATCGCCCAACAGCATGACGTTTGACGGCTTCAAGTCACCATGCGAGAGAACAACACTGAACCCCATTTTTTCAACCGTATTTGCCATGATTTCAACCTCACGGCGCAATACGGGTAGTTCGATACCAGCGGGTAGGCTACCGACGTTGCTGGATACGCGCATTTCATCTAACATGCGGTTGAGCCACTTCCACATAGTAGAGTCAATCCCACGTGTGAACCAGTTAAGTGTTACGAAGGTAGGAAAGAATGAAAATGGTCGAAGAGAGGGCCTCACCACAACAAAGGTGAGGTAGCGTCATCAAACTGCGGGGGGACTTCGAGCAAGTGGAACTTGGCAACCAGTCTCGCAGTGGCGGCGCAAATATCTGCCCGAGTGTGCATATCCTCTTCTGTCAAGATCCTCCCTTCGAGGTAGCGATGTGCGATTCCTTCATCGGTGCTCGCAATCAGCTGTGAACCCATGTTCAAATCGCTCAGTTTCTTGTCCACCACCCCACGTTGCCTCTGCTCTGTGCGGAGCAAGGCAAGGTTGCTGTAAAGCTTAACTACTAACGCCTCTTCGCCACCATCGTATGCGATCCTCTTCACCAGCATTACCTGATTGCAAAATCCTGCGCTGAGTTCCACGGCCGTCAGCTTCGCGTCCTCCTCAAGGCCAATCACTTTCCTTATTACGTCTGCATTTGATTCACTCCCTTTTGCGAGAGATACGCTGCTCCGCCTCGCTCCCACGCGACGCGTCCATCTCACGGCTGACGATTTGCTCGCACGATAAGCTGAGGGATGGATCGCATGCAGCTTACCTCCCAGTTCCATGCCTCCGATTTCTTCCTCCCCTGTCCTCGCAGGACTGAAGAATATCCTTTTCTACGCTGCTCTGTGGCGCGAAGTGAAAGCTCGCGAAGTGTCACGTCAGTTTTTTATGCGTCGCGTCAAATTTGTCAAAAAAGAAGCTTGCAGCTCGGCCCACGCACGACAAAGCAGCGCGACCATCAGGTGTCATGTTCTCAGTCTCTGCATGTGGATCTCGTGTGATACGCGTGAAGGCGTTGCAATCAGGGACGTTCGAGTGTAAACCCGGTCAACCTTTTTTCCTTGTTCCGGTGGGAAAGCGGTTTTGCCAAAAAGCGAATGTGCGAAGCGCAAGACCAAAGGTTGCGAGCGCGAGTTTGACTACAAGTAAACACAGCAGATTACACACTGGAACGCGTTTTCACGAGGCCTTCGCTAATTTCGTGAGGCCGCACACTATCCTGGGCACGATTATCAGTGTATCTTCCGTGACGATGATGGCTCTGCAATTCGGCGGCCTCCTCGAATTGAGTCCGGCGTTGTTAGTTTCAAAGCAAACTGTCCAGGCATTGGTGTCTGCGGTGCTGATGAACGTGGCGATCGTCGGCATCAATCAAGTGTATGATAAGAAACTTGATCGCGTGAACAAACCTTATCTGCCGCTGGCTAGCGGCGCATTCAGCTCAGACACGGCGCTATCTATAATCGCCGCTTGCACAACTGTGAGCCTGGTGTTGGGAGTCTTGAGCGGCAGCAGTGCTCTGATCTTTTCCCTGGTTGTCAGCTTGCTGCTTGGCATTGTATACTCTGTAGACTACCCCGGCCTTCGCTGGAAACGATCACCAGTCCTCGCCGCGTCGTGCGTGCTGTTTGTGAGGGCTGTGATCGTTCAACTGGGGTTCTTTGCTCACGCACTTGGACGTGGCTTATTAGATTTCCACTTCCCAAAGAACCTTTGGTTTGCCATCGGTTTCATGGTTGTGTATGGTGCTGTCATAGCATTGTTCAAAGATTTACCTGATGTGGTTGGTGACCAAAAGCAGAACATTCGAACACTTTCTGTTCGACTAGGTCCGTCGGTTGTTTTCAACATTTGTGTTTCGCTGCTTTCCATGGCTTATGGAAGTGCTGTGCTCTTGAGTGTGATGTACAATTCTGCGACATCTACTGTGTTGGGAATTTTGCACACAGCTGTGATTTTTTCACTGCTCGTTGCGTCTAAACGGGTCGATATATCGTCGAGTGCATCGCTTTATGAGTACTACATGCTCATTTGGAGGGCTTTCTATGCTGAATACTTCCTGCTGCCTTGGTGTACGTTTTGATAGTCTACGATCCGCTTCAGGTGCCTCCCTCGCGACTCGACAATGACGAATCGGTCGGCTTGTTCGGGACCTAGCTAGTTTTTCGGACTCGTCCCGAATCGAATTTTGAATATTAGGCATGCTTACCACTATTTTTATACGCATCGCTCACAAAACCAACGCCGATGAAGAGAAGTTCATCCATGACTTCGTCGACGCTGGGAGGATCAGGAGGTGTGAAATCTCCAAGTGGGTCAAAGTCTGCCAGTGACGCGGGTAACTGAACACCATGATGCTCCATCTTTGGCTTCAGCGCTACGCCGATGAGATCCCCTCCAAATTTGTCGGCGAAAAGAAGCGCAGTGCCACCCAGTCTACGCTCAGCTTCTCTAAGGTAGGACTGGAGTGGGTCAAAACCAATTAGCATAGCCGCTCGTGCCTTTTCGGGTCCTCGAGTGAGTACCTTCTCGGGCATCTTGGCGAGTTGAAGACCTCTCTTGCCTCCATGCTCTGCAATCTGGAAGCTATCTGGATCAACACCAAGCTCTTTGACCAGACGTTTCTTTATTTGCTTAGCCGAGAACAACGCTTGGTCAGGAAACGGCAAGGCTGTCCTTCGTAACTTCAGCACGATATCATAATGCATGAGCGCGGGTGTGAAGAGAGATTCCCAAGCTGATGCATCACCAAGCAACAGATTATTCATGAATGACCCAGAAAGATTGTGTCCCATCCTATTCTTCCCTTGGAGAAGGACTTTCAGGCGTTCGGCAGCTCGAGAAGCAAGAGCCTGAGCGCGCTTCAATACAACTCCTGGCGGACCGCGTTGCGTCCACAGGTCACCTTCGGTATCATATGGAGTCGCGATGCACATCGACGACGCATCTGAACTGTCCATTTTCTTCTCCAGATTCTGCATATCCGCTAGAGTGAATTCATCCTCCGGATCTACAAAAAGTGGCAACACGTTCCATGGATGCGATGCAAGCAAGTCCAAGAACCTAATGAATGCAACCTCCCTTGAACCCGGCGGATCCACTGCACCAGGATGCAAGAACAAGTAACCCATGATTAGTTCAACTACCTCATCTCGAATGTGAGGCGCAAGCATGTGACTCGAAATCCACCGCTTCGCCACTTGTGTTGCCGCGCCATACACCGGAAACCTTGCAGATATTGTTGCAATGACTGCAGCGTGGGCAGCTCCCTTGATCAGATATTTTTCAGCAGCTTCATTATT
Organism: Micromonas commoda; assembly: GCF_000090985.2. NCBI lineage: Eukaryota > Viridiplantae > Chlorophyta > Mamiellophyceae > Mamiellales > Mamiellaceae > Micromonas > Micromonas commoda. The sequence continues at coordinate 737,279 of NC_013044.1, read as the reverse complement.
TGCCCCACTCGCGGATGAGTTTATGTGAAGACGGAACACGTACCCTTCGTGTAAGACATCAGTAGCTTCCTCTGTTACGATAGTTGGGGTTGCATAGCTAGAGCGGAGCTGCTCGGCAATCTTAAGGGCCATAGCAGCCTTGGTTTTGTTTATCGCCATGCTATTTTCAGGCCACCTTCCGCTACCTTCGAGCTGCACGACAACATCGAGTGTCTTTGGGCACACCGGCATTTGTTCATCACTTCGCCCAAGTCCAATGCCAGCACCGAAGGCAAGTTGGTGCTGCCTCGGTGGAAATGGATCTGTTCCTCGAAATGCAGGGCTAATGGGCTGAGCATTGACCACTCTGAGTGGCACCTCTTTCATATCTTTCATTCGCTTTGCCAGTCTATCCAAGCACTGAATCAGTGCGATTGGAGAGGATTCCTTCGAGTCGGACTCCTTCATGCCCATTGCTGGATCCAAAAGATTGCAGCTCCACTCGACAGTCTCTGTGGATGAAAAGTTCCTCTTCAAGACATAATCAGTGGCGAGGGCAGGTATATGATGACGCTTGTTGAAAGGAATTGAATCCCAGACCACAGATTCACAAATTCGCCCATCTTTAAACCTGCGAAGTTCTGCTCGGTCTCCCCAGAAAGCCCGGAACTCTTTTGCCAGCTTGTCATTATCCGAGCTCGGGCCCAAATCCACCAACCTCAAGGCATGCTCAGGGTCGAAAATAATTCCAACCCACACCGTGTAGAGGTCAGTCTCATCTTCTGCGTCTTGCTCCTCTGTGTGCTTCCGTTTCTTTGATGATGTCGGGGTAAAACTAGCCATGGGTCTGATATCTGACGAGTTCACAAATGGTTGATGTTGTACACGAACCAACTTTGCCCGGTTGCTGATGGCTTTTGTGACCAAATCGTGAATCGTTCTTTCGTGGTTGCGCCAACTTACGATATCCCCCTCACATGATCCTACAGCGGTATTGTCACTTCTATCGAGCTTGACATGCACGTGAAGGTCATAACGCATAGCGGGATAAAGTGAAACCAGAAACACTTGCTCGAAAGCTGTCCTCCCACCACGTTCAAGGAGAGAGGAAGAACGTGCAGCCTCGTGGATAAACTCGTCCATAGCACTTCGTGATATCCGTGCACCAATATTGACATATCCGCAAGGTCCGACGAAAATAAAAGGAAACATACTCCTCCATGAAGCAACATTCTGTTTTACCCCAGTGGCTGTAAAGCCTGCCTTCAGCGTTGCTGGATTGGACAAAAATGAAAGTGCACCTTTGACCAGTTGTTGAGCATCCATTTGTGGGCTGAGTTTTCCACCACTGCGAATTAGGTAAGCCAAGATCATAGACAACACGAAACCGTTGAATCCATCAGGAGCACCAAGTAGCCCACGCTTCGCAGCCCATACCTTCAAGAGGATGCATGCATCTTCATAATATTCTGCAGTCTCTGCTGCACCTCGCAGATACTTTATGTGCTCATCCATGAACATGTCCTCAATGATCGAATGATTATAATGAGGACTCGGCAACCTTTCATCATTCTGGATCTCCAAGTTCCGAAGATTTGCTTTCTCGTGATGCAAACGGGCAGACGGGAATGTGTGAACTGGGATCGTGAGGAGCACACGAAGACATACGTCGCCCGGTTTCTTCGCCTTGACAAGGAGACAAGGTTTTCGAACGTCCGCATGATGAGTGGAATATACTGAGCTGGCGACCCAATCTGCACTCTCAAGGTTTTGCTGCAGAACCTGAAGGTACGCCATCCTCTTCACATGGTACCTGTGGTCAAGGTAGTCCTTCTCCTGGAAAAACTCTTTCGGCACTTCCACGGCAACATCCACAACTGTGCAACCAACACCTGGTGAAGTCTTGAGGCATCCACCAGCAGCAGCACTCCCGACGACATGGATGCGCAAGGGTTGGAAGAACTTCAGCGTTTTGGTTGAGTCATTCTTCAGGGAGGGACCGAGGGCTATCCGAAAGTGGTCGGGTGTGGAGAACTTGAAGTCCTTCACAAGGATCCCTGAACGCAGGATGCCGAAGGGAACATGTTATAAAAGTCTCATTGCATGGAAAGATAAGATGTGTTCACGAGTTGAATGTCAACGAGCTGGCCTCAGTCATATGCTTGTCATGAATACTCGTCACGAGGATAGTCTGTTCTCAAAGATTAATGATGTTGACATCACTGGCCAGCTCGCATCGTGAAAGAGAAACAGGGGAAAAGGCCAGAGAGATGCCCTCAATCGAGACAGCTCCCTCTAGCTGACCTCCGGGGCGTCCGGGGAAAATTAGGAGGACAAACCTGAAACAGTCTGTTTTAATCGTTCCACGAGATTAGCGGCGATGCCTTGAACCGCTCGCGGAAGGCTCGCCTCATCTAAGAGAGCTTTGAGAAGCTCTCCGTCGAGGGAATCTGGCATCTGATATCGTAGCGCGCTTCACCAAGAGGCGCAGACAATCGGCCCGCCTCGGAGACTGGCGTCGCGTGACTCTTACGTCACCGGAGAGAAATTGACGCGAGCAATTATCAATTCGCACACATCGTCACTACACGAGTGCGCAGCCAAATGGATGGCTGGAAGCGCGATGCTCTGCCGCAGAGAAAAGCGGCGGAGAGCGGCGGCGCCGATTGCGCCTGCCGGCAATTTCGGTTTCAGATGTCTATGATAATTTAGTTAGAAATAGGCTGAAATCTCAACACTAAAAAGGAAAGTTAACCAATGCGCAGACAGACAGAGCCGAGTAAGACTTGTGATAACATTATCTGAATGTTACCCACGCTGAAACCGGGTGGCACACCTGCTTGCGCGGTCGAGCGGGGCGATGAATCCTCTCACGCAAATTAAAAATACACAGAAGGCGACTCTAAGCGAGGTGGGTTTGACAACCTGATCGTCACGCCGGCTAGCATGAGGGCTTCCGCTCTCGAGGTCAAGTCTCGGCACCCCAACAATTGCTCACCCTCGCTTTTCTCCTTTCGCAGGTCCGTCTAGGGTTGAGTGAAGGAGCTTCGTGGCACGCCAAATTCAAGGACTCCGCCTACATCTTCGCTGGTGGGCTGTCATTCGATCTCACGGAGGGAGACATCCTGGCTGTGTTTTCGCAATACGGTGAGATCGTCGACGTCAACCTGGTCAGGAACGAGGAGACCGGGAAGTCCAGAGGATTTGCCTTCATCTGCTATGAAGATCAGCGCAGCACTGTCCTCGCCGTGGATAATCTGAATGGTGCCAAAGTCCTCGGACGGACCATCAAAGTCGAACATGTAGAGGATTACCGGCTCAAGGATGAGGAGGCGGCCAAGAAAAAAGATTGGAAGTGCGGTTGTGGGGCAGAGAACTTTAAGTTCAGGGACAACTGCCTCAAATGTGGAGGTCCTCGCCCATCACTCAAGGTCGAGACGGACCACGGAAACGATACTGCAAGAATCGATGCTGGATCTACCGAGGAAAGATGGGGACACGATGGGTTTCGAGAGAACGAGAAGGGCACCTCCCCGAGTAAATCTGAGGCGTGGGAGGGTGCGGCATTCAAGGCAGTTGCCAACGTGGATGATGACGATGCGATGATCAGAGAACTTAAAGCACGCAAAGAGGCTGCAATGGCGAGGGCAAGGGCTGCCGCACAGGGTTTGCCCATTCCAGGTAGTAGCAAGGATGGAGCACCCGGGAGAGAAGCGAAGAGGGCCAAGAAAGAGAAGAAGTCCAAGAAGGAGAAAAAGGAGAAAAAGTCCAGGAAGGAGAGGCACAGCTCGAGCAGTGAGGAGGGTGCTATCAGAGAATGAACGAGTTGAGGAAGGTGCAAGTTAGTAACGAGCTCTTTAGTCTAGAGATGAGCGGTGTAATTGATGCACGCAATAGACACATTCTGGTCACTGAAATCGATCAGCGTCATCCCCCCAGTTGAGAGAGTGAGAGTCACCCCGAGCCCTCCATCAACTTGCAACGCGTGAGCAACGCACGAAGCGATGACCGATTCCTCTGCGAGCAATACCGTGGTTCCAGCGCCTCGCAAGCTTCTCATGTTCGCATCTGTCGAGTCAAACACATTATCAAAGTCCTTCACCTTCAGTAGATTCGCGATTTCGTACGCTAGAGAACTGGAGAACGCTGCACTGTCGTGCCAGATCGATTTGATCCCCTCCTCCATGAGAACCTTTGCAAGACTCTCCACAACCTTTGTCCTTTCTTCCGCTTCATCTTCATCCTTCGGAAGAGATGAGCAAATGAGAAGTGCACGATTGTAAGTCATATCTGCGTTACCCTTTAAGGGCAGTGCTGGTGTTTGATTGAGTCGCTCAAGAATCACCGAATGGGCCTCTTCTCCTTGGTAAGGATTAAACACAAACGTTGTCAACCCACAATTGCTTTGGGAGAGGCGGCGAAAATACTCTGAACCTAGGCCAAGAGCATTCGCCACCATGGACTGGTTCACAGCGTTATGAGCCACCACAAGGACGTCTTGACCATCTGCATCGAGTATACTTTTCCAGCATTCAGCACCCCGCTCCCAAAGTTCTCGAACTGGAAAATGGCCATCAATTTCAAAGTTTGCAGGGTCTGCCTTCCATGCCGCATACTTGTCACCGTACTTTGCTTTCCCCTCTTCTTTCAGGAGCCCCTGGAAGGAATATAGATCAATCTCCCGTAACTCCCACAAATCGATGAGCTTTGAATCCCGTGAATCCCATATGACTTCGGCAGTTCGACTTGCACGAGCAAGGGGACTACGGAAGCCGATGTCGAAATGCTTTCCCTGAAGAAGTACAAAGTGTCAACGTCAGGAGAGCGTTGCTGGGATGAATTCGGGCTCACCTGCAACATTTCCCTCGTTATCTCTGCCTGACTTTCACCCTTCTGCGTCAATACCGACAAATCGGAGCTTCCCTGTATCCGTCCTTCCTTGTTCCAAGTGGACTGCCCGTGTCGCACTAGCGTCACCTGCAGTAGATGTGGACACTGTGAAGACGTACTTGGTTATTGCTTCTGGTATATGTAGACGCACCCTCTTTGTCGACCCCACATCGGGCAACCGCTTACTAGCACTCGCTGCGGAGCACGTTGAGTCAAGATTAAGTGGGACACGAGCAGGACCTGTTCTAACGACCGTGCTCCTCAGGTCGAAACTGGTTGGGGGTCCGCATCGTGTTCTCGCTCTGAAATCGTTGACAACAGCTGCCATCCCTGCATCAGAAGCAAAAAGACGCCGGGATTCCTCAAATTATTCCACTCTCACGAAAGACTGGAATGTGTCAACACTTAGGTTTGTCCAGCGCGCCCTTAGGATGTCTTGGTGGTTGCCCGTGCTCGCAGCTGTGTATCTTACGAAAAATCTTGGCAAGGTAAATTTGTAAATTTTGTAATCGGCCAGAGAGGAGGAAGGTGGCGCACACACAGTGGCGCCTGTGACCTTGTTACTGCATAGATTTCAGCCAACCTGTATGTGTGCGACACAAATCAGAACCATGTGCGGTATCTTGATGCCCGCCGAGCGAGTTCAGCTGTTGCCGGGTTAACGTCCTTGTATTCTGCCGACTGCCCGCGGCACCGATGAGCACTCGGCACCTCACGCGCGTACACGACGGCGAAAGCCTTGAGGACCTAAAACCATGGCGGGTAAGACCTGAAAATCCGACATTGTACTGTCCTCTCAACCTTCAATCCGCTCCAGTCCCAAGCGGCACTTCCCATATCGTTCCGAGATACCATATCGCGCCGACCGGCTGTTCACAATTCAATTCCTTCGCAACTGTCTTCCCTATCCCAAGGCTCGTGGCATTGAACTGTTCACCAAGGATGATGTACACGGGACAAAGTCGCAAGTACCGAGCGGCTGGGCGGACATCCCGATTCCAGAGTGCACCCCTCCTCCTTTGCCCAAAGTGATGGAGGATAACCAGAAGGTTGCCGATGAAGTCTTTGAAGCGCCCAGCACCCTCTCGCAGGAACACTATACTGCGCTTGTGCGCTCGGTGCTCATGCCATGGGGAACGCGTGCCCCAAGCGAAACTAATGATTTGCGCACTATAGCCGCCTCAAATTTACGTGAAGCTTTTCAAGTGTCCGAGGAGGTGCACTCCAAGGCACTTGTCGCTGCCCACAATGCTAATCGTGAAGTGGTTCACGAGCTTGATGTGCATCTCAACGACGGTGAAGAATTAAGGCACGACAGCAACAGTGACGATGACAATGACCTGTCAAATTCAGTTAGAATACATGCAGAGAAACGCGCTGTTGAACCGCTCGTATCCAAGCTGCAGGTTTTGCCACAGTTTGACACAACACTTCATATTGCGCTGTTAAGAACTGAGGGCGCCGACCAGAACAATGAAACAGCAAAAGGGATTTCAAAGGCAAAGAACCGGCCGAGTAACTCGAAAGGAGGAATATTCGCATGCTGCTTTGGGGGAGGAGATGATGAGAAGCAAAAATCTAGTGCTGATGCCGTTGCGGTCAAATCAAGCATGATGGAAGGGCAGCTGTACATCTCTGCAACGCTTGTTCTTCCAGGGGCCGAGAATAAGGAGAACACACCTCGAAAGCACCAGTTTAGTTCTCCTCCTATTTCATGCAGTCTGCTGTCCGGCGATACTTCCTTGGCATTGTGTATTCCACCAATTCGTGTAACAGGCATGGACACGGCTTCTGCGCTTGTCGAATTCCGAGTGTTTTATGGTGCCCCTATCGAGCAAGAGGTTACGAGAGATGAGCAGCATCTTGATGTCATCTCTAACCGTATCAGAAATTCAGTAGGAGGTACAGAAACCGCGAGGGTCATGCAACTCGCACCTGACATACCCATGGCCACACACGTAGGGGTAGCAACACTTCGTGTTGCTGACTTGGAGGATACTTCAGGCATGGCCACCCCTCAAAAAGTCCGTTTGCTTCTCCAGTCACCGTCTGTCACTCCCGAGCTTTCTCAAAATGGAAGCGCTCTCCCAAGGCTTACCGCAGTACATCTTGTGGTTGATTGCTTCGTTGAATCGCGTGCGAGCGCTGAACCTCACTATGATTTGAAGAATCGGAGCGGATCTCACGATATGACGTGTAGAGAAGAGCTATCCGTCTCAAGCACTGAAATTGTTTTTGCGGTTTGGAATGCTTGGATGCAGAGGGGCTGCCTCTCCAACGGAGGACCACTTGAGGGACCACTTCGCGCTGGGCTACAGCTGCCACCTGTGGGGGATGTCAAATATAATTCCAAAGCTACGACGAACAATGTTGATAAATTTGAAGGGCGAGCTAAGCAAATGGTTCCACCACAAGGCTGGCGAGGTTTGCTGAGTGCCTATTCTGCGCTGTACCGGGTACCTCGTTCAACGATTGCTCTCGCAGAGGCCATGATTATCGCAAGGTCTTGGACTTCAGGACCAGAACTATCGATCATATCTGAAATACACGCTCGTCTTGCAATGTCAGTTGCTTCTATCGCCTCCGGTCGTGCAGCTCAGACAGAAAGAGCAATGCATGCCAAGGCAGCAGCATTTATCTTACCGCACGCTGAAAAATCTCTGCAAAAATGGCTAGCGCCTCCACCAGGTACAATCACCAAGGAGGCAATATCGATTATTCGGGCACTGACCCCTGTGTTGGCGTTGTGCCTACCACTTGAGACATCTGCATCGAAGTTTGCGAATTATATGCATCGCGCTGCTCTTCAAGCTGTGATGATACGAACCCTCGGCAGTCTGAGTCCAATCACACGAGATGGGGATACAGCTGGCGTTGCCATGCGACAGGAAAATGATGCGAGCGATGCAAGTCAAACATCATTCAATTGCGCGCGCAGCGATACTGTCCCGAGTGTGTCAGCTCTGAAGGATGTCGTACTTCCGAAACATGCATCATTTGGCTCAGATGCGCCATTATCATTTTCGCGTGTCACCTCTGCAGTAAATTTGGCAATCGCATGCTTCGATGTTGACATGAGTGTATATAAAGCTCTACCGTCTGGAGTGTCTGCTGCACCTGTAGTTTTCCACGGCATGGTCGCGGTGCTTATGCAGGTTGTGAATGATGTCATAGTCTCCGCATGCAAACTGTGGGCGCCTCCGTACGGCAAACCCTTTGAAGACCTTGAATCTGCACTAAGGCAGCTCCGGATGAAGTTGCACGGTGCAGGTGTAGTGTCCGTGGCCGGTTCACTCTCTGTTCGGGCAATCGAACGATTGATGAGAATCCCACTCAACCATATGCTGAGCTCGCTGTGTCCACGTCTTGTTGGCATTTTAGAGAAGGGTGTGGCGCGGGAAAGGTCGATTTCACTACCCCCTACTCCAGTTGCCCCTGCTCGAGGGGCAATGCATTCTGCCTCGCTTGTTGACCTCTTTGCTGCACTTCGTGATGCATATATTGCTGCGATGCCCGCATCGGTCAATGATGATATTCGATGGCACCATCATACCAAGGAAGTTGATAATATTTTGGCCCAAGCTCTATGCTGGTACGTTGGTGAGCATGAACGCGACTGTCTATCAGAAGTTCGTTCATCACGAGCACGCTTATGGGCCGACCTTGATCGATCTCATGTCATTCCTCGTGAAAGCTCAATTGCTGAAGGAGAAAGTTACGATACCAAAGATGATGTTAACGCTATTACAGCTACGCTTTCGTGTGGCTTTCATACTCGTTTGAGCAATATCCACGCTTGTGTTGCTTCTCTCCGGGCTCTTCGTGAGGACTGTCCTCTTCTCTGGCGAGGACGCGAATCAGAGCCAGCTGCTGCTGAGAAACACGACCAGGAGGTTGACAACTCTGACAGCGAAGACGACGAATTACAACAGGATGATGTCGACCAGAGCACAAGACTGAACTTTAAGAATGGCCAGAAAGATTCCTACACAGCACAAGTTGAGATAGTTAATTTCAACTTTGATGTTCTATTGCGGAAATTGCGATGTTCACGTGCATCTGTGATTGCAGCAGCAGCAGAATTGTTGATGGATGTCATCACACCGGATCTCTCGCTGGCAGTGTTATCACCTGACTTTGCAACACGGCGGATCGCCCTTGCAAAGGTCTTCGATATTATTGACGCTGAGTTTGCAATAATGAATTCATCCCTGGCTGCTGGCGCTTTCCGTTTGGCTGCGGGATCCATCTACCGCGCTTTATGTGCTGCTCTTGAACGATTGATACTGCATCGTTCGCATGATGACATTGATTCGTATGTCGCATCTTTATCTATGGGAGCGTACGCTGCAAACGGTGGGTGTCTTTCCGGGACGTCAAAGCCTTTGACAGAATCGCAACACTCCAGAGTGGTTGAAATTGCTGATGCACTGCATGATTTTCTCGCTGTTGATGGAGCGGGGGTTCCAGCACAGGTTCTTGCTGACGGCGAAAAGAGGCTGAGACGGCTTTTAAATCTGTGGTTTACTCCAACTGTAGAAGTGTGTAGAGAATATCACCGACAGACCGATGCAATCGCACATAGAGGTGGTGGAGCAGCCATGTCTGATCAAGATGGTCCTGTGAGCGTTTTGAGACCACCGGAAGGTGGGGGTGTTGGTCTTCTTGATCTACTTCAATTACTCGCACAGCGAACTGGGATTTCAAGCGATGGAGACGCCGCAATTTTAGTCGACACGCAGAAATCTGTGGCAACAAGCGTCAATGCGCAAACTTTATTTGGACTTGGAGTTGAAGAATATGTGTCAGCCTCCTTTGTGTGTAGGCTAGATGAAACCACTCTCGCTGGACGATTTTTCATCATGCCAACATGTGTGGGGTTCTCTTCGTGTGGAGTCGGACCAGATCATCCTCATGACATTCACAGCGCCTTGAAAATTCCAATCAGTCATATCGTACGTGTCTACAAAGGTGATACAGAGCATGGTCCTTTACCGGGTGTTTCTATTGTTCTTGTGGATTCTCGCTGCATCAGACTAGATTGCTTCGCAGGTGGAGCCTCTGCAAGAGACCGTGCTCTTGATGCGCTTCGCTCGAGAGCTTTGAGAAATCTATAGCATAGTCTAGTATTCAATTACGAAGGTATTTAGTTAGTCCTTTCAGATGATCTGGAACGAATGGCATGATGCATGATTTAATCACGCTTGGGCAGGCTCGACGGCAGCACGGGCCTCCCTTATGCGGCTCTCCAATCGAACAAGAGTGGGATCAAATTTCTTGCCATGACAAACAAGCTCCTGAGCAATCACGAATGCCTCCGCCGCTTTTTCGATTCTTCCCATCCTATAATGTGCGACTCCACGATTGAATGATGTAGTCACAAGCCACGCCGCTTCATCAGCCGGATACGAAGAAAGAAGTGCGAGGTTGGTTGCTGCGTTTTTGAATAGCTGCTCTTCGACCTTTTCTGAGTCTTCAAGTTCGATACGATTACGCACGATGGCAGCGATTGTGTCTTCGTCGGGACTTGAGGCTTCAAGCATCGTATCTAATGCAATGTCAAGGGCACGAGAGGAAGCTTTAGGGGACCCAAATTTAGCTGAGATACTTGCCATCAAGACAATATCCTTTACAGACAGGCATGGTGTCTGCATTAACTGCACCTGGCGCGATCCATCAGGCGAATCATTTCCTTCCAAACACAAGAGTTCGTGCATAAGTACTATAGCAGACACTCGCATACGTGATACGAACTCCTCTTCATACTCCTCGGCGATTAGCGCATCAACGAGCTTGAGCAGTTTTGTAAGCGCGCCTCGGGCCTGATGCAAAAGATTCTGGTAATTCTTCGGAAGCCCATTCCGCGTTATTGCAGGGTGTTGCTCTTTGCAGAGGTCCAGTATACAAGCTCCAACCAGCAGCAAAGCCGATGCTTTCCGTACTTTATGAATCAATGATGACTTATTCGGATGGCCCTCGTCGGTCGTGTCGGGGAAAAAGAAGGGGATGAGGAACGCACAAGTCGAGAAGCAAACAGCTGCGGGCGTCTTCTCTCCCTTTTTCACTGCTTCCAATCCTGTGTTCCAGGCAACCGACGTAAAGTACTCTCCATCTGTCTCTGACAGTGGTTGCATTCCTTTAGTTTGTTTCAGACGATCAACAAGAAGCTGGAACAGCTTTCCGATTCTGACAGCCAGGCTGTCACCTTCGCCTGCATCCTTGTTTCGTGGCTCCGTCAAATGGAATACGGCCAGGCGAAACACCAAAATTTCAATATCATGCAAAGGACCATCCTCTCGATCCTTGCTGATGAGACGGTGAAGTTCGAAAAGTACAAGAGAAGCAATATGATGATTCGCTCGAATTTCAGCTTCGTGGGCTGCTGCAATTAAGAAGTCAACGTCCTCGAGGGCAAAGAGAAGTTTCATCAACTCATCCAACTCAGTTTCTTTCCCATCCAAGCAGAGCAGAATTGTAAATTTGATTAGCAAGGTCGATGGAGACAATGGAGATTCAAGCGATTCCACGGTGATTATAGTCGCAAGGGCGTCCTCAAAAAGCCCGGAACCAACTTGGCAACGTGCTTGAAGCCGAAGAAGCTGTACTCGGGGGGGGTTGGATCCTGACCCATTAGCGTCCAAAAAATCTTCAGAGCACTGGTAAAGCTTACACGCAAGATGAAAGCATTTGGCCTTAAACATCGCGGAGGCATGATTGAAAATAAGAATATGAGCTCGGCTTTCTGTCCCTTGAGAAGCTAGCAGTCGAGTTTTCACCTTTTCCTCAGATATCAGCAAGAGAATTGCTTCGGTGGTATCGTCCAAGATCTCATGCTTGGCCGTTACAATTATTCCCTCGAGCACTGAATCGATAGAATGTAGAACTTCAACATCGTCTGCTGATGGATCTCCTATTTTCGAGACAAATAACTCTATTGCTTTTCTTTGTGGGCCAGGTGCTGCGTGAAAATATTCGAGCAGGACTCGAGTGCAAGATTTAAGGGGAGCGATGGGGTTCTGCAATATTTTCTCCATGGCAATGAACGCTTGATCCATAGAAGCAGACTGCAGGTGTGCTTGAAAAGATAGGTAAGATAGCGTGAAGTCGAGGTTTGGAGTCATAGATGATGGCTTGTATTTTGCCACTTTGCCCTTTATTGTCTCGATACATTTCGTCGTGCCATCATACAGATTGCAAGATAGACGCGCACATGCAAGATATCGGAGAACTTCGATTGCAATTTCACTGTTTTCATTACCGCAAGTAACATCAGGATGATCAAGGCAATATTCTTCTGTCATCCACGATGGTAGGTGTTTGCTTAGGATCTCAAAAGCTCCCTCTAGAAATCTGACAGCTTGATTTGGATTATTCGAGACAGCAACTTCCAGCGTTGATTTGCCGAGAAACAACTGGACAAGCACCAGCTTCTTGACAGCATCAGCTTGACTGGCCTCATTTTGCTTCCTGTGGGTCGCGACAGCGTATGCGTCATCAAGAAGAAGGTGGCACCTATCTATGTCAGATAGATGCCATGCGTTACTTGCTTCAGTCGCGAGCAAATCGAACAACTGAGAAAGTAAAAGCTGCGTGTTTGCGCTGGCTTCACTGTGATTTTCATCATTGTTGGTCAAGGAGATGTGCTGACGGACAATATCACAATATTTTGATGCCCGCGCAAACATAGTAGCTGCCTTCTCGAAGTCTCCTTCCTCATGATAGAGACATGCGACCTTCGAGGTGAATGATAGCGCAATTTGCGCATCAGAAATTGTGATGTGATCGGACAGGCAATATTCGAGCAGGTCAGCTGCGATGCTGCGAAGAAGTGTGACTTGCTTGGCAGCTTCTCTCTGCTGCTCGAGCGATTTGGTCAGCCCGTGAGGTACTAAGCTTTGCTCCGTGACACCGGTTAACAGGTCATTCGTGTAAGCAACACAGTAATTCCAGAGTATCCTCGAACTGGAAAACAGTCTCTCGGTTCCTTCCTTGTCTTCACAGCAAGGGTGGCGCAGGAGGTCTGGAGTCAAGACAGCAGACAGAAGGGTTGCAGCCTCTTTTAGTCCGAGTGCTTCCGAGCTGAGTGCATCGCAGACTTCCATAACTTTATCGGCGATGGCGTTTGTGCTCATAATAACTGGCTGGTTTCTTTCTTGAGCCGAACTGATCCTTCCCACTTCGCTTGGAGCACAACGTCGACCCTCAGGAGTCTCGACGTTTTCGGTGCCCTCGCGACCCTCTGCAGGCTGAGGTGATGCTTCACGAGATATCGTTTGTTCAACATCGACATCCTTGACTCGATTGTGTGATTGACCTGGCAAGTCGCAAGTGCTCACATCCTGATGAGTGAACTCTGCTTCACCCCCGCGAAGACTTCTCGGGAGGGGTTTTGTGGCCGCGAGGAAGGGTCTGCTTGAGTTCTGCTCGATTGGCTTCTTGCTGCCAGGAGCCAGCTTTACGCGCTTCATGTATCGAGGTGAATCACTTGAGCAGCAATGGTCTCTAGCTAGAGCTTGTAGTGTTCGTTTGTGAGCTGCGGTCGGCGAGTCTGAAGTGCTAAAAGTTGTGAAGTGTCTGGAAGACAAGCAACGACAGCTGGACTCTTTCGGAGAGAACACAAGCAGTCAGTGATGAAGTTTTTGGAACTTGCTAAGTCTTAGGTACCGTATGCTACTGTATCAGATTTATGTTGTTACAACAACCAACTCGACCACTAGATATTGTAGTTCAAGGAGTCCAAGCCTGAGACTTGATCCATACTCAGGGACGGCTCGGCCTTTGTCCCGACCTTCACCAGACGTGCAGGGATGCCAACCGCAGTGCTGTTCTCTGGGATCTCCTGCAGCACCACCGAACCAGCCCCAATCTTTGAGTTCGCACCCACCTTTATGTTCCCAAGAATGGTGACACCCGCGCCGATGACTACGCCTGAACCAATTTTTGGATGTCTGTCTCCGTCTTTAGTTCCAGTGCCGCCGAGCGTTACACCGTGAAGTATCGACACGTTGTTCTCAATCACCGCAGTCTCACCAATCACAACACCCGTGGCATGGTCAAGCATCACTCCCTCGCCGATGGTTGCGCCTGGATGAATGTCCACATGAAAAATCTCAGAAATGCGACTCTGAAGCAGCAACGCCAGCGGTTTTCGGTCTTGCCTCCATAGAGCCGCCGCCACGCGGTGCGCCTGAATGGCTTGGAAACCCTTGAAGAAAAGGAGGATCTGTAGGTATTTGTCACACGCCGGGTCGCGATCCATCACCGCCTGCATGTCCGCCTGAGCCTTCTTCACCAAGCTATGATCTCGACGATACTGCACGGAGAATAATTCCAGCAGTTGCGAGTCCAGCAGCACGTTGCTTCGCAGCTTGTTCGCGAGCACAAACGCAAGAGCATCCTCCAGAGACCTGTGCGCCAGGATGGTGGAGAAGAGATAGCTCGCCAGCGCCGGCTCAGAGTTTGCGTCGGCCCTCGCCTCCTGGCAAAGAGTCTGCCAAACGACGTTTTCGTTGATTGGGCATGCGTCACCCTCGATCATGATGTTCTCCTCCGCGGCTGTAGCCGACTCTTCCTCCGGAATCCGCCTCACCTCCAAGATCCGCTCCGGGACGTCCGTGGACAATTTCTGCCGAGCCCCGAGCCGGTCCGCGATGGCTCGCACCTTAGGCCTTTCGCTCTGCCGTCTGCGCTCTGACCCGACACAGTGCGCGGGAAGCATCGTCGAGTGCTTCGCAATCGATCTCAGCTTCCTTTCCAAGCACTGTCGGGGCGTCGCGAAACCAGTTGACGTCACCAATTGCGCCATGATTTTTCACCAGGGCTTTCCGCCTGACCGTAGAGCGATTCGTTCGCCTTCGCCACGAGAAGGGCCTCGACGACGAGAAGATCGAACGCCGTCAAGCGAGGTTTCCAGGGGGGTCCAGGGGCGGTCGCGGCCCCGGCGCTGGTGGGGGTGGGAGAAGTTGGCCTTTGAGAGGAGCCTTTCCGAGACCCAAAAAAAAAAAAATCGGGGCGGCGCCGGGTCTGGTGGGGTTGGCGGGCCATCGGTTCATCCCCCCGCATAACACTTAGATGGAAAAAAAGTTTGTTTGGTCACAGCTTGACGCTGCGGCGATCCCATGGGGATACAATTGTTAACGAATCGATTCAACGGTTGAACGGTTGAACGCTAGTCAAACACCGAGTCGTCTCGTGTTGGCCCCTACTTCCAAGTGCTCTTCCTGCGCTTGGGATAGAATGAATCCGTCGCACCCGCCTCGACAAACTCGACGAAGCTCGCGTGCACCGGAACCCAGCCGAGTTTCTCACGAGTTTGAGGGTTGTTCATGCTCTTACCCAGGGGTCCATTGTCCTCCGTGAATTCCGGCATGTTTCCGTCGTAGGCATCGCTCTCCAAGCAGCACTCGACCATTTCCTTCCTGGTAACGGGCACGCCGTCTGTGGCCAGGAAAACCTCCCCTCCGCCTGTCCTTCCCTCAAACTGCGCAACGAGCACGTCGACACACGCCGCCGCCGCGTCCTCGTAGTGAATCAGGTTGACCAGACCGTCAGCGTTGGATGCAAGAGAGGGGGTTTTCAGAAAGTACATGTGAGCACCCCGCTGTGAGTGATACAGTCCCGCGAGACGAACGACGCTCCCACCCGCGGCCAGCACCGCCGCCTCGGCCTTCAGCAGCCTATCCGCGCGAGGTGACTCCCCAATCTCAAACTGAGGCGTGCTCTCATCGCAAGGCTCTCCGTCCTTGCCGGCATACACCGCCGTGCTGCTGGTGAAGACAAAAGCGCCGCTGCCATCCCAGTACTTCAGGGCTGCCTCGACCTCGGCGGCGTAGTCCTCGCTGCCAGAAGGCGGCGCGCTGAACACGACGAAAGGGTACTGCTCATCCCCAGCCTTTTCCTTCAGCCGGGGAAACACGCCGAGGGAGAGCAGCCTCTCGTGCGAAGTGTCGGTATTTGTCTGACCGATCACGGAAGCCGCCGGAAATTTCTGCACAAACACGGGAAGGAGGAGGTGGGTGACGACGTCAGAAACAGCGGATTGACGAAGAAGGTGCTGGAAAAACCTAAGGAGGGAGGTTGCGCGCTACGCGCAGATGAGAGTCGTGGCAGGATCGCACTTACGCCGAGCCATCTCTGGCAGACAAGAGATCCCAGTACGCCGGGGCCTACGACCAGAAGGTCACGCGAGCAGCTCCCATTGGCCGAGGCTGCCACGATCCGGCGAGCGCGTGCACCGGCAGAATAACGAGCAGATCTGCTCGACGGCGCCGGCGCCCTGACGGACGAGGAGGAGGAGCGCGCGGCTCTCGCGCTGAGAGGAGATCCCCGCGACCTAATCACTTCGACACGTGGAGTGGCGAAAGTGCAGCTCGACATTTGGTGCCAGAGGCCTGCTTCGGCTAGCGCTCGTTCGCTTGGAAAAGTGAGTCATCAGCTCCCGAACAAAAATTTTGGGACTTTTTCGAGGCGCTCTTTGATGATGAAGCGATGACTGCGCAGCCGCCAGGTCTGTGACTCAAGTTTTAGAACCCCGCGATCAGGTTTTTAGCAGGTCGGATCTGGAATCTTTGTGCCCACCCCCAGCTGGCGATTGAGGTGTGTCATAACCAACTCTGGTGGTCGCTCACACCAAGGGGGCGGGAGCGGCTGAGGTCCGCTTTCAGGATTGCTGGTGGGAAAGTGTTCTTCAAACCTTCAAGAGTATCCAAGCCTCCGATTGGTTCACCGGAGCGGCGCGCTAAGTGTTTCATCTATGCTGTGTCAGTGAACGGGTGGGAAGAAACAGAAACGAAGGGACGACGCAGCGGCTGTTGGCGTTGAACTGAGGGTTGGGTCGCTGTGCAGCTGGAAAAGGGCGAACCGCATCGCGCACGAGGAATGCCAGTCTTTGACGAACACGTCAACGCAACCAGTGAGTGCTCAGTCGAACAGCATGTCGTAGACGAGGTGACCAATATCAATAGCCGGGACGACGAGGGCGAGCCGGAGGTTGAAGATGAAGATACGAGGCATCTTACCACCCCGGTCCCGAAGGGCATCCTGAGCGAGACACGAAGAGGCGCTGGGACCGGTGCAAGTCCGTGGAAGCAGGTGAAGTTCCAAAGCACCCTTCCTGAAGGTTTTCCGGAGCGTTTGACACAGCAAAGCAGGGGCTTTACGCAGCGTGGGGGTGAACTTGGTGGCCTCAACTTGCTATTCCTGGTGCTTATTTGCATTTTTCTAGCGAGGGTCCTTACCACGGCGGTGAGCACCATGCTGCTGGAGGAGCTATAGAACATTGTTTAGGATTGTTGTACTAGTCAGCACGCGAGCGATTAAGGCGGAACCTAGTCTATCAGATATAATGAAATGGATGTCTAAGCCGCGGGTTCCTCAGACTTCTCCTCCGCAGCTTCCTCCGAAGGCGGGGCGTAGTCAGCCAGAGCCTTGGCAACATCTTCCTCTTTCACTACTCCGTTCTCGAGGAAATGCTTGAGGATCTCCTCGGATGTCGGTTCGGGCACCGGAGCGGGCTCTTCTTGGCCGGCAGCATCCTCAACAGCCGGTGCTTCGTCCCCTGCCGCTGCTTCGTCCCCTGCCGCTGCTTCCTCATTAGCAGCTTCCGGTTCAGGTGGTGCCGGTGTCAAGGCTGTCTTTGCCTCTGCGATTTGCTCCTCGGTAACGAGAGGCGGGTCGATCTCGGTGAGTATCCTGAGGGCGAGTGCGTTCCTTTCAGCCTCCGCCTGCTTTTCTTCCTCCTCCTCGGCCGCCTTCCTTGCAGCCTTGGCGTTGGCCACCGCGTCAACCTCGCGCTTGGCGTTTTCGTTTGCCTCTGCCTTTGCCGTCAACATATCCTTCAAGGCCTTTGCGATGATGTCGTTCACGCATCTCCTGGTCACGGCGGCGTTGGAGCAATCGTCCACAACTGCGTCGGTGAACCACGGCATAAACTCCTGCTCCACTTCCCTCTGCACGGGATCGTAGAAGAAACCCGAGTCGTAGAGCCTGTCGAAGACGTTGCCCATGAGGCCATTGAGATAACCCCGTGCGAACGTCTGCGCAGCCACCTTCTCCCTCATCGCTTTCTCCCTTTCCACACGTTCTTTCTCCTGTGCGATGCGCCGCATCTTTTCCTCCATCTTGCGGATCTCTGCAGCCTCCATGCGCTGCAGTGCCACGAGCTCTGCGTTGCGAAGCTGCTCAAAGTACTCCTGGTGAGCGCGCATAGCCGCGAGTTCCTCCTCCTCCATGACCTCCATCAGACCTTGCTCCAGAGTCTTGCCGACAAGGACCTCAAGGATGGGCTCCACCTCAAAGTCAAAGTCGAAGAGGTCACCGTCCTCAATCTGTGTCTGGACGTCGATGCCAATCTTCATCGGGACGAAGAGAGGCGTCGGCGGTCTATCCATGAACGCATCCGTCTGCGTCGTCACATCAGACTCGGGGACCGTGTCCACCAGTTCCTCGAGGTACTGTTCCGTCTGTATGTCCATGTGCCGTCGGCCTTCGACGGGCTCGGGTGTCTGCGGCGGCTTTGAACGCGTCCTTTTCGTGGGCTTCAACTCTGGGCCTGTCGAGTGCAGAGACTGCGCCGCGTACGTGCTTCCGCGGATCACGCGCCTGTCGTACATGATATTCGCGGGATAATTTCCGTACTCTGCCTCTGGAGGAGGCTGAGGACGGAACTTGGGCTGCAAAGAGACGAGGGGAGGGGAGAGATCGTCAGCGAGGGGCTTAATTCCGCTTCCGACCTAAAATTGGACCGAATCGGGTAAAATGACCGCAGCACGCAACGCTCGTCGCAGGCGCGATCGCCGGAGTGTCGCCCGACGAGACCGTGGGTTACGCCGAGTGACATGGACCAATGTCACTCTGAGGTGAGCGTCTCGGAAAACCGCGCGACGTCGGCGAACCCTTTCGCGCCATCAAACCCAGTGGGTTCCAATAGCGCCTAATTTAGGTACGGCGTGCTCTCTGGACTAGGTACGTCTGGATTGCCTGGCTGTGTCGACTTACCCGCTTCAGCGAACCGCTTGGCGCCTCTTCCGCCACTGTGTACGACTCATCGCGTTTCTTCTGGGCGGCAACCGCCACCCCTCCCTTTCCCATGGCAACCGTGGGTCGGGTTTGCCGGGACAGTGTTGACCGGGATTCTTGAGGCCTCCTTCCGTTTGGGGAGCCGCTGATCTTAATTTTTTTCCGAAGGGAAGTTTACTTAGCGCAACCTGACTAAACCGCTGTGGTTAATTTTCGCTCATCGTGGTAATATCCGCGGGGAAATTTATAACTGGTCATCTGTTGCCATTTATGTTGTATTTTGAGCCCTCTAAACTGAATTGCGTCTGCGAGCTCGATGGGAGGCCGATCGACGCGTGCGTTTTTCCCGAGGGTGTAGGAGTCGAGGAAGTTCTTCGGCGCGTCGAGCACGCCCAAACAGGAGGCGTGAGCTCAGCACGCGCGACAGAACATCGCGACATGTCTATCTCATTCAAAGTACCGGGCGATGAAGGCGTGTACATTCCCAACGAATTCCTCGACTCTCTCATGCAGCCCGACGTCATCAAGAATGCTCTGTGCAAGCACTTTTTCGAGGGAAACCGCGACCTGATGGAGAAGTACTGGAAGACCCTGAAGGAGCGAGAGCTGCGAGAGTTTTTCCGGCTGCACTTCGGAAAGACGGTCGAAAAAGAAGAACGACCGTTCACGTTCGTCGTGTACGGCGCCTCGGGCTACACCGGATCCCTCGTTCTCGAGTACATCTACAAGCATGTCCGCGGCCTCGGCAGCGAAGTTACCTTCGCGTTGGCCGGTCGAACCCCAAGCAAGCTCTCGGATCGTCTTGACGAGGTCCTCGCAAAGTTCCCAGACGCCACGTATAGGCCAGAGATCTTCAAGGCCGATATCTCTAACTCCATGGATATACGCAAGATGGTGCAGAAATGTCGCTGCGTGCTCAACGTCGCTGGCCCTTTCATCAAGACGAACGCTCACCTCCTCGTCGAGGCGTGCATCGACTTCGAGTGCGACTACGTCGATGTCAACGGCGAGGTGCCCTTTACGCACAAGCTGATCCCGCTGCACGACTGGGCTAAGAAGAGAAATGTCATTATCTGCCCGAACTCCGCCGGAGCCGGAGGTCTACCCGACTTGGCCGCGTTTTTCACCGCCGAGGAGCTCAAGAAGGTCACCGACGCCGAGTTGAAGACATTGCGATGCTTCATCACCAGCAACGGCGGCGCCCCGTCAGGAGGCACTCTCGCCACGCGCGCAGCCATGACCGCCGAGATGGGTAAATTTGTCAAAATCATGGGTGATCCGTTCGCTCTCGGTGGCACGGTCGGCGATGGCAAACGACCCGAGGACTCCGACAAGGTTCTCGCCAAGGTTGAGTATTTCCCAGAGTTTGAGGGCTGGTCGGGGCCGTTCACATACGCGTTCTACGATACCCGCCTGATCAGGCGCTCGAACTGGCTGTTGGCGGACCTCGGCGAAGATCCGTACGGCAGACATTTAAATTACAGCGAACACCTTCTTTTCCCGTCGGAGGAGGTGGCCAAAGAGGTCACATCAGCTAACACGAGCTCGAAGAAGGAGGAAGAGAAGCTGAAGAAAGAAGGCAAACTTTTCGGGGTGGGTTGTCGCATGTCTCGGCGCTCATTTGGACTTCCATGTTTTTCCTGAATGCCTCTCGAGCACAATTTGCGAGATTTCGTGTGTTTTCTAGTCGCTGACGTCATTTTGCTCCTCTGCAGCTCGGCGATGGACTCGCCGAGGACGTTCGTTCCAAGCTCTTCATCGACTACTACTTTCACGCCACTGCCGAAGATGGCTCCAAGATTCGGGTAAGCGTGCTCACTTTCGAACCACGCCATCACCTCGTGAATGATATTTACCCCACCTCAGACGAAGATATCTGGAGGAGATGGATACGACGAGACCGCCAGGTTTGCCGTCGAAATGACCATGCTCCTGACGACCAAGCGCGAAGAGTAAGACACCCTTGTCCCGCTGCCTCCAGCAATAAGCCTTCCCGCGATGGTCCACTCTCCCGGACACCCCGTGTCTCCACCCCGCTGACTGAATACAACACGCGTAATTCAGGCTTCCTTTCATCGGCGGAGTACTTACGCCCTCGGTGGCTGGCGGGAAAATGTTCGTCGATGCCGTCAAGGTGAGCGCTCCTGTCCGATTCCGCAACCAATCGGCGACGCCTCCCAACCCGATCTGCGCTCACCTCCCCTCCCCGTGCACCCGTCGCAGGCCACCGGCGTGACCTTCGAGGTCCTCGACGACGACTTTAAGGTGGATTTCTCCAGGATTGAGCGCGTGGTCTAAAGTGCGGAGCGGCGCTCCTATGTATGGCTGTGGTTGCCGCTGGGGACGACCTGTTCCAGCCAGCCGGAGCCTGTGAGTCGCGAACCCCAGGACAGTCTGAACAGGCTCCCGAGATTTTTTGTCCGTTTTGGAGGGAACGCTTCTGTGGGCGATGCTGATGGTTCAGCAACCAAAAAAGACATCGCTGCATCCTGGCATGCGCCACGTGGCATTACACGTCAGCGTCTGCGATTCTAATTGTAATGAATCAATCATCTGCATCGCACAGCAACGCAGTCAGAGATTTCTCTGTCGAGATCGGAATTTCAGAACTTTCTCCCGCGAAAAGCAGGCCCCAAACGAAACCGTGTTTTCCGGGAGCGAGGCTTCGTCATAGAGACGCGCGGGCGCGTTCGATTCGCACTCGCTCGGGGATCTTCGAGCTAACCAAAAGCCCCGCGGGTCTTTCTCGGCCGCGGGAGTCATTAGTGCCGAAGCGACGGCCTCGTTGGCGGGCCGTCGCACCTCCCCGAACGAATAAAAGAAAAGGCCACCAGCGGGCATCTATCTCCCTCCTGC
The DNA here is from genome assembly GCF_000090985.2 of Micromonas commoda. Lineage (NCBI taxonomy): Eukaryota > Viridiplantae > Chlorophyta > Mamiellophyceae > Mamiellales > Mamiellaceae > Micromonas > Micromonas commoda. The sequence goes on along the minus strand of NC_013044.1, from coordinate 715,538 downwards.
GGTGCACCTCCCCGTGACGTGAGTGAAGCACGGCCCATGACGCCGCGAGGTTTTGCACGAATATTCGATCTTTTTCCCCGAAAATAACCTAGTTTTGGCGAAGATTGGTGTCGACTTTGCGCTCGATTATGGCGCGACGCTCGGTCCTCTCCGTCCTCTCCGTCCGGTGGTAATTGGCCCGGGTTTTCCTTTCGGGCCGTCTTTTCCCGTCATTCTCTTGCGAGCGGCGACCGGGTTGTCGCGCGTCGCTCGTGAGTTCTTGAGGACACTGACTCTCGGACGCCCGAATTTATGTCGCCACGTTTTATTTTCGAACGCCCTGCATCCTCCGGAATCCTCCTGGCGAAGGGTCCACCCTTGGGAATCTTATGAATATGGGCAGTCAGACTCAACGAAAGGTCGCCACGGTGACTGAGAGTTGTCGCACCACCCTTTCCTGACTTTGCCACGTCAACCCACGTTTCGACATCGCAGAGGACGTCATGTCAGCGACGGCTCTTCATCCGAAGAGCGCGCTGCCAGCGATGGAGGATCAAGAGCCGCAGAGGGTCGAGAAGTGGAAGACCTCACCCGGCGGCCCGCTCGAGAGACACGTGCAGACCTCCAGCGGGGAAAACGCGCAAACCTCCAGTGGCGAACACGCGGGCGATGCGGGTAGTGACTTGAGTGACCCAAACGATGATGAGACCAACGCCGAGACTGCGGTCGACTTACAGTGTCACGAACCAGTCATGGGGGATGCCAAACGCCCTCGTCTGAGGAGGCACGACGTCGCAGACAAGAACAAGAACAAGGAGAAGGAGGTCAAGGAGGAGACTGACCAGGGGGCGGCGGCTGCCGGCGTGGCGGGCGAGACGCCCGAGAAGGCTATCGATGCTGCGAACGATCGCGGTACATCTGACCCTACGGAGAGGAAGATGGAAGAGCAGCCGGAGAACGAGCAGAAGGCGTCGTCCACGCAAGAGAAGTTGAGGCAAGCAATGTCAACCCGCCAGCTCCAGAGCAAGTACGAGGAGATTTTCGGAGTCCCCACCAAGGTTCACAACAAGGATTGGATACTGAACAAGATACGCGAAAGAGTCGAGCTAGAACTTCCCACTGAACAGCCAACGGTATCTCCGAGCGCGAAGTCACAGAAGCGCGCCCAGGCCACCACTGGATTCGGAAGTGGTGCGGCGATTGGAAAGGCAAAGGAGGGCGGTGGGACAAAAAAGGGCGGGGCTCCTGTGGAGGTTCCCGTGGGCCAGATACGATGCAGCAGAAACGATGGTAAAAACTGGCGCTGCTCAGAGATGGCGGTTCCTGGTCACAAACATTGTCCAAAGCACATGAGATGGTCCGCTGGGAGTCGGAGTGCAGCAGCCTCGAAGCAGCAGGGAGCAAATGGTGGAGTAAAGAGGCCTCGATGGATGCCAGATCCAGGCGCGAAGGACGTGCACAGTGGCGGTATGCCGTTTGGCGCTCAAAACCCATTTTTGGCATCACCCCTTCTGTCAGCGGCCGCATCCGCTTTAGACGAGCTTCATCATAAAGAGAATATGATGCGTGCGCTCGGTGGGATGATGCCTGCGGCTTTTGGTTTTGGCAGATGGCCGGCTTCTGTGCCGGCAGCATCAGCACCTGGCTCGGGAACGGTCCGACCGACGCCGTCAAAGGCACCGTTCTCATTTGAAAATTTACATACTTCCGCCACAGCAGCAGCAACGCAGTCTGCGATGGGCGCATCTGCTGCTGCATCTGCTGCTGCTGCAGTTGCTGCGATGGCTGCCGCTAGTGCTGGCATGGCTGGATCGCTGCCACCAAGCGTGAGCTGCACTGTTGAGCTCGCAACGTTTCCAGCAGCGGGAGATACAACAGGACAGGGTGAAACTGGACCAACCATCCATCGGACGCTATCTCTAGCTGCGCTTTCCTCGTTTGATGCTTTGCACTGCACATTGGCTGGTATAGCAGGAGCCCCTCCACCTACTGGCGGTCGCTACGATCCTTCGACACTTCAAGTTGCGTACACCGACGAGCACGGTGTGCCAAGAGTTCTCGGTGGAGAGACTTGGCCGATATTCATGGCAAGCGCTCGCACGGTTCACGCCAGAATATTGGTGACGAAAGAGACATTGGCAGCAGCTTCACCTTCTGCGGTTCAACCGGTGCCCGCGGCTCCTCCTCAGCTTCCTCCGGGCGCAATGTTCAATCCGTTTATGATGGCGATGATGTCTGGAGGCAACCCTGGGGGAGTTCCCGCGCCTCCTGCCGCGCCATCTATTGACCCGAACGCGATGTATATGGCGATGATGATGTATGCAGCCGCGGGCGGAGGCATGCCCGGTGCGACAGCAACTCCCTCCGAGAGGCAGGACTCTCCGAGGAAGTAAGTGTTGCGAAGGTCGCACCTTCGAGGATAGCAAATTTAGACTTGAAATTCAATCACTACACTTGATTCTTTGGGAGTGCGGATCGGACCACTTTGTGCGAACCCTGAAAACTCGGTTTAAAAAATGCCACCACAAGAGATCAACACCTTGGCCTTGGATCTGATCCGTTCCAGTCGCCGCCGCTTTTCGGCATTCTTGTTACTTTTCCAGCAGCCAGGTTAAGCTACTTTGGAAGGCGCCCCGGTCACGACATGTCTTCCACCGTCTTACTGCCCCTCCGTGCGTCTACTCTTCGACGTACCAAGAGTCGAGCCCCATCACGGGTCGTTCGCGCCGCCGGAGTCGGGGAAACCCGGGTTTTTCGCGGGATCGACCCCCGGCAACTGGTGGCCCCAACAATCGGGCACACGGTCCTGGTCACCGGGGGAACATCGGGAATCGGTTGGGAGTCGTCGAGGCAGCTCTACGAAGCGGGATGCAGGGTGATCGTCGCCGGGCGCACCGAAGAGAAAGCGGGAAAAGCAGTGAAATCGATCGTCGCCGCTTCTGGCACGACCGGGACGGGCTCCCTTGAGGCCGTTGGGATAGACCTCGCGGACTTATCTTCGATCAAGAAATTCGTGGATGACGTCGCGTACGAGTCCTTTTCAGCGATCGTGCTCAACGCGGGGGTCGCTCCTGACAGAGCCGCCATGGGTATGGCCGCCGGGCCTCAAACAGCCAAGCGTACCAAGCAGGGGTTCGAAGAGACCATCGGAGTGAACCATCTCGGCCACTTTCTCCTCTGCCAAGGGCTCTTGCCCAAACTTCTTTCAACAGCTGGGGCTCGAAAGCGAATTGTTATCACAAGTGGAGAGATACACAATGCCGAGAGCCCGGACGGCAGGAACGGCGCGGTCCCGACCCTCGGTGATCTTTCTGGTCTTGAATCAGGCCCAGATTTCGAGATGTGCGACGGCGGCGACTTCGACGGCAACAAGGCGTACAAGGACAGCAAGCTATGCGGTGTCCTGTTTGCAAGGGAACTGGCGAGGCGGCTCCGAGATTCACTCGGAGACGACGCAGATGTGGTCTGCAACGCGTTCAGCCCGGGGTTCGTCCCGACATCTGGTTTATTCCGGAATCAGAGCGCACCCGTTCAAGCGCTGCTTAAGTTCGCCTTCAACTACCCTCCGCTTGCAACGTCGCTGGAGACTGCGGGAATGTTGACCACTCATATGGTACTCGGCAGGAACACAGGTGAAACACAGGGGGCATACTATTGCGGCCCCCCCGACTACTACCTGCCAGAGGAGGGCATGGTATATGGCTTTCTCAGGGGCATCTTTGCACCCGAATTCGGGGAGAAGTCCCCGAGTTTTGAGGCGATGGATGCACGGCTCGGGAGAAGGCTCTGGGAACTCAGCGAGGAGCTCGTCGGCACAAAGTTTGACGTGGCACCGCAAGATCGGGATCGAGAGGGCAGCCCCGTCGCGGTCTGACGATTGTGATTATTTGTGAAATGTGCAGTAGTGCGAGTAAGATCATCAATGTCTGTAGTGTTTAGATGTAAAGTAAAGTGTGAGAAGATTACCACTTAAATTTTATGATGCCTCGTGTCCTCACCGGGCTGGCGCCGGGCGGGCACTGGGTCTTTTGATGAGTCCATCACCTGGAGCGCCCGCACGCTCCACACCACCGGGAACCTTAAGCAGTAAGCTATTTGTGACCACAGCTACAGACGAGAGCGCCATCATCGCACCAGCTGCAGCCGGGTTGAGACTGATCCCATACTCCGGGAGCAGCACTCCAGCGGCAACCGGGATCCCGACCAAGTTGTACGCCAGAGCCCATCCAAGATTCTGACGAATTTTCGAGAGCGCGGAACGACCCAGTTCGATCGCATCCGCGGCTTGACCCACGCCGCCGCCTGCAACCCCGGACTTTCCGTCGTCCTTATCGCCAAGCAGGACGACGCCGGCAGCCTGCGCCGTGGCCTCCATGCCGCCGCTCACAGCCATTCCCACATCTGCAGCAACAAGCGCTGGGGCGTCGTTGATGCCGTCACCGACCATCGCAACCTTCGCGCCTCGCTCCTGTAGTCCTTTCACGAACGCTTCCTTGTCAGCCGGAAGCAAACCACCCTTGGCTACCACACTACCTCCAAGACCGAGCTCCTGGGCGATGGCATCCACAGCCGGCTGCCTGTCGCCAGAGAGAATCACCACTTTCAGGCCCATATCAACCAGTCGACGGACCGCGCCGGCGGCACCGGGCCTGATCTTATCCGCTAGTGCTATGGCACCGATGATACCCTCACCTTCAATGCCCACGGCGACGAGACTACACGCGGCAGCCGCCGGCCCACCGGTTGCTTCGGAGTTGTCCGCCGCAGCGGCGCTCAGTGCAGCCGCTGACCCGGCAGGGGCACCCACTTGTGACTCAACCCACTCTGGGTTGCCCACGTACACGCGTTTCCCCTCGACATTGGCCGCCGCACCACGACCCGGAGATGTTTCGGCGTCGTCAGCGCGGGGCAGAGTGTTATGGGGTCCCCGATCGGCAGTGACTGCCGCAGTGGCAGCCTCTTCCACAGCAGCCGCCAAAGGGTGCGTTGTCGTCGACTCCACCGCCGCCGCGAGCCTCAGCACGTCCGCACTGGTGAGTTCGTCGCTAGCACATGCTACACCCGTGACTCTGGGTTTTCCCTCGGTGATCGTGCCAGTCTTGTCCAGCGCCACGGTGTCTATCTGGGCGGAAGCCTCCAGGACATCCCCTCCCCGCAGCAACAGCCCAAGCCGGGCGCCAGCAGAAGTGGCAACAAGGACCGCGGTCGGGGTCGCTAGACCTAAGGCACACGGACACGCCACCACAAGAACATCTGTGGCGAGTTTCAAGGCCCCCAGCGTCGCCCCAGCGCCCCCAGATGCCTCCAAGAGCGCTCCGGGGAAGAAGGCATCGCCAGCAAAGTTCCAGAACGCGAAAGTTGTCGCCGAGGCAGCCATGACTCCGTACACAAAGGGACCCGCGACGGCATCCGCGAGCCGCTGCACGGGTGCGGCGCGAGCTTGCGCGTCAGCAACAGTCCGCGCGATCCCTGCCGCGACGCTACCGTCACCTGCAGTGGTGGCCCTGACGGTGAGCGGTCCCTCGAACACGCCAGTACCCGCAGAGACCTGATCGCCGCCAGCCTTTGGCACAAGGAGGGGTTCCCCAGTGAGCGTCGCCTCGTCCACCGCCGCGGCGCCGGACACGACTTCACCGTCTACTGGTATGACCTCACCTGGAAGGACGCGTACCAGATCCCCTGGTCGCAGCGCCAGGCGGTCCACACTTACCGTCATCGGGTCGGAGTCGTCGCCAACCTCTGGGAGCTTGTCTGCCACCACAAGTCTCGCGTCCAGCGGGAGCAAGGTGGACAATGATCGAAGGTCAGAGGCGGCCCTGGCCCTGGCGCGCGATTCCAGCGCTCGCCCGAGAAGGATGAACGCTAGGAGCAGCACGGGCTCTTCGAAAAAGTCGTTGTTGACCGGTACGCCGTAGTCACCGATGACGGGGGGGGCGAGCGCCCCCGCGATGGACAGTGCAAAGGCTGCCGAGGCGCCCACGCCCACGAGTGAGTTCATGTTCGGGGCACCGTTCGCCAAAGCCTTGAATCCCTCTCGCATGATCCCCGCCCCGGGTCCCGCGAGGGCTAGCACGGCGATGGCTCCCCCGACCCACGGCTGCCCGAGCGCGGTGAGCAGCTCGCCGTGCGCGTACTCGTGTAGCCCAAAGTGGTGCAGGTGATGGGTGGTATGGGTGACCAGACAGAGGCCCGTCAGCCCCCACGCCTTGTACAGGTCCCACTTCGTACGCTCCATCTCTTCCGCGCGTCGAGCCTCTGCCTTGATCGCGGCCTCCTCTGCGGCGCGGCCCACGGGGCGGGGGGACATGGTGAATCCCTTGTCCCCGACAGCCTTGGTGAACTCGGCGATGGTGGACTCCGACGCCCCAGCCGCGAGCTCCACCGCGGCGGTCTCCGTGACGAGGTTGACCGCCGCACGCGACACGCCCGGGGTTGCGACGAGCACCTTCTGCACCGCCGCGGAACATCCCCCGCACCTCATGCCCTCCACTGTGAAGAGGATCGTGGAGCCCTCGTTTTCCTCCTCCTGACGATTCACCGCCGAGGACACCCCCTCTTCGGCGAGGGTGGCTCCAGAGGCGCGCGGGGGGGACCATAGTTGACGCGAATACGTCCCCGCGCCGCCAATACGACCTAAATGTTTACCGCGCCACCCAAACATCCCCGTCGGCATCGCCCCCGTCGCCCCCGGTCTGGTGGCTGCGGGGCGGGGTGACTCAGCCCGTCGGGAGATCATCGGGATAATCGCTTGAGCTGCCCGCCGAGATCGAGTACCGGCGCTGCGCACGAGGGCACTGGTGGTGCTCAGACGCCGCAGGGTGCTCACGCGGTAACAACATCCTGTCATCTTCCTCGCGGTGCGTTGGTCGCGTCACAGGGCGCCTTGAAGGTCTGGTGCACGCGCCCTCCCGTACCGTCCCCCTGTAGCTCGAGATATTCCGGACTGGAAAAAATCCACTTCCGGATTGGACGCAGATCTGTCTCATGCTGCACAGCTCGTCAGTCACCAAAAATTGACTTATTATTTTTTTTTGGAACGACAAATTTGGGCCATTTCCAGTCAAGTTAGCTAACGTGGAAGGGGCTCCTCATCCCCACCCCTCCCTGCTATCGTCGAATCGCAATCCGTCGAGTCCCCACCTCTCAGATGGCTCCGATGCCGCATGCCTTCCTCAGGTTCTCCCACACCGCGAACTGCACCACCGCGTACGGCCCGAACCTGGCCCACTGCATGCCAAAGCCTCGGAAGAAACCCACCGGACCCTGGCGCCGCAAGATGTCCTGGGCAGCCGACAACATCCCGCTCCCACCTCCCGCCGCGTTCCCACTCATGATGATCGTCTGCATGTTCGTAGCCGGCGAGGTTGTGATGGTGATTGCGAGGCCAGTCACGACGGATGCGGCGAACACCAAACCGGGACCCTCCGCCCAACCGTTCTTCCTGAGCTCCGTCTTGACGACGTCGTAGGTGGCCATCTTCGTGGCGCCGAGCACCGCTGCCCGCGTCACAGTCGTGCCGATTCCCTTGTACAGGCCCGCGATGCCATCCTTGGCGATCACCTGACTCGCCACCTGGTACATGGACGGCGGTGGGAACTGCTTGCTCGCCGCCATCTGGATCATGATGAGGTCGGAGGGAGACGCGATGGCAGCCGCGCCAGCGCCCGCGACGAGCCCCGCAGTGACCTTTTTCCACACAGCGAGTTCCTCTTTGCCGTCGCTGGTGTCCATCATCACCTTGAGCGGCTCGTACAGGCCAAAACGCAGGCTACTGTACGTCGCCTCGCGCAACGCAGCGGCGGAGAAGCCGCGGTACAGGCCCCGCATCCCCTCGGAGCGGAAGATGGCGGAAGTCTGTGCCATCATCCCGAGTGGAACCTCTCCGCGCATGCCGGCCAACTGCTGCTGGACCATCGCCGTGCGCGTCCAGTGCACGGTTCCCTGCGCCGCGACGCAGCTAGCGCCGACCAGCCCGAAGTTCAATCCCATCTCAAGCGGGGTGAGGCCGCCAGCCTGCTTCACGTTATACCACGGGGAGATTGGCTTGGACGACATCTCGACCTTCGGCACGTGGACGTTGCTCGCGGCAGCCGCGATTTGCTCCTTGGTGGTCTGGTCGATTCCAGCGAGCGTTCCCGATGACGCCATCGCGCTCTGTTCAAAGTCGCTCTCGCCAAGCGCCGCTTTTTCAGGGGCCAGGATCGATCGACGCGCTCGTGAAGGTCGCAGGACACCTCAGCACATGAAATCAGTCTCAAAAAAGTTGATTTTTGCCGCTCGCTCACCCCCGAAGTTGCAACCGACCATGTTGGACTGCGATTGAGTTCGGTCCGGTCGCCGTCGCCGCCCCACTTGACGTCGCGCGGACGCTCTCGGCAGAAATGGACAGCCAAAACTCGGAGTTGGTGAAGCAACAGGTGCAGGCGGAACTCGCCAACGCTTACGCCCAGGAATTCTTCACGGTGAGACCCCCGATCTGGTCCTCGACCTATTTCCTGCCGCTCTCATTCCGCCGCCCCACTCCACCTCGAAGCCGAGGCTGACTATCGTTCCCGACCACCACCGCAGACGGTGAGGGAGAAGTGCTTCGCGAAGTGCATCACGAAGCCCGGCCCCAGTCTGAGCAGTGGCGAGGCCACCTGCGTGTCGCGGTGCACGGACAGGTACGTGGACGCGACTCGCATGATCTCGGGGGTGGTACTCCAAGCGTACAGTTCTGGTCAGGGTGGCGTGTAGGGGTGTAACAAGTTTCGTTTTGGTAAAACAACATCAAACGACGAGCGGCAATGTCGGGCAAAGCCCCATCCTCCCTTCTCTTCGCTAGCTAGATGTACAACTTTTGCCGTCTCTGCACCTCGCGCCTGCAAATTGGGCAGAGGCGCATCCGCCTTGCGCACCCGCGGCAGAGGCAAGCGTGCCCGCACGGCACCAACACCACCTGCACGCGCGCGGACATGCAGACCGTACACTCTGCCGTGCTCCGATTCTTAACGACTTTTTCCTCCGCATCGTGACTGGGCGACGTCACCTCCTTGAGCTCCTCATCGCCAAGAGACGGGTCGGGTTTCCTTTCCTTGGTCACCTCGCTTGAGGTCTCCGCGGCTTCCTCGTCGCGGGGGGTGTCCTCATCAGCCTCGGAAATCTCCACGCTCTCCGTCGGCGCGGCCTCAACGTCGGCATCGGCATCAGCTCCCGAATCCTCGTCGCGCTGGCGTGTGCCGTCGCGCCCGTGTTCTTCGTCGCTCTCGGTTGCATTGTCGTCGTCCTCGTCCCCTTCCCCGTCATCCGACGTGGACAGGTCACTGGCTTCAAACTCCCAGTCATTCTGCGGCTGTGCAGGTAAAAGCTCCTCCTCGAGGTCACCGGCCAGGCGCCTCCGCGGCTCCAGGCCCAAGCACCGCATGATGGGGCGCCCGAAGCAGCAGCCGAGGATCACTCCAATGACAATTTTCATCCCGTTTGTTGCCCAATCTGTCATGGTGCCTTCGTCGTCAACCTGGGTCTCGCACGAGCTCCCCATCCAACCCGTCTTACACTGGCAGTGCCCATCGACTGTACAGTCCCCGTTCCCTCCGCAGTAATTCAGGGGCGAACAATCATTCATTGCTGGTCTCGCGTTTGGCGAAAGGCACAGCTTGCAGCATCGCACTGGGGTCACGGGAACCTCAATCTTCTCCCCCAAGGCCGAGAGCGCCGACACCTCGTTGTCGAACGCATAAATGAGAGCACCCGACGCTTGCGCCGAGTCTGGGGTGTTCGCGGCGCCGCACCCCACAGCGTACGCCGCCGACTGCTCCGTGCAGAAACACCGCTCCACCGGGAGCTCGTCTCCGTCCCTGAGAAGCAGCCGCGGCGAGCAGCACTGCGCGTTCCCGGTGGGATAGTAGTATTGATCATCGGGGGCGCTGGTCGGGTTCGCTCGCACGTCGTGGGCAAATCCCTGCACAAACGAGTCCGCGGGGCACGTCTGCCCCCCGACGGACGAACCACGGGACGGTTTGGCTGAGGCCTGGCAGTCGGAGGAGATGGCCACCACGTCCTCGGCGGTCACGTTACCCTTCACGCCCGGCAACGCGGAGTCACCCGGCGGCAGGCACGGTCGACAGCAGATGGCCCTCGAGAGCGGGATGTACTGGCCCTTGAGCTGGGAGTACTGACCCGGGGTCTCGAAGCCGGCGACGAAGAACCCGTCCTTCTTGCACGCCAAAGCTTCGGAGGGCTCGTTCATCGCCCCTCCATAGGGGACGAAGTGGCAGTCACACAAGCTCAGCACCGTGGGGTCCGACGGCGCTGGAGATGAATCATCGTAGAGCGGTCGTCCGCACGCGCCAGGATGGACGAGCGCCAGGAGGCACGCCACCAGCAAAGGAGCGCGCATTTTGTCGTCGTCACCAACAAAAGGGCACTTCTGCCCGCGGGTGTGTCGTCCCCTTAAAACGTCGCCACGCGCGGGGCTGCGGGGAGGAGTGCCGCGCTCGTGTCTCCGATGAAACGCGTCGTCGCGGCTGCCCAGCGCGCGAACCCAGCTCCGGTGCGTCAGACAGTGGTCCCCTCCCCGGCCCGTTAAGAAGACAAAAAGAAGGGGCGCGGGGGCGCGGCTGTCGGACTTATCACAGCGTGAAAGGACATCGATTCATTTTTTTGACTTGGAAAACGGGCAAATGGGTAATCTGTTCGCCCCGAACGGGCAATTACACAGGAATAGAGAGAAAGGAGATTTTTGCCGACATCGTGCCTTTTTTCTGGCAGCGCGCGCCAATCTACTGCTGCGCTTTACATCTGTGGCACTCGTCCAAGCGGAGCTCTCTGGGCTTCGCCCGTCGCCATGGGCAAGCCGGCGATGAGCGGGGTCAAAAAGAATAAGAAGAAGGGGTTCAAGCCGTCCCGCGGCAAGACCCCGGGCGGCCGCGTGTACGAGGTGGCGCAGGAGATCCTCAACGCCCCGGAGGGTGGCGTGGCGGCGGTCATCGCCGCCGCGCTGAACGACAAGGAGGCGCCCATACGGCGGGACCCTCGCGCGTTCACTATGTTCTCCACGAGGTGCCGGAAGAAGGGCGACTGGAGCAAGTGCGTGGAGATATTCGACGCCATGCGGGACCAGGGCGTGGAGACCAACACCATCGTGTACAACGCCACGATGAGCGCGTGCTCCAAGGGAGGAGACTGGGAGCGAGCGCTGGAGCTCTTTGAGACCATGCCCCGGGAGGGTCACGACAGGTCCACCATCACCTATAACGTGGCAATGAGCGCGTGCATGCGAGGCGGGGACTGGGAGCGCGCCCTCGAGCTCTTCGACCAGATGGCCGAGGAGGGGCTCGAGAGGGACCACGTCAGCATCAACACTGCGATGGCGGCAGCGGAGGCTGGGGGGCAGACGGAGCGACTCAAGGAGCTGACGAGCGGCGCGGGGGCGACGGGGGCTCCCGGGGGCGACATAGGCGGGCAAAACGATGACGACGATGACGAAGACGAAGACATCGATCAGGATGACGATGACGTCGACGGGCGTGTGGACGGCGGGGGCGCCGCCACAGCAAACGGTTCGTCAAACGCTGTCACAAAGGAGAAAGACGCGGACAACAGAGATGACGATCGCAGCGACGGCGAAGAAGGCGAAAAAGATCCCGATATCGAGGAAGATCCCGTCGTGAGGGAGAGGCGTCTGAAGGCTGAGAGGCGCGATGCGCGGAAAAGGAAGTTTGAGGAGAAGCGTCGGGCCCGGAAGGCTGCCAAGCTGGCCAGGGGTTGGGTCACCGACAACGGAGAAGTGCCTGAAGATGGTCCGGGGGCGGGGCGAAAGAAGCCGGCGGCGGCGGGTCCCATCGTCCCTACCGAAACAGCCAAGAAACGCAAGGAGTGGGGATCGAATCCCTTGAAGTGGGTGGACGAGGACGAGGGGTTAAAGAAGAAGGGAGGAGGCGACGACGACAGCGAGTCGGACGACGTTGGCGACGGCTTGCCGCCGATAACGGGTCCATCCCTGCTGGACGCCCCGGACGAGGAGGCGGGGACCCTGCTCAACGACCGTGACGATACCGATGATTTCTGGGCCACCGGGTTCTGATGGCCGAAGGCGCGGCGTTGTCATGCTCAGGCAGCCGTTTTGGCTTTCAAACAGCACACCAAGAATAAAAAAACAATCAGTGGGCGAAGGCTCGACTCACTTCTTCTCTTTGCCTCCTTTCTCGTCCCCCTTCTTCGCCGCGTCGCCACCGCCGACTTCGTCATTGGGTCCAATGGACTCGATGATGAAGTTGTGGTTGGTGTACACGCACGTGTCGGCAGCAATGTTCATGGCCTTCTTGGCAATCGCCATCGCGTCCATCCCGTCGATGTCGACGAGTGCCCTCGCTGCGGCGGTGGCATACGGTCCTCCTGAGCCGATGCCGATGACTCCGTCGTGGGGTTCGATGACATCGCCCCCACCTGTGATCTGAAACGTGTGGTGCTTGTCCGCCACCACCATGGTTGCCTCCAGTCGTCGAAGGTACTTGTCGTTGCGCCACGCCTTGGCGAGCTCCACCGCGGCGCGCGTGAGCTGTCCCGGGTGCTCCTCGAGCTTCATCTCCAGCCGCTCGAAGAGAGTGAACGCGTCCGCAGTTGCGCCAGCGAACCCTCCGACGACCCCGCCTTGTAATCGACGCACTTTCTTGACGTTTGGCTTGATCACCTGGCTGCCGAGCGTGACCTGACCGTCGGCCATCACCACGACCTCCCCATCCTTGCGGACGCAGAGCACCGTGGTGGCGTGCGCGGCGGAGCTCGAGAAGGTTCGGGAGGTACTCGACGCGGCCGCACCTCGCGCTGTCGCCGCATCAAAGGCGCATGTCGCGAGCTGTTTCGCGGCCCTTCGCAACATCGCGCGCCGCAGGATCTGGGTTGGGGCGACGTGCCGAATTAGGTAAAAGAGCTGTTGGGCCAGGCGCGTACTTGTACACAGCAAAATGGGGCATCTTTGGCTCCATTGCAACGAGTTACGGGCACATCACGCGTAAAACTTCAGGTCATACTTCTCACTTCATCACGAGCTTGTTTACGTCGAAGGGCACGACCGGCACGCCGAACAGCTTCGGCCCCTCCTCGACCTCCACAAGCTCAATCTCGAACTCCAGGTCCTTGCCCGCCATCGGGTGGTTCAGGTCGAGGATGAGGCCGTCATCCTCAAAGCCGACGCACACTGCCGTACCGCCGTTCGGCAACTGAACGACCCTGCCCGGCTGCACCTGGGCCTTGACGGACTCGAGCTCCTCGGCGGACGCGGGGAACTTCTGGATCTTACCCTCGTCGCGCTCGCCGTACGCATCCTTGCACGCCAGGTTGAACACCCTCTTCTCCCCTTCGGCCATCTCCTTGATCCCTGCCTCCAGCGTTGGGAACAGCGCGCCCTGGCCGATTGGAAGCCTGACGGGGGCGTTACGCTTGCGGGTGTCGTCCGCAACCTCACCGCTGGCGAACTTCAGCACATAGTGGATGGTCACGACCTGGTTGTCTTCGATGGCGGCCACCGCACGGAGGGCCCCGCGGCGCCCGTGTCGTGAAAACGAAATGGGGGCTCGTCGCGAAACTCGCGCGTCGGCGGCGACGGCGAAGCGAGAGGTCAGGGCCGACGGCTTGACGGGGGCCCTGACTGCTAATGTGGCGTGAACAGCCGCGGACATGTTCTGGAGCCCTTTGGATTTTTGGAACGAGTCGAACCCTTGCGCTCCGGGAGCGGCACTGTGACAGTTGCAGTCCTCGTCAGCTCCTGCACCGCGCAGCCGCGGGATGGGATGCGAGGAGGGGCTCTAAGCAAAAAATCTGACGAAAAAATCTTGAACCAGTTTTTTCTGCCCACGCGCCAGCTCGGCACCCGATTGGCAAAAATTGGGGTGTCCGTCCAATCAAATTGCTCCGTTGTCTCGCGATTTGGCCGTTGGCGAGCGTTTTACGAAAAAAAAGTTTACCTTTCGGAAAACTCGAAACTCCGGCGAGCCCATGCTGCCATACTCGCGCACGCGGCTCCGAACGAACGTCGTCGGTGACCCCCCGAATCGACCTCTACTCCCCTATCGTGCACATCGACGCGTACAATGTCCTCCTCCGCTGCTGTTCAGGGCAGGATGACCCTTGCAAGGTCGTCCTTCGCCCCCGCCCCTAACCGCGCTTTCCGCAACGTCGTCAAGGCCCCTGCTCGCCGCACCCGCTCCGGCGTCGCCGTGAAGGCGGAAGGCGATTTCGACCGCCTCAACGTCGTCATCGTCGGCGCCGAGTGCGCACCTTTCTCTAAGACTGGAGGTCTCGGCGACGTCGTTCAGTCGCTTCCGAAGGTGCGCGGTCCGATCCATCTTGTCGATATACTATTCCCCCTCCCGAAACCCGCTCCGTTTCTTCGACGGCCCAACCCGCACCGACCTCGCGCTTATCTCGACCCCAATTTTCATCGTATTCGCAGGCGCTCGTGCGTCGTGGCCACCGCGTCATGTCCGTCGTCCCCATGTACCACCACTACGACGAGTGCCACACCCCCTGCGCTCGCCAGAAGTTCAACGTGATGGGAACCGAGGTTGAGGTTGAGTACTACCACCTGAACAGGGACGGCGTCGACATCGTATTCGTTAACCACCCTTGCTTCCACGAGGTCGGCGACCAGATTTACGCTGGAAGCACCATGGATGTGGCGTGGAGGGGCGCGCTGATGTCCCAGGCGGGCATCGAGGCGGTCTGGCACGTCCACTGCGGCGGGTTCCCCTTTGGCGATGAGAACCTGATATACGTTTCTAACGACTGGCACACCGGCCTCCTCCCGGTGTACCTCAGGGCGTTCTACCAGGACCACTTCAAGCTCGGCTACGCGCGCGCGGTGCACATCGTCCACAACATCGCTCACCAGGGCAGGGCCCACCCCGAAGAGGTCTGGCGCCTCGGTCTTCCCGAGCAGCACACTGGCGCGTTCTACCTAGACGACCCCATGGAGGGTCCCTGCATGAACATCATGAAGGCGGCAATCAACTACGCCACCAAGGTGATCGCCGTGAGCCCCGGATACGCCTGGGAGTTGGGTACCGACGAGGGCGGCTGGGGCCTCGCGCCCACCGTGCGCTCCGACCCCGCCAAGGTGAGCGGTATTGTTAACGGCATTGACTTCCACGACTGGGACCCCTCGCACGATCGCTTCCTGCAGTCCGATGGATTCCAGACCTACGGGCTCAACCTCGAGGGTCTTTGGACGGGCAAGCAGGCGTGCAAGGCGGCGCTCCAGAGATCGCTCGGCCTGCCCGAGCGCCACGACGCGTGCATGATCGGTTTCATCGGTCGTCTCGATGAGCAGAAGGGCATCGACCTTGTGCTTGACTCGGAGGAGTTCCTGATGAACCAGGACATCCAGCTCGTGTTCCTCGGCAGCGGCAGGCAGGACCTCAAGGACCGCCTCTACGACATGGAGTGCAGAAACAGGGACAAGGTCAGGTCCTGGCTCGGGTTCAGCAACGAGATGGCGCACCGCATCACCGCCGGGTGCGACATCCTCCTCATGCCTTCCAGGTTTGAGCCTTGCGGCCTGAACCAGCTCTACGCCATGCACTACGGCACGGTGCCGGTGGTGCACGCCGTGGGAGGCCTCAGGGATACCGTGCGTCACTTCGACGGCGAGAACGATGGTACCGGCTGGACCTTCGAGCGCGCGACCCCGGATAAGCTCCAGTGGGCCCTCGGTCAGGCGATCTACACCTACCAGTCGCACAGGGAGAGCTTCATGCAGGTTGCACTCCGCGCGTGCCACCAGGACCTCGGGTGGGATCACGCCGCGTACCTCTATGAGCAGAAGTTCTACGAAGCAAAGTACTCTCATTAAATTGAACGGACTTGAAATCGATTAGGATTCGATTGAAGGGAAATGTCGCGGAAGTCGATGCCGAGGATTCGCATCAAGGTCAGTACGCACAACGGGGGGGGATGAAAAATGTATTCTTGCTTAAATTTTTGCGCCGCCGGTGCCATCGAGGGGTACCGAAGATGGGAGGATGAACATCATTTCATCAATAAAGACTATTCACCATATTATTTTCAATCTGTAGCTTTCAAGCAGTCTCTCTCTACCTTTGGGCCTGCTTGCTATGAGTTGGCTATTCAAGGCGTGATGTATCTTGTCGTCAGATTTCTCAGCGCCCATGAGTGGCAGCATGATCCCTCGACGCGCCATCGCAGGGTCCAGTAATCCCCAGCCGGGATCTTCTCCGACACGACCGATATCCAGCCATCGACTGATGCATCGGATTTCGTCTTCAAATCCAGGAGCGTCGTCTTCCAAAGCTGGGTCCAATCGCCAGCGGCTTCTCCTGCAGGCTCGCGGCGTGCCTCGAGCACGACATCGCCGGATGAACTGTCGACGCTGGATGCATTCACGGCTGTCACCTCGAAGTGAACCGCTCCCGGACATGCCAACGATCCCTTTGCGGCGTACGTGCTCGCAAAGTGGTTGCTTGCGGCTCCGTCGAAAAGTAATGACAGCGCTATTAACTCGCCTCCGGTGATATTCTCCCACAGATCTCCATGCAGTTCCGAGAAGGAGTCAACCCACGGGTAAAGCAACCCCAAAGGACCGCTCCCGGGCTTCACACCTCGAACCAAGGTCGGAACCGTCTGTCTATTCGCAGCTGGATTGAGAGACAAGTCCAGTGCCTTGTCTTCGGCTACAAAATAAACGTCGAATCCCACGTTGGGATCCAAGCAGGTCACCGCCGTACGCTCCTCACGCGTCATGGAATACCTGCTGGTCATCACTCCGGTGGCAACAAATCCGCTCTCTGTGGTCGCGGGTACGGAGGAATTGAGTGCGTCCGCGATAAAATCCGAGACGCTCCCTTCAATTAAGCGAGTCTTGGTGTGATTGAGACGAACCACGGCATCATAAACCTCCCTTGACGTTGGCGGTCGAGACCACGGCACCGCCAGAGCCCAATAGACAACAGCCGGCTCCATTGTCTGCGCTGCAAGCTCCAGGTGGGGTCCACCCTCCCACACGGGTTCGACCCGCGGGTATGACTCTTTCCACTCTGGCGGAGTGGTATCTACTCCGCCCGGGAGGACTCCCCCGTCGAAACCGTACTTTCCCTTCAGAGGATCCAACGCGTTTGCGTTGTCCGTCATGAGCCCGCGCGGTGAATCAACCAGGACGTGGATCTTAGTGTCGGAGGTTGTGAAGTTGTCCTCGGCGATGACCCTGACCGTGAGCACACCGTTCAGTTCGGTCAGAAGAAGCGACAATGGAACCGACACCTCAGTGTAAGGTAAGGTTGGTCTTCCGTTAATGAACAGCCTGGAGTAACTCGGGCTGTTTGGTGCCACGCTCAAGTGCAGGAACTCCAGCCCCCCATCCACACGAGCGCTGAATCTTCGCACGTCGTGGAAGAAGCTCGGGCTGTACTCGACCAAGATGCGGCCACCAGCGGTTGAATTGGTCGGACCGGCCGTGATGTTGACCGCGCGCATTGAGGCGTCATTCGCCGGTATGGATACAGCCGGGATGGTTGCCACAACTGTGTACGTCACGCACTCATCAAATATGCAGGCCTCAGCGGTGATGGTCAAGTGGCGGGCGTCACAGTGGCGAGGTCCGATCGCGCAGCGGGGCACTTCGACGCTGAAAGTGCTTCCTAGTGTATACTCCTCGCCGTTGACGCGGACACCAAAGCCTTCGATGGGTGGCACATGAGGCGGCGGTGGTACTGTCAACGGCACATGCCGTGTTCCAGTTGGCAGCGTGACTTCGTAGCGATGCCTGGTGGGGATGAATGTGGCACGGAACGTCCGCTGACTGGGTCCGTCGACCTTATATATTGGCCCAAATGAAAGGAGATAGCCATCAAACGTAAATCCGCGAGCGTTGTGCCAACCCTGTCCTTCCAACCAGGCGAGGAGATGGGTCGCGTCGGTCTCCTTCCAGAACTTTGTGTACACCTTCACATCAACACCACCGCCTGCCTCGCCTGGATCTAAAAGGCGACAGGCGCTTTGATTGCGAGGTGAACCGTAAATCTTCACGGAAACCACTGCATCCTCAACCACGGCCGCATAAGTTATATACTTGCGCACGTGCTGCTCGAGGTTCTGCCTGAAGAAGGAGTCCAAGATCCACAGCGGATTGAAGCCAGCCATGCGCAGGGTAAATTCCATCTCAAAGTTTGGATCCTCTGAGTCACCAATCAACCCGTCAAGATAACTGCCGAGATTCAGAATTTCGGGGTACACCACCGGCGATAGCTTCACCGCTCGAAAATTGTAAGTGCCTTTCGTGATGCTATCATGCGCAGTCACGGTGACAGTGCCAACTGTGGATCCGATGTCAACATCAATTGGAGGTGACTCGTGCTTGTCTCGCATTGAGACAATCCCATAGTCGCCGTAGTCCCATCCAAAGTCCGTAAAGTCACGTCCTTCACATCCGGAAGATCGCGGTGCATCACGGCAATTGCGAACTTTCCCAATCGAAATCATCTCGGCGTTCTTGTCGATGACTGACACGCTCGC